>NC_086323.1:89477173-89835298 GCF_036172605.1 Pelobates fuscus
GGTTGTATTTTTTTTTTGGGCCAGGTAGTGTGTTATAGATATTCTTTGCCATGAGGTGCCATGTTGAACTTCTCATACTGAGAGAGTGTGAGAGTGATGTGTATATATATATATATATATATATATATATATACACACACACACACATACATATTTTATATCTATCTCTCTCTCTCTCTCTCTCTCTCTCTCTCTCTCTCTCTCTCTCTCTCTCTCTCTCTATATATATATATATATATATATATATATATATATAGTTAATACAATACTGCAAACACAAATTAAAAGGAATCCATGTTTAAAATGAAATGAGGCAAAAATGTGATTCTTTGTTAAACAAATTTGCATATGACCACACAGATTCCTTTGCGGTTGTAACATCACTGCAGATTTGGGATTTCTGTGGGAAAAGCAAGTCTTATGGCTTGACTGGTATGCAGATTTTTGTTTAGCATTGTATTAACTATGAAAAATGGATACAAGGTGTATTAAACAACAAATATTAAGGGCTGGCAGCTACATACATTCACAAGCGTCTAAAATTGAGTAGTAGCTCAAAAGGATATAAAAAAGTATGTGCGCTCAGAAATAGATATTTGGAAGAATATAATTGCTACATTTATTGAGATACAACTCCTATACAATAAATATACTTAAAATAAATCAAGGAAAACATTAAATGAATAAAAAATCACAATGTGTGCAAGGACCCACTATAGTAAATGATGTACCAATGAACTCTCTATTGCGGATATATAATATAATATAGAGTAAAATGTAAATAATTTATCACTTGACTCTATATTGTAGGTACAAAGTATGAAATAAAGTATCAAAACAGCTGCCCAAAAGATCAAACAATAACATAAAAAAGAAACAATTAAACAATTAAAACAATTTCTCACTGCCTTCGGGCTTACAGGCTGGATACACAAGGCCATAATGGCTTTGTATTCTGCTCCTTCGGCGCGCACTGTGGGCCCTAATATTACCGCAGGGTGGTTTGCTCTTAAAAATGGTACGCGTCAAGGGTGTCCACTCTCCCCCTTGCTGTATATTCTGTCCATTGAGCCTTTGGCTATTAATATCAGGAACAATCCACGGATCAGAGGTGTTTAAATGGATACTCTTGATGTTAAAATATCTCTCTATGCGGATGATGCGTTACTTACGCTCTCCGCCCCAGAGTCATCTTTGAAATCCTTAATGTCTGAAATTGACAGATACTCTACTATTTCAAATTTCAAATTAAATATTAACAAATCCACAGTAATGTTCATGAATATGAGCAGTGAACAAGTCACTACCTTAGCCGACAATTACAAATTCATATGGACAGATTTAGAAATAAACTATTTGGGACTAGTTATAACTGCTAACCCGGCTGGAATAATGGAGAGGAATATTTTGATTTTCATTCGCAACATGAATCTTAAACTTAAAAAATGGAGACATTTAGAAACCTCATGGCAAGGTAAAATCAATATTATCAGCTCATATATTTTACCTAAATGGCTATATTTGTTCTCCATGATCCCACTTAAAGTCCCTGAACCCTTGGCAATGATTCAATCAAGTTTTAACAATTTTATCTGGAACTATAAAAAACCCAGAATTACTCAAAAGATTCTAACCAAAAAGCTGAGCAATGGCGGTCTAAATTTCCCTAGCATTGTATATAGTTACCAAGCGAATATTATTAGGCATATTTACCTTCTCCAGGATCCTACACAGGTCTCTGAGCCCTGGTATATTATAGAATCCAAAGTGGCCCATCTGGATAAATTACAACATTCTTTGTGGACAACCACAAAGATTTCTCTTAAAAATTCTCCACTAACCAGTTCGTTGATATTATCCCAGATTCTGGAAGAATGGCTAAACATTAAGAAAAAACTTGGCATAAATAATTCTATACCTAAAACATGCACGCTTGACATATTGGAAATATTGATAGAAGATTTCTCGTTAAAGCACTGGAATAATGCTGGCAAACTGAGGATTGCAGACATTATGCAGGGTGACAAGATCGTACCTTTCCAAAGCATTATAGATACTTGTCATATTCCAGGCGGAGAAATTTTTACTTATCTCCGCCTAAAAAATTTTATCCATAAAAACGTTATTAAATCATCTAATATGTTTGCAAAGAAATTGGAATTTATTTTCCGAACTCAAGCTATCAGAAAAATTGCGTCTGTTGCAGCGTCCTTGTTGGAGCTGCTTAAAGAATCCCCTTACAGAGTGATCAAAAGGTGGGAATTAGAATTAGATTTGCAGATTTCTGTAGAAGAGTGGAATTCCTCTCTAACTATGGTTAATAAATATATACACTGCCTCAACCTGTCTGAGTGCCATTTTAAAGTTTTATATAGATGGTACTATACTCCAGCCAGACTGGCCAGCATGTATGATTCTACTGATCCAACGTGTTGGAGATGTGGAAGTCAGCCAGGTACTTATACACATATATGGTGGACCTGTCCTGCGGTTAGATATCTATGGCTATGGGCGTTTAATATCTTTACAGCTATCACGACAAATAGAATTGAGGAGAATGCCGCTTCGGCCCTCTTACATCTAAACCTGATTTTTAACTCCCAGAAGGATGTTTGTTTTGCCATACATTGCCTAGTGGCTGTTAAAATTATCATTGCGCGACATTGGAAATCATCAAAGCCGTTTTACAAGCGGCTATTGATTGATCAGATCATGTTCCAAATGTCAATGGAATATGCGCTGATCAACAATTCGACTTTTAGGTCGAAGAAGAAACAATGGTACATACAGTGGTTAAAAAAATACAAGGGCATATTTGGACACCCTTCTATTTAGATAGTTTGTTATACTTGTATTTTATCGTGATATATTTGTTGGCCTTACTAAGGGATAAATCAAATAGAATATAAATTAGATGTGGATCTATATAGACTAACTTGGGTAGTTAAAAACAATCGATTATGTGCTCTAAATTATCTGCTCTAAAATTTGGTGATGGTTTTTTGTTTTTTATTTTCGTTATTTATGCTGGTTCCTATGGGATCATTGTGACAACATCTTTCTGTACTATGTCAAATATTGTGCAATAATTTATTCTAATATATATTTATTTGTCTGTAACACTGTACATGAATTGATTCTCTTAGGCCCATCATAATTGTCTTTCACTGTGAAAAAGGAAAATATTTCAATAAAAATTTATTTAAAAAAAAATAAACAATTAAAACAATTAAAGAATAAAAAATATATAGAAAATATATAAAATATATAAACAATAATGGAAGTACCTGCCTCGGTGTGGGCCCCCCACCGAGGTAATCGAAGAAAAAATCAAAAAAAGGGGAGAGAGGGAGTTCTATGCCGCCAGCATCCGACCCACTTCAAAAGGGATCCGTCGAGGAACGATGATATGCACCGCGGTCGGGATCTTCAAAAAAGACCGCGGTGAAGTTGTGGCAGACCACCCACAGACACAGCTGGTGAATCACTCATGAGTTGGAAATATATACCGCGGTCGGTGTCTTCTCAAAAGACCGCGGTATAGTTGGATAGAACAGCCTTGGATGTATACACGCCAGTCCTCAACTTCCCAGGGTCAGGAGTCTATAGGCACAACAACCCTCACTCACCTCAAAGAAAAATATGTGATGAAAGGCACAAAGAAATAAAAAATTTTTTTTTATAAAAAATGAATTGAATAAACAATAAAAGGCAGCCGAAAAGGATCAAGCGGGACCAGCAACACATGCAGTCACGTCTACGCGTTTCGTCCCGCCCACGGGACTTTCTCAAGACTGAATAGCTGCAAGACAACTTGATTTAAATACCTCCAAGGTAGTGGAGTAATTAGACAAATGAGGGAAGAAAACCCCCTACGCTAGAACAATTAATCAGATAAATAGATTATTTATTATATAGATGTGAGTAAGAGGTGGAAATACACTTTACTCAGACACAAACTGATAATAAATGACAGGCTAAAAAATATAAATAACTACACAAGATATTAAACCAAAACACACAAAGTATATACATGTGCATAGGTGATCGAACACATCACCATTTAAAGGGACAGACTTAATTTTTCCAAATTATGATTTAAAACCCTTTAATAGAACTTGGGGGTCATTGCCAGTGACCTGAGAGTGATACACACATTAATACTGTAAATAAGGGAATGATTATACCCTCTGGACATGAATATGAGCACAACTCAGGTAGAATGGAGTACTTAATCCCCATAAAACAAAAAGATTATAAAGAAAGAGCATAAGTGATCTTAAAGCGTCACTGCTAGTGACAAAAAACCATATCTATATGATGATGAAGTGGATGGGAATATGAATGGCTCCACAAAAAGCCTAGATGTGAAGAGAACCCAAAATAGTTATGGGTACAGATCCCCCATGAGGCAAAAAAGAAAAGTGAAGCTGGATGATTCAGAAGAGTTCTAGCTCTTCATTCAAGCCATTGGGTGTCATGGTGTTAAGCTTAAAAATCCAGACTGACTCTGACTTAATCAGTTCTCTTTTCCTCCATGCCTCATCTTGGTAGGGGGGAATCTGAGCTATCCCCATGAGCTGTATACCCGATGGATTATTATCATGAAAGATAGAAAAATGACGGGTTACTGCAGACCTGGTGTCATTACGGATGATGGCTGTTCTATGCTCACGAAATCTACATTTGAGGGGTCTTGTGGTTTGGCCTACATATTGACGCCCACACAGGCAAGTTAGTAAATACAGAAACAGACTTTGAAAACTTTTGCACCTAGCTGAGGAAGCCGATATTGTTTTGGCGAAACGCGTCCTGGGAATTGCAATATTATCAACATTATCACCTTTATGCCCATTGTACTATATATATATAGTCATTATATTGTTTTTTATAGTATATGTGTTCTTATATATTGTAATTGGCCATTACAATTTTAGATCTTTAATACTTAATAAATATTTTTGAAGTCATTTGGGCTATTGGTTCCTGCTCTATAGGAGTGTAGTCCTTAACTACACATCGTGCTGAAATTGAGCCTAATAAGTGGCTCCTTATTTGTGAGTATAACATCTATATTTCTTTCTTATGGAATATTGGTAACATACTGTACTGTACTATATACCTTCTGCTTGAGCTCTAGCTACATCGTGAGAAAAGATTGGAGTTGAAGAAGGGGAAAGGTCGCCTTTACGGACCTGAAAGCGTGTACTCCTGAGCTTGGCTATAAGCTCTACAATATGTGAGTGGTTCTATACACACATTTTACATTTATATTGAATCACAGAGTTACACTATGAAGATTTAATTTCTTTTTCAGAACACTTTAAATAATATCATCTATCCTGTGACCAGTTGGGAAGTGAATACTTCTAAGAGTTTGGACTGATTTGATATTTGTATGTAGCGCTACACCTTCCTTTTCTGTATTTGTATTTTGTGTATGTGGGAAGATTACACTTGGTGTTACAGCTGCTATTACTAGTTCTTCAAATATATTTGATCACACTAAGTTTTTGTAACGAAAGCGCCAGTATATATTCTTTATCTATCAAGTTAGTAAATACACCACGAATGAGGTGTTACAAGTGATTTCGGATAGAATTGAAAAAGTGACATCGGAGTTGTTGAAGGGGCTAAATGTGGAGCTCTGATGGCAGATGAAATTACATGTAAGACATATATTACGACCACAACACTTATTCGGTACCCCCTCTTTGTGGGCCGCTCTATTTATTTCCTTAGTACAGTGTTGCCCATCTTTCTGGACCCCTTTAATATTCTCACTGGAATGATGTAACTTAGAGGGGGCTAAAATATTCTTTAAATTTGGGGCCTTTCTGAATGTAACCTTTGGGGCTTCAGAGATGCAAAACGATAACCATGGGTCCTTGGTTAGAATGGGCCAGTACGTATAGAAAATATTAATGATCTCGTCAAAACCTTTGTTGAATGTGGTAGAAAATATTGGTGTAGAACCTTTTCCCACCTCTTTGGTACTGATATTGTACTTTGCTCTTTTTAATGTAGGGACATGGGATTTCCCAGTAATTCAAGGATAGTATAGTGCTCATTTGTGTGGACTCTATGTTTGGGTGGGCTTAAAATTTGAGACCTCGGCCCAAATATATGATTGGAACTGAGCCCTTTCATGTAGGCCTTCAAAATCTTGTTTGGTGGATAAGCTTTTTCTATGAATCGCTGGCACAGCTTCAGAGACTCTCTCTCATAATCAAACACCAATGTACAATTTCGCTTGATTCTGGTGAACTGCCCAAAAGGAATGTTCTGGATCCATGTGGGGTGATGGCCACTGTTGGCATGCAGGTAACCGTTCACATCTACATTTTTCAGGTATGTTTTGGTGGTAATCCGCCCTTCAGACCCCGTGAGGGGTGTAACATCACTGCAGATTTGGGATTTCTGTGGGAAAAGCAAGTCTTATGGCTTGACTGGTATGCAGATTTTTGTTTAGCATTGTATTAACTATCCACACACATACTTCAGGTGGAAGGGGTTTTCAATCACAATTTTTCCCCACCATAACCTATATATATATATATATATATATATATATATATATATATATATATATATATATATATATATATATATGTGTGTGTGTATATGTAGAGAGAGAGAGAGAGAGAGAGAGAGAGAGAGAGAGAGAGAGAGTGTTCAAGTAGAGATTGAAGCTGTATTAGTCCAGTGATGTAGATGTAAAAAAACAGATAACATTTGTATCTTGTAATAACTTTTTTATTGGACTAACAGAATTTTTTAATGACAAGCTTTCAGGAGAACCTCCCTTTCTCAAGTCTGAAGCATTTCTCAGCAAGACGACACATAGAATTCAAAGTTGAGTTGTGATACAGGAGTTAAAGCGACATGAGTGCAGCTAAGACACAGGTTTGTTATAAAATAGACACCATTTCTGCAGAGGGTCATCAATATCTTTCTGAAGAGCAGAGTGAAGGGGGAGAGGGAGGAAAAAAAAACAAGCAGACAGTGCAGTAGATGGTACACTTTATACATACACACACACACACATAAATGTGTATATGCGAACGTATAAACACAAACACATATACATACATGTACATGAACTCATATATACACAAATATAAATGCACAGTCATATATATATATATATATATATATATATATATATATATATTTGTGTTAAGGGCTCATGATAGTACAGAAGATACAAACACTGTTAGGTGTGGGATGGTATTAAAAGAGCAAGTCGGTTGTGGTGTGCCGGAACCGACGATGAGGTAGGCCTGTAAATAAAGAGGGCCCACCAAGAAGAAATGTAAGAAAAAAGGAGTTGATAAAGAGGAGTGGGTGGGAGGGTGATGCAGCGCTGACCTCGAACGGTATGGAGCCAGGTAAGGGGTGTCCCTTAAGTAGGTAGAAGGTGAGTCATACGCCCCTCCCACAATTACAGGCCAAAAGGCCTTAATACTTGTGTTAAGGGCTCATGATAGTACAGAAGATACAAACACTGTTAGGTGTGGGATGGTATTAAAAGAGCAAGTCGGTTGTGGTGTGCCAGAACCGACGTGAGGTAGGCCTGTAAATAAAGAGGACAAAAGTAGAAAATCTAATTTATTACGAAACGAGCAATATACATACTTTAACTAGACATATCTTGAAAGGCATTTCTAACTTCTTGTACTGGGTTAGGTATGTATCTAGAGTATGCAGAAGACTTCCAGCGCCCTAGTGACTTGATAACATGTACTGGAATGTTTGCACTGGACGCCGTAGTGGCTGCTCCTATGCGGAAGGAGTGGCCTGAATAGTTAGTTGCTTTTAGGCCTAGTTGTGTAAGTAATGACCTGACGTGGGTCATGAAGGTGGTGGTAGTGAGTACCGAACCTTGTAGACAGAAAAGTGGTTGAGATGGTGATGCTTGTAAAACCTGGGTATATGTGTCCAGTAATGTGACGGGGCACCACTCGTTGTGGGTAGGATAGTATCTAACCTCTACCGGAGGTGCGTGTTGATTGGTTTTGGAGTGATGCAGAGCCAAGATATAGTAATCCATGTGTTTTGTTAAGTGTGAGTGAAGCAGAATGTGAGTGGACTGGGTTGTGTTGATGGCGGTAAATTCCCTTGGTCTTAAAAACCCATAAAAAGTCATATAGATGGCGGTTTTAATAACAAGGTTTGTGTTGTTGGCAAAGGGTTTTAAATCTAGTAGTTTGGATAGATCTTTGAAAATATTGACGTCTATGGGTAGCCTTTGCGCAGTACGTGGGGGTTCGGATCTCTGAATACCCCTAAGGATATTTTTGATCTGGTAGGAGGACATGAAACGTGTTGTTTGGTTGTAATGTTAACATGTGATGTTGTATGCCTGTTAGATATAGCTTGATTGTGTTGTATGATAATTTGAGTTTGAGGTGGCAAAAGGAAGCAAAACCCAACAAGGATGTCATAATGAAAGGTTGTGCGATATTGTGTGATGACAGAAATCTTTTGAATAGAAGGAAAGCCCTGTCATAGGTCTTCCGGGTATTGGATAGCGCTAATTGTGACAATGTTCTGCTATGTTGCATTATAGCGTCTAGTCCATTACTAGTTGGTGCAAAGGTGGAGTGGTCGTGGCTGTGCGTGCAGCTGACGGAAGTATTTGTCAAAAAGCCTGTAAATTGAAACGAGACAAATGATCAGCAGCCGTGTTGCATACACCTGGGACATGCACACAAAACAAGAAGAAATTGTGACACGCAGCCAGCCAGGTGAGTTTCCTCAAGAACCTCATAATGGTCAGTGATTTGGATCGACCTTTGTTTATGATGTGGCATGTTGCTTGGTTGTCTGAGTAGCAACGTACTGACGAACCTGCCCATAGATGCCCCCATGTCACGGCAGCTGCCACAATGGTAATATCTCAAATAGAGCTGAGGTAGTTGAAAAACTCTCCAGGTCCTGAACCTCTGGAGGCCAACTACCCCAAAGCCATTCATTCCCGTAAATTGCTGCAAAACCTGTGGTAGACACCGCGTCTGACCAGATGGTAGGTGAAGAGTCAGACAATTCAGGGAGGAACATGCTTTTCCCATTCCAGGTGGTTAAAAAGTTTCTCCACATAAGTAGGTCTGCCGTAGCCTGGGTATCCAGGGGTAACCTGTGTGCATCATTGCTAAACAGTGGGAACATGTGCATGAGTCGTGTGATGAAAGCTTGGCCTTGAGGTATAATGCGCATGGCAAAATTCAGTGACCCAAGTAGAGATTGTAATTCTTTGCGGTTGCAAGTACCGAGGTGTAAGTAAAGGTTGATGTTGGTAAGAATGTTCTCTATCTTGATGTGTGGCAGGCTGGCTTGCAAGTTGGCTGAGTCTAGTATGATTCCTAGGAAAGTGATGACTGTATCTGGTCCTTCGGTTTTGGTGGGGGAAACTGGGACGCCCACCTGTTTAAAAAGACTGATGGTTTCTATGAGGCTACTGGGTGGGGAAATATTCTCTTCGATCAGTAAGAAATAATCCAGGTAGTGTATAACTGTAGGGCATCTGGCTACATTTAACAATAACCAGCATAGTGTTTCGGCGAATACGTCGAAAATGGCCAGACTACTTTTTGAACCAAACGTTAAGCATGAGAAAAAGTAGTAGTGCCCGGCCCACTTAATGCCATGCAGGTGCCATAGTGTAGGGTGGATAGGCAATAATTTGAAAGCATTTGTTATGTCAGTCTTTCTGAGCCATGCTCCGACCCCTGCCTGCATGATAGCCGTAATGGCGTGATCTATGGTGGAGTATTGAAGAGAAAATTCCTCAGAGGGGATAAGGGAGTTCAGACTCGGTGTGGCAGAGGTGTGAGGTGCAGACAGATCGATGATAAGTCTTTGTTTGTGGGAAGATTTCCCCGTGACAATACCAATGGGATTTGTCCTCCATGTGGTAAAAGGAGGGGACTGAAAGGGTCCTAATAAGAAGCCCTCTGACACTTCTTTGGCTATAAGTGCGCTAACCGCTGTAGGGTTTTGTTGGGCAGATTGCAAATTAGGGCATTCAAGGATTCCTGTAGGCATGTGTATTAGACCAGTATGGAATCCTTGTGATAGACCAGTGATGATGAAGTCTACCAGATGTCTAGATGGATGTTGTGACAGTAATGCCGTGAGTACAGAAATATTTATATCCGTTAAGTATTGCTTAGGGTACATTTTATTCGGACACATAGTTTTCGCATGTGCCCTAAAACATGTTGAACATATATGCAATAACCTACATCCACTGTAATTACATGCACCGACATTGAAATTATTACATATTTGGGATTTCCCCAAAAACTTGATAGGACGACCCAGTTTATCTTTGGGCATTTTCTCTGCTGAACCAGCGGAACCAGCGCCCTGTGAGGTAGTAGGTTCGTTTGCAGTGGTAGGACAAAAATTGGCAGTATGGGCCATGGAGGAGCAGTATGCACAGGCTGGTGTTCTCAGACCTGCAAAGTGTCTGCAGAAAATGACCATATCAATCTTGCTCCAGTTGGACCTTGTCCCGTACTATGAGAAGGCGCCAGACACTTTGGCAGAAAAGGATCTATGGTAGTCATAGAAAGCTGACCCACCATATTTGTTGCCCAGGTCCACCAGCCTGTGCATATATAAGTCAAACTCCTCACGTCTGTGGGGATATACCGTACACATCACATCACGATAAATGCCAAAAGCTAAAACAAATTCTGGAATAGTGAGCTTCCTATTTAATCGTGCATCCCTAGATTTTACCACCACCGAAATATCGTCATAAGCGTATGTCTTATGTTCCACTATATACTGGGATGCAATTAGTAGTGAGGCTAGATTGACATCTTTACCTTGCAGGATATCTTTTTTGAGGTGTTCGGGTATCATGTGAGCAGGGTGAACCTCTTGGTCATCCGAGGTGATGGCTGGAGAGACTGATTGCAACTCCACCACTGCTGTGGGGATTGCCGTGGCCGTTCCAGCCATGGTGAGGGCTGTAGTGACCGATTCAAGTGTCTCCAGCCTAGAATTGACCTTGCTCATGGACGCCATGAGGGATGTGAGCATGCCATGTATGTCTCCTGGGTTAGACTGGCTAGATCCCTCCCCGGCGTCCCTGTTATCGGTTGAGGTGTGCAGTAACTTGTAAAGTTCTGCTTTCCTTGCTGTTGCCGGAAAAGGGATTTGTCGTTTCCTGAGTTCGCTAGTGATGCGAGGGATAGTCCACGACCTGAAAGATGCTGGGCTAGCCATATCCTCCTCCTGTGATGGGGTGTTTGCTCTGGCTGGAGTACTCGGGATGGAGAAATCCTCTACCCCTTCTTGAGACATACTAGATGACAAAATATAAATTAGCGTGGAAAACCCCAGGGGATGTACTGGCAGGCAAATTATGCCGGGTAAGGCGAAACATTAATCTTGTTCTTTGGTGACAGGTGAGGCCCTGCTAGTTGCTAAGTGGCTGTGAGAGGCTCTATCTATGCGTTGGCACGAGGGGTTATTGAGGCCGCCCAACATAGCGGCAGGAGTTCGTAGCCCTCTCGGTGACAATAAAAGAAAACCGGGGAAGGGAGTGACAGGTGACGCCCTCTCTATAATTTGCGAGGCGGCTGATTTACGTGTGGCCCAGGGGGCATTACCTCCGAAACGTTGAGGCGGGGTGTTGGCCTCGCGGACCACTAAACGATAGGCAGAAGGCCCAGAGGGGAGATACCTATTTGGGCCTATAACTCCTAAAAATGCCAGTAATCTAAGTCCTATGTAGATATGGAACCGTATGTGTTATACGGCGTGAGCAGGCTTAACGTACCTGGTAGTATGTATGTGTTTGAATAAGCGACAGGTATAGAGAAACCTGGAAAACCTAAAGGGTTTAGAGACAAGATATACAAAGTGTGAGAATTGGATCCTTTGATACCAATTTAGACTACATAGCTGTAGTGAGTTGATATATAGACATATGTAAGGTAAATTTTTAATGAATGGTAGTTACCTAACTGGTCATATATGGGTATGACCCTGATAACCGGGTGTCTTGTTATGTATAATATGTCTCTATGGTGACAAAAGTAATACGTATGCTTGCTAGTGTTTGTAGTCTAATATGGTGTATATTAGTAATAATATAGTCTATCTTAGGTATGAAAGGTAAGCTCTAAAAGAGGTAGAGTATGAGGAAAGTGATAATTAAAATCTTTATAATTAAAATCTGGATAACAGAAAATTAACGTATGAGTGGTTGAATCAAGTCGTGTGATTCAACCCGAAAGTTTATGAGATGTATTTGACCGAGTTGTGTATGTAGTTTTGAGTACATAAAGAAAAAGTCAGCATATGTGCGTACCATGTAAGAAACGTGTGTACATGGTATGTTTAGAAGTGTAATCTTCTAATGGTTTATATGTAAACATAAAATATTTAATACAAGTGCTTGTGTTAGATAATTAACATAATGTAAAGTTGTTTAAACAAAACTTCATATATGTATAACATGACCATTCTAATATTACTAATAATCCAATCTGAATAACACATTTTAATCAATAACCTATATAACCCCTATATAATTAGTAATAAGGAAGGATAGTCTATATCCATATGCCAGTAAACGTAATCATTATAAAGAAAATAGAAACATGTAAAAAACAAAGTTAAAATACTGATATGAGGGAGAAAGGAATCTGTGTAAGATGCTACATATAAGCGCTTGCTGTAGTCAGTACATAGATGTATATAGAAAATTGCCAGAAGCCCGAGGGTTAATTTGCCTGTGGCTTGGCCGTAAAACGTGTGGCCGTAAAGTAAGGCCGTTTAAACTCGCGACGCCGTGGGAAGTGATCCGGGCGACGGACTTACGATTTAGAAGTCCTGTGGACTTAGTCAGCGATGAAGACCGGATTTTGTGCATGGCTGGACGGGCAGAAAACCTGTAAGGAGTTTCCTGGACACAGCTAACACCAACGAACCGCGGGTTTTTACCGAAAACAAGATGGCGCCGTCCGTGAACCGGAAGTGGATTTTCTGACCTCGAACGGTATGGAGCCAGGTAAGGGGTGTCCCTTAAGTAGGTAGAAGGTGAGTCATACGCCCCTCCCACAATTACAGGCCAAAAGGCCTTAATACATATATATATATATATATATATATATATATATATATATATATATATATATATATATATATATATATATATAGCACAGTCAAAAGAAAATCAGCACTCCCAGGATTTGTTCAAAAAAAGAATGCTAGTTCTTTATTCCAACAGTCAACGTTTCAGTTCCACTAGGGAACTTTCATCAGGACAGAATGGTATTCTGTCCTGATGAAAGTTCCCTAGTGGAACTGAAGCGTTGACTGTTGGAATAAAGAACTAGCATTATTTTTTTGAACAAATCCTGGGAGTGCTGATTTTCCTTTGACTGTGTTTATTCAGTGCAATCGAGCACCGGGTCCATATACAAGTTAGTTGGAGTGCAAGGCTTTTTTCTTTTTTTTTATATATATATATAAGCATACATGCATAAGAGTGTGGGAAAGCTTAGATCTACATTGAGTACTTTGTATATAGATAGAATAAACATATTGGAATGCGTTTTAAAGTGTTGATGCATATGACAGAACAGTAAGATAATGTGGGGAAGTGTTCATTGAAAGTGTTGGTAGTGGGACAGGAAACCCAAATCAATATTTAGTCCTCTATTCTTGCTGTGTGGAAACACTGGGAAAACCTGTTATTAGATACTCCAGAAGCTTAGACGGGTGAGTGGATAGTAGCTCTACTAGAACACCAATATTAACTGATAGTAAAAACCAAAGAAAAAGTTACCTTCTCTCTCTCCTTAATCCCTATGAATAGTTAAACAAACTACTCCAATGGCCACTGGAGGGAATGCCCGCCTGCCAACGTCAAGGTAGACCCCCCTAGACGGGTCCGACACTGACCCTTTACCTTGCTTCCTTGAGCCTCTGGCAAAGATATCTCTAATGTGACAGAGAGGGGTATGTTTTATATACACCCCTATATACTTATTAACCCTTAATGGGCGGCAGCATTGTAACCTAGTTGTGTGATACAAAAAGTGAATAAAAATACAAAAAGTCCTGCGCTTACTCCCATCACTCCTGGGTGGCAGCAACGACCACAGTGCATCCACTCCAATACATATAGTAAAAACCTGCCTTGACGTTGGCAGGCGGGCATTCCCTCCAGTGGCCATTGGAGTAACTAAATTACCTCCATTTGTTTAAATATTCATAGGGATTAAGGAGAGAGAGCAGGTAACTTTTTCTTTTATTTCTCAATATTAACTGATGTCAAATACGGTTTCAAGTGCATTTTATTCGGGCACATGGCTTTTGCATGTGCCCTGAAACAATGAGAACATACATGTAATAGTCGACAGGCACTATAAGCACATGCCCCTACATTAAAGTTATTGCAAATTTGGGACTTGCCTAAGTAAACTATCGTCCAGGGCCGGACTGGGGATTGCAAAGCAGCCCTGGAAAAAAAATCTATGCCAGCCCCATAAGTCATTGCGCCATATATTGTGGCTATGTCTTGCCACCCTAGATGATTGATTTTATATATATATATATATATATATATATATATATATATATATATATAGCTTTTTCCAATATAAAATATTGGTCCTTTCAGGGTAAAATTTTTAATTATACAGTAAGCATACTCACATGCAGACACAGACAATCTCACTGACACAAGTTGATTGATACACAGCCTCACAGACAAACAATCTCACTGACATACATAAGGTAATTGACATAAAAACACAAGCTCACTCAGTAGAAGGCACACACACACACACACAAGCAAGCCCACTCACTAGCAGGCGCGCGCGCACACACACACACACAGAGCTTAATGTAGTGGTTCTGGTGTCTATAGCCTGTCCCTGTAGGCTTTTCAATATAAACATGCGGGCTGGGGGGGCGATAGGGCCACATGGGGGCTGGGGCTATAATGGGACACATGAGGGCTGGGGAGGGGTCTATAATGGGACACATAGAGGCTGGAGAGGGAACTATAATGGGACACATGGGGGCTGGGGGCTATAGGGACACATGGGGGCTGGGGAGGGGGCTATAATGGAACACATGGGGGCTGGGGGGTTATAGGGACACATGGGGGGCTGGGGAGGGGGCTATAATGGGACACATGGGCGCTGGGGGCTATAGGGACACATGGGGGGCTGGAGAGGGGGCTATAATGGGACACATGGGCGCTGGGGGCTATAGGGACACATGGGGCTATAATGGGACACATGGGGGCTTGGGAGGGTGGCTGTAATGGGACACATGGGGCTGGGGGCTATAGGGACACATGGGGCTGGGGGCTATAGGGACACATGGGAGCTAGGGGGGCTTTAGGGACACATGGGAGCTGGGGAGGGGGCTATAGGGACACATGGGGCTAGGTAGGCTATAGGGACACATGGGAGCTGGGGAGGGGGCTATACGGACACATGGGGAATGGGGAGGGGGCTATAGGAACCCATGGAGGGCTGGGGGGCTATAGGGACACATGAAGGGCTGGAGGGGGGATAGGGACACATGGGGCTGGGAGGGCTATAGGGACACATGGGGCTAGGTAGGCTATAGGGACACATGGGAGCTGGGGAGGGGGCTATAGGAACACATGGGGGCTATAATGGTACACACGGGGGCTGAGAAGTTCTCAGCCCCACCATTATAGCCCACATGTGTTCCTATAGCCCCCCCAGCCTCCATGTGTCCCATTATAGCCCCATCCCCAGCCCCCATGTGTCCCTATAGCCCCCCAACCCCCATGTGTCCCTATCCCCCCTCCAGCCCTTCATGTGTCCCTATAGCCCCCCAGCCCTCCATGTGTTCCTATAGCCCATTCCCCATGTGTCCATATAGCCCCCTCTTCTTGCCAGCTCTTCTTGCTGCCGCTGGCTGGGGAAGCTCTTCTTGCGGCCGCTGGGGGAGCAGGCTGTTCTGTCTCTGCTCCCCCTCCCTCGCATGCAGCTTAATGAGACCGGGGCCGGAATATGACGTCATATTCCGGCTCCGGTCTCTTTCTAGTGCGCGAGGGAGGGGGAGCAGAGACAGAACAGCTTGCTCCCCCAGCGGCCGCAAGAAGAGCTTCCGCAGCCTGCGGCCGCAAGAAGGGCTCCCTCTGCGGCCGCAGGTGAGCCAGCTGCCTGCCCGGCCCCAGGTGCCGACGGCCCACCGGGAAATTTCCCGGTATCCCGGTGGGCCAGTCCGGCCCTGCTATCGTCCAATCAAGTTTATCCCTGCCTTGCTTTTCTACCTTTGTTTTGCCTGGGATGGCAGGGGCTGGGGTAGTGTCAAGTGAAACCGGGCAGAGATTAGCTGCATGCGTGGTTGCTGCACATATTGCACAAGCTGGGGTCCTCAGCCCAGCGAAGTGTTTGAGGAACAACTCTGTGTCCAGTTGACTTCAATCCATCCTTACATTGTACTGAGCCAGAGCTGCCAACGCCTTTGTTGTAAATGAACAGTACTAGTCATAAAAACACGTACCACCGTAATTGTTGCCCAGATCCAACAGCTTTTGCATATAGTGGTCCAGCTCCTCTTTTCTATGTGGGTAAACTGAACATAGTACATCCCTGTAAATCTCAAAAGTAATCACAAAGTCTGGAATTCACAGTTTCTTACTGAGTCTCGGGTCTCTAGCCTTCAGGGCCACCAAGATATCCCTGTATGAGTATGAGCAATTGACATCCTGGGAGGCAATCAGAAGAGAGACATGTCTTTACCCTCCAGGATGTCTTTTTTAAGATTTGGCAGTAACATGTGGGCAGGGTTAATGAAATAGGTGTGCACACGGGGTGTGCCGGGGCACACCCTATTCACTGCGGCGCGCCTATGGATTGAGACCGGCAGGGAAGATCTCAGGATCTCCCCTGTCTGCTCATGCAGAGCCGGCGCTATCCGAGCGCCGGCTCTGCTCTAAACCTCCATGGGCCGGTGGGGAGATCAAAGATCTACCTCAACAGCTCACAGCAGCATGGAGGGAGGCAGGAGAGGAGGCACGAGCTCTAGCCAGCAGCTCCGCCGGGTTCCTCTCGCGAGATCTGAGCATTGCCACGGCAACACTCAGATCTCGCGAGAGTAAGCTCTAGCCCCGCAAGCTAGAGTTCACTCTCCACTGGACCACCAGGGATGGCACATGGCAGCAAGGATCCCCCCTTCCTACATAAGGTAAGAAAGGAGGGGGGATATTAACTAAACGGCACCCCCACCCCACACAATCACCCAAACATAAAGCACACACACAGAACCCACACATATACACAGCACCCACACATATACACAGCACCTACACCCACACACATACAGCACACATACAACACCCTTACACACACACACTGCACACAAACAGCACCCTCACACACACAGTGCACACACACAGCACCCTCACCCACACACAGCACCCTCACCCACACACACGCAAAGCACCCCCACAGCACCCACATAAATACAGCACCCTCACACACACAGCACCCACACACATACAGCACACACAAATGGCACACACATAGAATCCCCACAAACACACAACACCCTCACACAGCACACTAACAGGACCCTAACAAACACACACACACACAGCACCCTCACAGACAGCACCCTTACACATACACACATCACCCTCACCCCCCCCTCCAAACGGTAGTTTTTTGATATACCAGCTGGGTATGGTGGCACCTAAAGGGCTTAACGAAAATATATCCTATTATTCATTTATTTGATTTCACCAGCTTGTACTATATAGATATTATTACATGTATTTTTTTGTGTATGTGAATAGTGTAAAATAGCTCATAGAAGTGTATACAGTTGCAAGAAAAAGTATGTGAACCCTTTGGAATGATATGGATTTCTGCACAAATTGGTCATAAAATGTGATCTGATCATCATCTAAGTCACAACAATAGACAATCACAGTCTGCTTAAACTAATAACACACAACAAATGAAATGTTGCCATGTTTTTATTGAACACACCATGTAAACATTCACAGTGCAGGTGGAAAAAATATGTGAACCCTTGGATTTAATAACTGGTTGAACTTCCTTTGGCAGCAATAACTTCAACCAAACGTTTTCTGGAGTTGTAGATCAGACGTGCACAATGGTCAGGAGTAATTCTTGACCATTCCTCTTTACAGAACTGTTTCAGTTCAGCAATATTCTTGGGATGTCTGGTGTGAATCGCTTTCTTGAGGTCATGCCACAGCATCTCAATCGGGTTGAGGTCAGGACTGGGCCACTTCGGAAGGCGTATTTTCTTCTGTTTAAGCCATTCTGTTGTTGATTTACTTCTATGCTTTGGGTCATTGTCCTGTTGCAACACCCATCTTCTGTTGAGCTTCAGCTGGTAGACAGATGGCCTTAAGTTCTCCTGCAAAATGTCTTGATAAACTTGGGAATTCATTTTTCCTTCGATGATAGCAATCCGTCCAGGCCCTGACGCAGCAAAGCAGCCCCAAACCATGATGCCCCCACCACCATACTTCACAGTTGGGATGAGGTTTTGATGTTTGTGTGCTGTGCCTCTTTTTTTCGCAACACATAGTGTTGTGTGTTTCTTCCAAACAACTCAACTTTGGTTTCATCTGTCCACAGAATATTTTGCCAGCACTGCTGTGGAACATCCAGGTGCTCTTGTGCAAACTGTAAACGTGCAGCAATGTTTTGTTCGGAAAGCAGTGGCTTCCTCTGTGGTATCCTCCCATGAAATCCATTCTTGTTTAGTGTTTTACGTTTTGTTTTGTGTTTTACGTATTGAGCAGTCTGCGCTGTGCTCTTGCAGTCATCTTTACAGGACTAGATACAACAAATACAGGGTGCGCTAAGTAGGACAATGAGAGATAATTAACAAAAATAATATGAAGAGTCTCTTAAAGTACAGCGAAGACCTGGAGTGTATATTCTTCAGTTCTTGCTTTGAATCCTCAGTGGTAAATATGAAATACAAAGGCAAAAATAGAGACCATAAGTGCAAAATCGTTTTAGGAAAGCTGGATCACGAACAACATAGAAGTAGAGAAGTGTAAACAACTGATGATGGCTATTCACCTTTTATAGGCAAGTAAAATGGCTTAAAATGTGAAGATTGGCGCCAAAATTACGTAATTTCCGCATGACTGTGGTCACATGATTAAAAAAAATATATATTCTTTTCTCTTTTCTTTATTTATACACATTAAAACAATAGAACAAGTAAAACAGTAGATGATGCTCGTTTTCCAATATATTATAGGGACTAGTGATGTCGCGAACACAAATTTTTCGGTTCGCGAACGGCGAACGGGAACTTCCGCAAACGTTCGCGAACCGGCGAACTGGGCGAACCGCCATTGACTTCAACGGGAAGGCGAATTTTAAAACCCACAGGGACTCTTTCTGGCCACAAAAGTGAGGGACAAATTGTTTCAAGGAGACTAACACCTGGACTGTGGCATGCCGGAGGGGGATCCATGGCAAAACTCCCATGGAAAATTACACAGTTGATGCAGAGTCTGGTTTTAATCCATAAAGGGCATAAATCAGCTAACATTCCTAAATCACAATGGATATGGATTGACACCTGACATATGACATATTGACACCATGACATATGGATTGACACCTATCCTCAGAGACCCTGATACACACTGACACAGAGCAGAATAGGGACTATTCCCCCTACATAGGGTCACTTGGCAGATATGGATTGACACCTATCCTAAGGATCCCTGATACACACTGACACAGAGCAGAATAGAGACTGTCCCCCCTACATAGGGTCACTTGGCAGATATGGATTGACACCTATACTAAGGATCCCTGATACACACTGACACAGAGCAGAATAGGGACTGTTCCTCCTACATAGGGTCACTGTAGTGTTACTCACCTTTTCCAGGGGCCGGCCGCGGTTATCTCTTCAAGCCGCGCGCGGTCATGCTGCAGCACGAGCCGCGCGCGGCTCATCCGACTGCTCACACAGGAAGGCGGGCAGTGACCGCGAGAAGCGGTCACGTGTCCCGCCTGAATCTAAGAGCGCGCCGCGAGTCTCGGGTGCGCTCTTAAAGAGACAGTGGGAGCCTAAATTGCCAAAAGGCTCCCATTGGCCCCTGTCATGCCACACACCCCATACACTTACCTTTTGGGGGTGTGGATATGACAGGAGCCAATCACATTAGTTCAGATGCTACATATACTTACCCTTTTCCCTTAGTTCCTTGCCCTATCGTGGTTTCTGTTTCAGTTCCCTTTAGCGCTTGTTGTGTTCAGTTGTTTTCCTCCGTATTTGACCTTGGCTTTGTATTCTGACTTCGTTTTCGCTTTATCCTTGTCTGTTCTGTTTGCCGGCTTGCTGTTTCCTGTGTACCAGACCCCGGCTAGTCCTCGTTTACGCTGTCTCTTTGTGCCCTTGACCTCGGATCGTTCCTGACTCTGTACATCTCCTATATACGTCGAGTCCGGCCATTCTAAGGTCCGGTAGACATATCTCTCCTCTGTGCTGTCTTCTGTTTAGCTGGATCCTGCGTGTAGGGATATATTCTCATTACATTACGATAGGGCCATGGACCCCGCAGATTTAGCTCAACAGATGGCGTCCCATGAGGCTAGATTTGTGGAGCAGGATCACCGAATGGATCAGATATGGATCACCGAATGGCTCTCCAGACGCTCTTAGCTAGAACCATTCCAGCAACCACACCTAACCCTCCTACACCCCTTCTTCCTTTAGTATCTACTATGCGTAATACTTCGGCCTATTTAACACCTCCTCCTAGGTATGGAGGGGACTCTAAGACATGCAGAGGGTTCATTAACCAAATAGAATTCCACTTTGAGATGTATCCACGTTCATTTCCCACAGAGAGGTCTAAAGTCGGGTTCTTTATGCACCAACTTACCGATAAAGCACTTGAGTGGGCAAATCCTATTTGGGAAGCTAATGGACCTATGGTGCATGATTTTCGCAGTTTTCTTATGGCTTTTCGCAGAACTTTTGACACAATGAAAAGGTCAAAGAATGCCGCAAGAGCATTAATGAGAGTTAAACCGGGTTCTAGGTCTGTGGCTGATTACGCTATTCAGTTTCGTACCCTTGCCTCACAGGTTGATTGGACCAACAATGGGTTAACTACTGCCTTCATGGAAGGTTTATCAGACTCTATATTGGATGAGGTAGCAGTTAAGGAGCTTCCTATTGCCTTAGAAGACCTTATTGACTACCTCATTGATATAGATAATAGGATTCGTGACAGGCTCTATACTAAGAACAGGAATAGACGTTTTGTTACACCTATTCAACCCAGAGTTAATATACCGGAGAGTGTTAAAGTATCTGATGAGGAACCTATGCAATTAGGGGTTGCCAAACTCTCTGATACTGAGAAATTACATAGGAGAAGGGAGGGACTCTGCCTATATTGTGGTAAGAGAGACCATATGGTAAAGGAATGTCCTTTGCTCCCGGAAAACTCTCGCACCTAAGACCTTATAGGGGACTGGCCTTGGGTGTGATTTCTAAGTCTCCTACATTGCCTCCTAATCGACTGCTTCTCCCTGTTTCTTTACATATGGGAGAGAGTTGTATAGTTGAAAACATATACGCTCTGGTTGACTCCGGGGCAGCTGAAAATTTTATAGAGGTTTTGTAAAGAAAAACAACATTCCCATCAGAGAGAAGGAGATACCCTTGGCCGTGGGGCCATAGATGGTAGACCATTAATTTCTCCAGTTGTTACTCATGAGACTGCACCGTTACACATGTACACAAGGGTTTTACACTATGAAACGATACGGTTCCAGGTCATCACCGCTCCCTCTTCACAGTTAGTGTATCCATGTATCCATGGTTACGTGCCCACAATCCCATTTTTGACTGGGAGACAGGGCAGATAAAATCATGGAGTGAAGCCTGCCACGAGTCTTGTACCATTGAAGTCACACCTGTGAATTCTATTAATGTTCCTACCATTCCTCCTTTGTCTACGGCTATACCCTCTCAGTACTTATCTCTAAAGACTGTATTTGATAAAAGAGAGGCTGACAAATTACCGCCTCACAGACCCTACGATTGTGCTATTGACTTGTTGCCTGGCACTATACCTCCAAAGGGCAGGGTGTACCCTTTATCGGTTCAAGAAAACCGTGTCATGGAGGAATACATTAAGGAATCATTAGACAAGGGATTTATTAGGAGATCCTCTTCTCCGGCTGGAGCGGGGTTCTTCTTTGTATCGAAAAAAGAAGGTGATCTAAGACCGTGTATTGATTATAGAGGTCTAAACAAAATCACCATCAAAAATGCATACCCTATACCGTTAATCACAGAATTGTTTGACAGGCTCAAACATGCTAAGGTATTCACAAAACTGGATCTTTGAGGAGCATACAATTTAATACGTATAAAAAAGGACCACAAATGGAAGACAGCATTCAACACTAGATCAGGCCATTATGAGTATACTGTTATGCCATTTGGGCTTTGCAATGCCCCAGCAGTATTTCAAGAATTTATTAATGATGTCTTAAGAGACTTTATTCATACATTTGTTATTGTGTACTTGGATGACATTTTAATATATTCTACAGACTTACACACTCATCACAGACATGTTACGACAGTTCTGAAGACCCTTCTTGCTAATGGTCTTTATTGTAAACTAGAAAAATGTCTATTCGACCAATCTGAAGTCCAGTTTTTGGGGTATTTGATTTCCGCTAAGGGTTTTCGTATGGATCCACAGAAGCTCGCTGCTGTCATAGAATGGCCTCTACTGCAAGGTCTGAAAGCCATTCAGCGTTTTCTTGGTTTCTCCAATTATTATAGACGTTTTATCAAAGGTTTTTCGTCTATTGTAGCACCTATTACCCGTATGACAGAAAAGGATGGCAATACTCGTGTCTGGTCTACCGAGGCACTTCAGGCTTTTGAATTTCTTAAGAATACGTTCGCCTCTGCACCTATTTTACAGCATCCTGTCCCCTCATTGCCCTATATACTTGAAGTTGATGCTTCCGATATCGGGGTAGGTGCTGTCTTATCTCAAAGAGAGTCGCCTGAAAAGCCATTGCATCCTTGTGGCTTCTTTTCTAAACAAATGTCCAAAACAGAGAAGAATTATGATGTGGGTAATCACGAACTCCTTGCTATCATTTTAGCACTTAAAGAATGGAGACATTTGTTAGAAGGCACTAAGGATCCCATCCTCATATTTACAGTTCACAAGAACCTATCCTACCTTAGCGAAGCTAAAAGATTGTCTTCCAGGCAGGCTAGGTGGTCACTGTTTTGATCTCATTTATCACCTATAGGCCAGGTTATAGCAACACTAAAGCAGACGCTCTGTCCAGACAGTTCGAAACTATTGACAAACAGGAGATTTATGTTACTCCTGTCATTCCCCCAGACAGGATAATAGCAACTACTATATTGTCTATTTCCTCGTCCCTCTTGCAGGCCATACAAGCGAAACAAAGCATGGCACCTAGCGAGAGGCCTAATGACAAATTGTTCATTGATGTTCCCGAGAGACAGGATATTCTGTCACTATATCATGATACAGTCATCCTGATGATAGTAGATCGGTTTTCCAAAATGGCTCACTTTGTGTCTCTTCGCAAGTTGCCCACATCCAAGGAACTGGCTTTTATCTTCGCTAGAGAAGTATTTCGGTTACATGGTATTCTCTTATCTATTGTGTCCAATAGGGGTAGCCAATTTATTTCCAGGTTCTAGAGAGCCTTTTGTTCAGAAATGGGTATTTCTCTCTCATTTTCATCCGCTTACCATCCCCAGTCTAATGGAGCTGCTGAACGTGCCAACCAGTCTCTGGAGCAGTACCTCCGTTGTTTTGTGTCTCACCATCAGGACAATTGGTCTGACCTGCTTCCTTGGGCTGAATTTGCTCGGAATAACGCCACTCATGATTCTTCCTGCAGAAGCCATTTTTACGTTGTCTATGACCAGCATCCCGTTGTTCTTCCGGCTGCATTCTCCTCACAGGGCATGCCAGTTCTGGATGAGCATTTGGCTGGTTTGCATAATACTTGGGAGCAGGTTCAGCGTTCTTTGCTGGACTCTGCTGCTCGCCAGAAGGCTCAGGCTGACAAGCATCGCAGAGCGGCTCCTTCCTATGTTGTGGGGGACAGGGTTTTGCTTTCCACAAGGAATATTCGCCTCCGGGTGCCTTCTATGAAATTGGCCCCTGATTCATTGGTCCTTATCGTATTATACATAAGGTTAATCCTGTTTCTTATGCCTTAGGTCTGCCTAAGAATCTGCGTATACCTAATGTCTTTCACACCTCATTGTTGAAGCCTTACTTACGCAACTGCTATACCCGGCATGCTCCTCCTCCCCCTCCTGTCTCTGTGGAGGGTCATGAGGAGTTCGAAGTGTCTGCTGTTCTTGACTCTCGTTTCCTTAGGGGTCAGCTTCAGTACTTGGTGCATTGGAAGGGTTATGGGACTGAGGAGCGCAGTTGGATTTCTGCTGATGCTGTTCATGCTCCCCGCCTTGTGCGTTCTTTCCATTCGCGTTTTCCTGCCAGACCTGGTCCTGCCCGCCCGGAGGGCGTGTCCTCAGGGGGGGGTACTGTAGCGTTACTCAGCTTTTCCAGGGGCCGGCCGCAGTCCTCTCTTCAAGCCGCGCGTGGTCATGCTGCAGCACGAGCCGCGCGTGGCTCATCCGACTGCTCACACAGGAAGGTGGGCAGTGACCGCGAGAAGCGGTCACGTGTCCCGCCTGAATCTAAGAGAACGCCGCAAGTCTCGGGCGCGCTCTTAAAGAGACAGTGGGAGCCTAAATTGCCAAAAGGCTCCCATTGGCCCCTGTCATGCCACACACCCCATACACTTACCTTTTGGGTGTGTGGATATGACAGGAGCAAATCACATTAGTTCAGATGCTACATATACTTACCCTTTTCCCTTAGTTCCTTGCCCTATCGTGGTTTCTGTTTCAGTTCCCTTTAGCGCTTGTTGTGTTCAGTTGTGTTCCTCCGTATTTGACCTTGGCTTTGTATTCTGACTTCGTTTTCACTTTATCCTTGTCTGTTCTGTTTGCCGGCTTGCTGTTTCCTGTGTACCAGACCCCGGCTAGTCCTCGTTTACGCTGTCTCTTTGTGCCCTTGACCTTGGATCATTCCTGACTCTGTACTTCTCCTATATACGTCGAGTCCGGCCATTCTAAGGTCCGGTAGACGTATCTCTCCTCTGTGCTGTCTTCTGTTTAGCTGGATCCTGCATGTAGGGGTATATTCTCATTACAGTCACTTGGCAGATATGGATTGACACCTATCCTAAGGATCCCTGATACACACTGACACAGAGCAGAATAGAGACTGTTACCCCTACATAGGGTCACTTGGCAGATATGGATTGACACCTATCCTAAGGATCCCTGAAACACACTGACACAGAGCAGAATAGAGACTGTTCCCCCTACATAGGGTCACTTAGAAGATATGGATTGACACCTGTCCTCAAAGCCCCTGATACACACTGACACAGAGCAGAATAAAGACTGTTCCCCCTAAATAGGGTCACTTGGCAGATATGGATTGTGGGAGGAGGAGGATGACTTTCACCTCTTCCCCTGTTAGATTCCCTTTGTGCTGTGACATCACCCTTATACGCTGTGTAAAGCATACTTTTTAATTTATTTTGCAAATGCTGCATCCTTTCCGACTTGTAATTCGGTAACATTTCCGCCACTGTCTGCTTATACCGGGGGTCTAGTAGCGTGGAAACCCAGTACTGGTCGTTCTCCTTCAGCCTTTTTTTACGAGGGTCCCTCAACAGGCACGACAGCATGAAAGACCCCATTTGCACAAGGTTGGATGCCGAGCTACTCATTTTCCGTTCCTCCTCCTCACACAGAGCAGAATAGGGACTGTTCCCCCTACACAGGGTCACTTGGCAGATATGGATTGACACCAACGACCCTGATACACACTGACACAGAGCAGAATAGAGACTGTTCCCCCTACATAGGGTCACTTGGCAGATATGGATTGACACCTATACTAAGGATCCCTGATACACACTGACACAGAGCAGAATAGAGACTGTTCCCCCTACATAGGGTAACTTGGCAGATATGGATTGACACCTATCCTAAGGATCACTGATACATACTGACACAGAGCAGAATAGGGACTGTTCCCCCTACATAGGGTCACTTGGCAGATATGGATTGACACCTATCCTAAGGATCACTGATACATACTGACACAGAGCAGAATAGAGACTGTTCCCCCTACATAGGGTCACTTGGCAGATATGGATTGACACCTGTCCTCAAAGCCCCTGATACACACTGACACAGAGCAGAATAGAGACTGTTCCCCCTACATATGCAGGTATGGATTGACACCTGTCCTCAGAGACCATGATACACACTGACACAGAGCAGAATAGAGACTGTTCCCCCTACATAGGGTCATTTGGCAGATATGGATTGACACCTATCCTAAGGATCCCTGAAACACACTGACACAGAGCAGAATAGAGACTGTTCCCCCTACATAGGGTAACTTGGCAGATATGGATTGGCACCTATCCTAAGGATCACTGATACACACTGACACAGAGCAGAATAGGGACTGTTCCCCCTACATAGGGTCACTTGGCAGATATGGATTGACACCTATCCTAAGGATCCCTGATACACACTGACACAGAGCAGAATAGAGACTGTTCCCCCTACATGGGGTCACTTGGCAGATATGGCGTGGTCGTGGGAGGAGGAGGATGACTTTCACCTCTTCCCCTGTTAGATTCCCGTTGTGCTGTGACATCACCCTTATACGCTGTGTAAAGCATACTTTTTAATTTATTTTGCAAATGCTGCATCCTTTCCGACTTGTAATTCGGTAACATTTCCGCCACTGTCTGCTTATACCGGGGGTCTGGTAGCATGGAAACCCAGTACAGGTCGTTCTCCTTCAGCCTTTGTAATATCTGGCTGTGTGTTTATTTAGTTGAATAAGTCTTTTATATATATAGTCTTGGGCCAAATGCTCACCACACTAATATATGTCTATATTATTGAAAAGTACTAATACGCAATCTGACGTTCTTTATAAAAAATAAGTATTTATTCTACTTCAGTAGCAAATCATAATATACTTAGATGGTATTTCTTAACGAAGTTACAGAGAGTCGTCTTTGTATCAGCAACTCAGGATATCAGAGAGGAGGGCAACACGGATCGTAGCAGGAAGAGCAAGTGAGCGTGGTCCTTAGTCCTCTGCCCTTTATTGCCCAAATTACGTCATAACGTTTAGTTTAGAATAGCCATATAAGGAAATTCTCCATATAAAGACCACCCCAAATCTCTTATACAGCAAATTCCAGAGACCTCATGGTACAGAATAGCAAACACCATCTGTTCTGTTTAACCCATTAGACAGCCACACCTTAATATGTATTTGAATAGGAACATATAGAATATGCAATATTCTACAGCCTTTTTATACGAGCGTCCTTCAACAGGCACGACAGCATGAAAGACCCCATTTGCACAAGGTTGGATGCCGAGCTACTCATGTCCTGTTCCTCGTCCTCAGTGATCTCTCTGAAGGTATGTTCTTCCCCCCAGCCACGTACAACACCACGGGTACCAGATAGGTGACAACGAGCACCCTTCCTCCTCCTCCTCAAAGCCACATTCCTCCTCTGACTCCTCTTCCTCACAATCCTCTTCCATTGTTGCCGCAGGTTCAGCAAGCGATGCTGATAAGGCTGTTTCTGGTGGTGATGGTGACCACAACTCTTCCTCTTCACGCTCATCTACGGCCTGATCCAGCACTCTTCGCAGGGCATGCTCCAGGAAGAAAACAAATGGTATGATGTCGCTGATGGTGCCTTCGGTGCGACTGACTAGGTTTGTCACCTCCTCAAAAGGACGCATGAGCCTACAGGCATTGCGCATGAGCGTCCAGTAACGTGGCAAAAAAATTCCCAGCTCCCCAGGAGCTATCCAAGCACACCGGTCATACAAATATTCATTAACGGCTTTTTCTTGTTGTAGCAGGCGGTCGAACATTAGGAGTGTTGAATTCCAACGTGTCGGGCTGTCGCAAATCAAGCGCCTCACTGGCATGTTGTTTCGCCGCTGGATATCGGCAAAGTGCGCCATAGCCATGTAGGAATGCATGAAATGGCCACACACCTTCTTGGCCTGCTTCAGGACGTCCTGTAAGCCTGTGTAATTATGTACAAAGCGTCGTGCGATCAGATTACACACATGTGCCATGCACGGCACATGTGTCAACTTGCCCAACTTCAATGCCGCCAACAATTTTTTTCCGTTGTCACAAACCACTTTGCCGATATCCAGTTGCTGCGGAGTCAGCCACTTTTCCACCTGTGCGTTCAGGGCGGACAGGAGTGCTTGTCCGGTGTGACTCTCTGCTTTCAGGCAAGTCAACCCCAAGATGGCGTGACACTGCCGTATCCGGGATGTGGAATAGTACCTGGGGAGCTGGGGGGGGGGTGCCGTTGATGTGGAGCAAGACGCAGCAGCAGAAGAGGACTCAGCCGAGGAGGTTATGGAAGAGGATGGAGTAGGAGGAGTAGAGGAGGTGGCAGCAGGCCTTCCTGCAAGTCGTGGCGGTGTCACCAACTCCTCTGCAGAGCCACGCATTCCATGCTTGGCAGCCGTCAGCAGGTTTACCCAATGCGCAGTGTAGGTGATATACCTGCCCTTACCATGCTTTGCAGACCAGGTATCAGTGGTCAGATGGACCCTTGCCCCAACACTGTGTGCCAGACATGCCATTACTTCCTTTTGCACAATCGAGTACAGGTTGGGGATTGCCTTCTGTGAAAAGAAATTTCGTCCAAGTACCTTCCACTGCAGTGTCCCAATAGCTACAATTTTTTTGAACGCCTCAGACTCCACCAGCTTGTATGGTTAAAGCTGGCGGGCTAATAGTTCAGACAAGCCAGCTGTCAGACGCTGGGCAAGGGGGTGACTTTCTGACATTGGCTTTCGCTCAAACATGTCCTTGAAAGACACCTGACTGTGGGCAGATGAGCGGGAACTGCTCAAGGCGGGAGACGGAGTGGCGGATGGTTGAGAGGGGGCAAGGAGGACAGCAGTGGTTGATGGGGCTGAAGATGTTGGACCAGGAGGAGGATGGCGGCTTTGAGTTTCCGTCCTGCTTGTACTCATGTGTTGATCCCATAGGCGTTTGTGATGTGCGATCATGTGCCTACGCAAAGCAGTTGTACCTAGGTGGGTGTTGGACTTCCCAAGACTCAGTTTCTTTTGGCACAGGTTGCAAATGGCATCGCTGTTGTCAGAGGCAGACACACAAAAAAAATGCCACACTGCTGAGCTCTGCAATGACGGCATTCTGGTGGTGCACAAAGCATGCGTTGATTGGCGTGCTGTCGGGCTGACCCCGGCTGCCGATGCATGCTGTCTGGCAGTGCCACTAGCTCCTTGCGACGACCTCCCCCTGCTTCCAACTCGTCTCCTCCTCCTCCTCTCTGTCTCCCCATCTGAACTTTCGTCCTGTTCTTCTTCTTGCCGAGTGGGCACCCACGTGACATCCATGGATGCATCGTCATCATCAACCGCTTCACTTGTATCTGACAACTCAGCAAAGGAAGCAGCAGCGGGTACAACGTCGTCATCATCATCACACCGTACGTCCATGTGTGTAATGCTGCCTGCCTGAGACATATCCCTGTTATCTACATCCTCTGGCAATAATGGTTGCGCATCACTCATTTCTTCAAACGGATGTGTGAATAACTCCTCTGACATACCAAGTGAAGCGGCTGTGGTGCTAGTTTTGGTGGTGGCGGCTGAGTGGTATCTTGAGAGGTGCCCGAAGCTAAGCTAGAGGAGGATGGTGCGTCAAGGTTCTGAGCGGAAGATGTAGAAGATTGGGTGTCCTGTGTTAGCCAGTCAACTATGTCCTCAGAACTTTTCAAGTTCAGGGTACGTGGACTCTAAAAACTGGGCATTATTCTAGGGCCAAAGGGAATCACAGCACCACAACCACGATGGCCCCTGCGGGGTGGCCTGCCTCTGCCTGTCATTTTTTTGGGGATGGATTAGTGGTACTATGTGTGCAAGCTACTGTGAGACCAGATATGAGTGGCACTGTGCAGTGGCAGAGGTTGGCAGAGTACACGCTGTAGGCCTGACACACCCGCTTGAAGATAACTAACTGCTATTCAATCTATAACAGTGAAAAAAGTTTTTTGTTTTTAAAGGCACGCTATTGTCACACCAGATATGGCAAGGTGGACTGGCAGAGGTTGGCAGAGTACACGCTGAAGGTCTGACACCCAGACGCTTGCAGACAACTAAGTGCTATTCAATCTATTACAGTGAAAAAAATTGTTTTGTTTTTAAATGCACGCTTAAGCTATTGTGACACCAGATATGAGTGGTGGCACTGGGCAAGTGGGCACAGTATCCACTGTGAGCCTGACACAGAAGCTGGCAGACAACTAACTGCTATTCAATCTATAACAGTGAAAAAAGTGTTTTGTTTTTAAAGGCACGCTATTGTCACACCAGATATGAGTGGCAAAGTGCACTTGCAGAGGTTTGCAGAGTACACGCTGAAGGCCTGACACACCCGCTTGAAGGACACTGACTGCTATTAGCTTACAGTGAAAAACTTTTTTTCTTTTTAAAGGCACACTATAGTCACACCAGTTATGAGTGGCAAAGTGCACTTGCAGAGGTTGGCAGAGTACACGCTGTTGGCCTGACACTCGCTTGAAGACAACTAACTGCTATTCAATCTATAACAGTGAAAAAAGTTTTTTCTTTTTAAAGGCACGCTATAGTCACACCAGATATGAGTGGCAAAGTGCACTTGCAGAGGTTGTCAGAGTACACGCTGTACGCCTGACACCCGCTTGAAGACAACTAACTGCTATTCAATCTATAACAGTAGAAAAACTTTTTTCTTTTTAAAAAAGTTACACCAGATATGAGTGGCAAAGTGGACTGGCAGATGTTGGCAGAGTACACGCTGAAGGTCTGACACCCGCTTTAAGGACACTGACTGCTATTAGCTTACAGTGAAAAACGTTTTTCTTTTTAAAGGCACGCTATAGTCACACCAGATATGAGTGGCAAAGTGCACTTGCAGAGGTTGGCAGAGCACACGCTGTAGGCCTGACACACCCGCTTGAAGGACACTGACTGCTATTAGCTTACAGTGAAAACGTTTTTCTTTTTAAAGGCACGCTATAGTCACACCAGATATGAGTGGCAAAGTGCACTTGCAGAGGTTGGCACAGTACACGCTGTAGGCCTGACACCCGCTTGAAGACAACTAACTGCTATTCAATCTATAACAGTGAAAAAAGTTTTTTGTTTTTAAATGTCAAGCTTAAGCTATTGTGACACCAGATATGAGTGGTGGCACTGGGCAAGTGGGCACAGTATCCACTGTGAGCCTGACACAGAAGCTGGCAGACAACTAACTGCTATTCAATCTATTACAGTGGAAAAACTTTTTTTTCTTTTTAAAAGCACGCTATTGTCACACCTGATATGAGTGGCAAAGTGGACTGGCAGAGGTTGGCAGAGTACACGCTGAAGGTCTGACACCCGCTTTAAGGACACTGACTGCTATTAGCTTACAGTGAATAAAGTTTTTTTGTTTTTAAAGGCACGCTATAGTCACACCAGATATGAGTGGCAAAGTGCACTTGCAGAGGTTGGCAGAGTACAAACTGAAGGCCTGACACCCGCTTGAAGACAACTAACTGCTATTCAATCTATAACAATGAAAAAAGTTTGTTTTTTTAAATGTCAAGCTTAAGCTATTGTGACACCAGATATGAGTGGTGGCACTGGGCAAGTGGGCAGAGTATCCACTGTGAGCCTGATACAGAAGCTGGCAGACAACTAACTGCTATTCAATCTATAACAGTGGAAAAACTTTTTTCTTTTTAAATGCACGCTATAGTGACACCAGATATGAGTGGCAAAGTGGACTGGCAGAGGTTGGCAGAGTACACGCTGAAGGTCTGATACCCGCTTTAAGGACACTGACTGCTATTAGCTTACAGTGAAAAACTTTTTTTCTTTTTAAAGGCACGCTATAGTCACACCAGATATGAGTGGCAAAGTGCACTTGCAGAGGTTGGCAGAGTACACGCTGTAGGCCTGACACCCGCTTGAAGACAACTAACTGCTATTCAATCTATAACAGTGGAAAAACTTTTTTCTTTTTAAATGCACGCTATAGTGACACCAGATATGAGTGGCAAAGTGGACTGGCAGAGGTTGGCAGAGTACACGCTGAAGGTCTGATACCCGCTTTAAGGACACTGACTGCTATTAGCTTACAGTGAAAAACTTTTTTTCTTTTTAAAGGCACGCTATAGTCACACCAGATATGAGTGGCAAAGTGCACTTGCAGAGGTTGGCAGAGTACACGCTGAAGGCCTGACACACCCGCTTGAAGGACACTTACTGCTATTAGCTTACAGTGAAAAACTTTTTTTCTTTTTAAAGGCACGCTATATTAACACCAGATATGAGTGGCAAAGTGCACTTGCAGAGGTTGGCAGAGTACACGCTGAAGGGCTGACACCCAGACGCTTGCAGACAACTAACTGCTATTAGCTCACAGTGAAAAACTTTTTTTCTTTTTAAAGGCACACTATAGTCACACCAGATATGAGTGGCAAAGTGCACTTGCTGAGGTTGGCAGAGTACACGCTGAAGGCCTGACACCCGCTTGAAGACAACTAACTGCTATTCAATCTATAACAGTGAAAAAAAAAGTTTTTGGTTTTTAATGTCAAGCTTAAGCTATTGTGACACCAGATATGAGTGGTGGCACTGGGCAAGTGGGCACAGTATCCACTGTGAGCCTGACACAGAAGCTGGCAGACAACTAACTGCTATTAGATCTATTACAGTGAAAACAAATTCTATTTAAATGTCAAGCTTAAGCTATTGTGACACCAGATATGAGTGGTGGCACTGGGCAAGTGGGCACAGTATCCACTGTGAGCCTGACACAGAAGCTGGCAGACAACTAACTGCTATTCAATCTATAACAGTGAGAAAAGTTCTTTGTTTTTAATGTCAAGCTTAAGCTATTGTGACACCAGATATGAGTGGTGGCACTGGGCAAGTGTCAGGATCGGGACAGGGATCCAACACGCAGAGTACAAAGAGTAGCAGATACGTATACCGGACCTTAGAATGGCCGGACTTAACGTAATACTACGTATAGAATGGTCAGGGACAAGCCGAGGTCGAGGGAACGAGAAGACAGGTAAGCGAGAGACAAGCCGGGTCAAGGATAACAGAGAAGACAGGTAAGTAATAACAAAGCCGGGTCAGAACCAAAAGACAGGAGAATACAAGAGCACTGTGTGACTAGGCTGGCTAGAACCACGACAGGGCAATGAGCAAATGCTGAGAGCTCCCTTAAATACCCTGGTTCTAGAGACTAATCACGCCTCCGCCGAGACCTGATTCGTGTCCGGGATTTGACTGACAGGTCGGGCTAGAATAGCGTCATGACGTCGACTATTGAGAGTCACGTTACAAAAAGGCATAGTTCTCTCGCGGCCGGCATTTACATGCGCGAGGGGACCGCGAGGAACGGGAGAATCATGCCGTCTGGATGGAGAAACGTCTAAGTCTCTACCCGTCTCAGGGGTAGAGACTACAGGTACCCTGACAGCAAGTGGGCACAGTATCCACTGTGAGCCTGACACAGAAGCTGGCAGACAACTAACTGCTATTCAATCTATTACAGTGATTTTTTTTTCTATTTAAATGTCAAGCTTAAGCTATTGTGACACCAGATATGAGTGGTGGCACTGGGCAAGTGGGCACAGTATCCACTGTGAGCCTGACACAGAAGCTGGCAGACAACTAACTGCTATTCAATCTATAACAGTGAAAAAAGTGTTTTGTTTTTAAAGGCACGCTATTGTCACACCAGATATGAGTGGCAAAGTGCACTTGCAGAGGTTTGCAGAGTACACGCTGAAGGCCTGACACACCCGCTTGAAGGACACTGACTGCTATTAGCTTACAGTGAAAAACTTTTTTTCTTTTTAAAGGCACACTATAGTCACACCAGTTATGAGTGGCAAAGTGCACTTGCAGAGGTTGGCAGAGTACACGCTGTTGGCCTGACACTCGCTTGAAGACAACTAACTGCTATTCAATCTATAACAGTGAAAAAAGTTTTTTCTTTTTAAAGGCACGCTATAGTCACACCAGATATGAGTGGCAAAGTGCACTTGCAGAGGTTGTCAGAGTACACGCTGTACGCCTGACACCCGCTTGAAGACAACTAACTGCTATTCAATCTATAACAGTAGAAAAACTTTTTTCTTTTTAAAAAAGTTACACCAGATATGAGTGGCAAAGTGGACTGGCAGATGTTGGCAGAGTACACGCTGAAGGTCTGACACCCGCTTTAAGGACACTGACTGCTATTAGCTTACAGTGAAAAACGTTTTTCTTTTTAAAGGCACGCTATAGTCACACCAGATATGAGTGGCAAAGTGCACTTGCAGAGGTTGGCACAGTACACGCTGTAGGCCTGACACCCGCTTGAAGACAACTAACTGCTATTCAATCTATAACAGTGAAAAAAGTTTTTTGTTTTTAAATGTCAAGCTTAAGCTATTGTGACACCAGATATGAGTGGTGGCACTGGGCAAGTGGGCACAGTATCCACTGTGAGCCTGACACAGAAGCTGGCAGACAACTAACTGCTATTCAATCTATTACAGTGGAAAAACTTTTTTTTATTTTTAAAAGCACGCTATTGTCACACCTGATATGAGTGGCAAAGTGGACTGGCAGAGGTTGGCAGAGTACACGCTGAAGGTCTGACACCCGCTTTAAGGACACTGACTGCTATTAGCTTACAGTGAATAAAGTTTTTTTGTTTTTAAAGGCACGCTATAGTCACACCAGATATGAGTGGCAAAGTGCACTTGCAGAGGTTGGCAGAGTACAAACTGAAGGCCTGACACCCGCTTGAAGACAACTAACTGCTATTCAATCTATAACAATGAAAAAAGTTTGTTTTTTTAAATGTCAAGCTTAAGCTATTGTGACACCAGATATGAGTGGTGGCACTGGGCAAGTGGGCAGAGTATCCACTGTGAGCCTGATACAGAAGCTGGCAGACAACTAACTGCTATTCAATCTATAACAGTGGAAAAACTTTTTTCTTTTTAAATGCACGCTATAGTGACACCAGATATGAGTGGCAAAGTGGACTGGCAGAGGTTGGCAGAGTACACGCTGAAGGTCTGATACCCGCTTTAAGGACACTGACTGCTATTAGCTTACAGTGAAAAACTTTTTTTCTTTTTAAAGGCACGCTATAGTCACACCAGATATGAGTGGCAAAGTGCACTTGCAGAGGTTGGCAGAGTACACGCTGTAGGCCTGACACCCGCTTGAAGACAACTAACTGCTATTCAATCTATAACAGTGGAAAACGTTTTTTCCTTTTAAAGGCACGCTATAGTCACACCAGGTATGAGTGGCAAAGTGCACTTGCAGAGGTTGGCAGAGTACACGCTGAAGGCCTGACACACCCACTTGAAGGACACTTACTGCTATTAGCTTACAGTGAAAAACTTTTTTTCTTTTTAAAGGCACGCTATATTAACACCAGATATGAGTGGCAAAGTGCACTTGCAGAGGTTGGCAGAGTACACGCTGAAGGGCTGACACCCAGACGCTTGCAGACAACTAACTGCTATTAGCTCACAGTGAAAAACTTTTTTTCTTTTTAAAGGCACACTATAGTCACACCAGATATGAGTGGCAAAGTGCACTTGCTGAGGTTGGCAGAGTACACGCTGAAGGCCTGACACCCGCTTGAAGACAACTAACTGCTATTCAATCTATAACAGTGAAAAAAAAAGTTTTTGGTTTTTAATGTCAAGCTTAAGCTATTGTGACACCAGATATGAGTGGTGGCACTGGGCAAGTGGGCACAGTATCCACTGTGAGCCTGACACAGAAGCTGGCAGACAACTAACTGCTATTAGATCTATTACAGTGAAAACAAATTCTATTTAAATGTCAAGCTTAAGCTATTGTGACACCAGATATGAGTGGTGGCACTGGGCAAGTGGGCACAGTATCCACTGTGAGCCTGACACAGAAGCTGGCAGACAACTAACTGCTATTCAATCTATAACAGTGAGAAAAGTTCTTTGTTTTTAATGTCAAGCTTAAGCTATTGTGACACCAGATATGAGTGGTGGCACTGGGCAAGTGTCAGGATCGGGACAGGGATCCAACACGCAGAGTACAAAGAGTAGCAGATACGTATACCGGACCTTAGAATGGCCGGACTTAACGTAATACTACGTATAGAATGGTCAGGGACAAGCCGAGGTCGAGGGAACGAGAAGACAGGTAAGCGAGAGACAAGCCGGGTCAAGGATAACAGAGAAGACAGGTAAGTAATAACAAAGCCGGGTCAGAACCAAAAGACAGGAGAATACAAGAGCACTGTGTGACTAGGCTGGCTAGAACCACAGGGCAATGAGCAAATGCTGAGAGCTCCCTTAACCCCTTAAGGACCAAACTTCTGGAATAAAAGGGAATCATGACATGTCACACATGTCATGTGTCCTTAAGGGGTTAAATACCCTGGTTCTAGAGACTAATCACGCCTCCGCCGAGACCTGATTCGTGTCCGGGATTTGACTGACAGGTCGGGCTAGAATAGCGTCATGACGTCGACTATTGAGCGTCACGTTACAAAAAGGCATAGTTCTCTCGCGGCCGGCGTTTACATGCGCGAGGGGACCGCGAGGAACGGGAGAATCATGCCGTCTGGATGGAGAAACGTCTAAGTCTCTACCCGTCTCAGGGGTAGAGACTACAGGTACCCTGACAGTACCCCCCCTCTCAGAAACGCCCACCGGGCGGAAGGAACCGGGACGAGATGGAAAGCGGGAATGAAAAGCCCTGCGAAGACGAGGAGCATGGACATCCTCCTGTGGTACCCAGGTCCTCTCTTCTGGACCATATCCCTTCCAGTCAACCAGGTATTGAATTTTCCCCAGAGAGATTCGAGAATCGATGATGGAGTTGATTTCGTACTCCTCCTGACCCTCAACCTGAACAGAGTGAGGAGAGGAGACCTTGGAGGAGAATCTGTTACAGATCAGGGGTTTTAGCAAGGAAACATGAAAGGAATTAGGAATACGTAAGGCAGAGGGGAGCGCTAGGCGATACGCAACAGGATTAATTCGATTCAGGATCCTATAGAGTCCAATGTAGCGAGGAGCGAATTTCATAGACGGTACTTTCAAACGAATGTTTCTAGTACTCAACCATACCCTATCACCAGGGACAAAACTAGGAGCCGGCCTTCTGCGTTTGTCAGCGTGTTTTTTATACAGTATAGAATTATGTAGGAGAATTTGTCGAGTCTGATCCCACAACTTCTTCAGATTGGCAACATGAGTATCAACCGACGGTACCCCCTGGGAAGAAGGAACCGACGGAAGAATGGAAGGATGAAAACCATAATTCATGAAAAAGGGGCTAGAGCGAGTTGAATCGCAAACAAGATTATTGTGTGCGAACTCTGCCCAAGGAATCAGACCGACCCAATCGTCCTGGTGTTCAGAAACAAAACAACGCAGATATTGTTCAATCTTTTGATTGGTACGTTCAGCGGCTCCGTTAGACTGAGGGTGATAAGCAGAAGAAAAATTCAATTTAATGCCTAGTTGAGAACAGAATGATCTCCAGAAACGTGAAACAAACTGGGAACCTCTATCAGAAGTAATCTCGGAAGGTATCCCATGTAAGCGAAAGATCTCTTTAGCAAAAATCTCCGCTAATTCAGGTGAAGTCGGAAGTTTAGGTAAAGGCACGAAATGAGCCATCTTGGTAAACCTATCCACCACTGTGAGAATAACAGTGTGCTTTTTCGAAACAGGCAAATCCACAATAAAATCCATCGCCAAACAGGACCAAGGTTTTTCTGGAACTTCCAGGGGATGTAAGAGACCACAAGGAAGCGAATGAGGTAGTTTAGTCTTAGTACAGATCTCACAGGCTCCGATAAAATCCTTAATATCCCTCCGTAAAGAAGGCCACCAGAAATCCTTAGAGATCAAGGAATATGTTTTGCGAACGCCCGGATGACCAGCCACCTTACTCTCGTGAAGACATTGTAAGAGCTCCAGTTGGAGTTCAGGAGGAACGAAGTGTCTAGACGCAGGAGTCAGTCTAGGTGCCAGATGCTGCAAGCTCCTGATCTGATCCAGAAGCGGAGAATGGATTTTGAGAGTTGTGTTAGCGATGATGTTACACTTAGGTACTATAGATGATAAAACCGGCTCAGATATGGCAGAAGGTTCATGTTGGCGAGACAAGGCATCAGCTTTAGAATTCTTAGAACCAGGCCTATATGTGAGTATGTAATTGAAGTGAGTGAGGAATATAGACCAACGGGCCTGTCTCGATGATAATCGTTTAGCCTCCCCAATATAGGATAAGTTTTTATGATCCGTCAAAATGGTAACAGGATGCAAAGTCCCCTCCAATAGATGTCTCCACTCCTTTAAAGTCATGATAACCGCTAGGAGTTCCCTGTCACCAATGTCATATCTGCTCTCAGTACCCGATAATTTTTTGGAAAAATACCCACATGGATGTAATGGTTTATCCACACCCAACCTTTGGGACAGGATGGCACCTATACCCGTCTCAGAAGCGTCAACTTCGAGTAGGAAAGGCAGAGTAGTATCAGGGTGAACAAAAATTGGTGCGGAAGCAAACAGCTCCTTGAGAGTCTTAAAAGCCAGAAGTGCTTCAGTAGACCAATTCTTAGTGTCAGCCCCTTGTCTGGTCATATTGGTGATAGGAGCAATAATAGAGGAGTAACCCTTAATGAAACGTCTGTAATAATTAGAGAAACCAATAAATCTCTGAATGGCCTTGAGACCCTTAGGTAAAGGCCAATCTAAAATGGATTGGAGTTTCTCCGGATCCATTTCAAACCCCTCTCCCGAAATCACGTAACCAAGAAAGGTAGTCTGGGATTGGTCAAAGCTACATTTCTCTAATTTGCAGTACAAGCCATGTTGAAGAAGTTTGTGCAAAACCCTTCTGACCTGTCCGTGGTGAGTCTCAATCTCCCTGGAATGTATAAGTATATCATCGAGGTATACAATAACACAGTCATGTTGAAACTCCCTAAGAACTTCATTAATTAGATCCTGAAATACCGCCGGGGCATTACAGAGACCAAAAGGCATTACAGTATACTCATAGTGCCCATAACGAGTATTGAACGCAGTCTTCCACTCGTGTCCCTGCTGAATTCTCACCAAGTTATAAGCACCTCTGAGGTCTAACTTAGTGAAAATCTTGGAACCCTTTAATCGATCAAAAAGCTCGGTGATCAGGGGGATCGGATAGGCATTTCTAATGGTTATCTTGTTCAAACCTCGGTAGTCAATGCAAGGTCTTAAAGAACCATCCTTCTTTTTAACAAAAAAAAAATCCAGCCCCAGCAGGGGAGGAGGATCTCCTAATGAACCCTTTGTCTAGGTTTTCACGAATATACTCCTCTAAGACTAAGTTCTCATTCGTAGACAAAGGGTATACATGGCCCCTGGGAGGCATAGTCCTCTAGAGAAACTTAGGTGCGAGCGTTTCCCGGGCGATTGGGACAATTCAAACGTAAGTGACCTCTGACTCCACAATACATACACAGTCCCTCCCTTCTCCTGTACTGTCTCTCCTCTTCTGAGAGGCGAGTAAGGCCTATCTGCATAGGTTCTGGAAACTGTGGAGTTTTGGTTTCAGGACTTTGAAATGAAGAAGCTAGTCTAAAGGAAGGTCTACCGGTTCTATCTCGAGTGTTCTGCCTCTCTCTTAGACGTTCGTCAATGCGAGAGATAAAGGAAATTAAGTCCTCCAAATTCTCGGGAAGCTCTCTCGTCGCTACCTCGTCAAGTATTACATCGGATAATCCGTTTAAAAATACGTCTATATAAGCCTGTTCATTCCACTTAACCTCTGCCGCCAAAGACCTGAACTCTAGTGCGTAATCCACAAGTGTTACGTTCTCTTGTCTAAGGCGCAACAGTAATCTAGCTGCATTGACCTTTCTGCCAGGGGGGTCAAAAGTTCTTCTAAAAGCAGCTACAAAGGCATTATAGTTATAGACTAACGGATTATCATTCTCCCACAACGGATTAGCCCATCTCAGAGCCTTCTCAATGAGTAAGGTGATAATAAATCCCACCTTTGCCCTATCAGTAGGGTAGGAACGGGGTTGTAGCTCGAAATGGATACTGATCTGGTTCAAAAAGCCACGACACCTTTCAGGAGAACCAGCATAACGTACAGGTGGGGTAACTCGGGAAGAAGCACCTACAGTGGCTACCTCTAGCCCTGAACTCACAGGAGGAATAGAAGTGTTTCGCATCTCCTCAGGTGAATTATTAGGACGTGATAGTAACGCCTGTAGTGCTAGTGCCATCTGATCCATTCTATGATCCATGGCGTCAAACCTAGGATCAAGAGAACCAAGATGACAGTTTGTACCTGCAGGATCCATTGCCCCTGTCGTAATGTCAGGATCGGGACAGGGATCCAACACGCAGAGTACAAAGAGTAGCAGATACGTATACCGGACCTTAGAATGGCCGGACTTAACGTAATACTACGTATAGAATGGTCAGGGACAAGCCGAGGTCGAGGGAACGAGAAGACAGGTAAGCGAGAGACAAGTCGGGTCAAGGATAACAGAGAAGACAGGTAAGTAATAACAAAGCCGGGTCAGAACCAAAAGACAGGAGAATACAAGAGCACTGTGTGACTAGGCTGGCTAGAACCACGACAGGGCAATGAGCAAATGCTGAGAGCTCCCTTAAATACCCTGGTTCTAGAGACTAATCACGCCTCCGCCGAGACCTGATTCGTGTCCGGGATTTGACTGACAGGTCGGGCTAGAATAGCGTCATGACGTCGACTATTGAGAGTCACGTTACAAAAAGGCATAGTTCTCTCGCGGCCGGCATTTACATGCGCGAGGGGACCGCGAGGAACGGGAGAATCATGCCGTCTGGATGGAGAAACGTCTAAGTCTCTACCCGTCTCAGGGGTAGAGACTACAGGTACCCTGACAGCAAGTGGGCACAGTATCCACTGTGAGCCTGACACAGAAGCTGGCAGACAACTAACTGCTATTCAATCTATTACAGTGATTTTTTTTTCTATTTAAATGTCAAGCTTAAGCTATTGTGACACCAGATATGAGTGGTGGCACTGGGCAAGTGGGCACAGTATCCACTGTGAGCCTGGCACAGAATCTGGCAGACAACTAACTGCTATTCAATCTATTACAGTGAAAACAAATTCTATTTAAATGTCAAGCTTAAGCTATTGTGACACCAGATATGAGTGGTGGCACTGGGCAAGTGGGCACAGTATCCACTGTGAGCCTGACACAGAAGCTGGCAGACAACTAACTGCTATTCAATCTATTACAGTGATTTTTTTTTCTATTTAAATGTCAAGCTTAAGCTATTGTGACACCGGATATGAGTGGCGGCACTGGGCAAGTGGGCACAGTATCCACTGTGAGCCTGGCACAGAATCTGGCAGACAACTAACTGCTATTCAATCTATTACAGTGAAAAAAACAATTGTTTTTAAATGTCAAGCTTAAGCTATTGTGACACCAGATATGAGGGGTGGCCAATGGGCAAGTGGGCACAGTATCCACTGTGAGCCTGACACAGAAGCTGGCAGACAACTAACTGCTATTCAATCTATAACAGTGAAAAAGTGTTTTCTTTTTAAAGGCATGCTATAGTCACACCAGATATGAGTGGCAAAGTGCACTTGCTGAGGTTGGCACAGCACATGCAGAAGGCCTGACACCCGCTTGAAGACAACTAAATGCTATTCAATCTATAACAGTGAAAAAAGTTTTTTGTTTTTAAATGTCAAGCTTAAGCTATTGTGACACCAGATATGAGTGGTGGCACTGGGGAAGTGGGCACAGTATCCACTGTGAGCCTGACACAGAAGCTAGCAGACAACTAACTGCTATTCAATCTATTACAGTGAATTTTTTTTTAAATGTCAAGCTTAAGCTCTTTCTGCCTAATCTTATAGATCATTCTGTCTTTCTCACTCTGGTTTTTTTTATAATTAATAAATGCTAACATTTAGTTTTTTACTATTTTGGCCACATCTGCGGAGTACCACAGTGGTTTCTTAAATTTGTTTTGCTTTTACTGACAAGCCTAATACAATTTTCTGTTGCCTTCTGCAGTGCAACTTTTAAATAATTACATTTCTCTTGGACTCCATTTAAATTGCTCCAGTCTCATAATGACTCCTTTACTCTAATTTTAGAAAAAAAGTCTGTTTTTCTAAAGTCTAAAACTTTGTTTTTTGTGTGGTGTAACTCAGTCACTGTTCTTAAATTAAACCACACTGACTGATGATCACTGGATCCTAAACTTTCACCTACAGAAATATCTGATACTAAATCTCCATTTGTTAACACTAAATCTAGTATGGCCTACTTATGAGTTGGCTCCTCAGCGACTTGTTTAAAGGGAAACTCCAGTGCCAGGAAAACAATCCGTTTTCCTGGCACTGAAGTTCCTGTTGCGGTCACCGGCCCGCCGAGCCTCACGGTCGTGCCCGACCGGCACGACCGCTCCGACTACACGAGCTTACCTGCTCGTCGGCGAGCCGGGAACCGCGCACGTAGTTCTTCCGGGCATCGCGCCCAGATCCAAGATGGCGCCGACCGCGTGGTCGCGTCTATTGCTAGCCCCGCCCCCGAGAATTATACCAACGTGTGCGTGACGTCACGACGTCAACGCACACGCACGTTTTGGGGTCAGAGGTCGCCCTCTGACCAATCATAGCCTAGAGAGGGGTATTTAAACCCCTAGCTTTCCCCATTACTTTGCCATGTCGTGGTTTCAGTTTCCTGGTTTCCTGAAAGTGCTATTCTCGTGTTTCTGATTTCCTGGTATCCTGATCCTTGGCGTTTCCCTGGTTATTCTGATCTCTGGTTTCCCTGACTTGGCTTGTTTATCGGTATTGAGTATTTTCTGGCTTCCTTGACCTCGGCTTTCCCTTTGACCATTCTCTGTCTCTAGCGTATTAGTCCGGCCATTCTAAGGACCGGTTTACGCTCTTTCCTATTATTTTCCTTTTCTTTCTTATGTATATGTTTACATAGTTTCTGCGTGCTGGACCACATTACTAGTCGTGACAGTTCCTCTCTCCCTTCCACCTCCTATCCCCGGTAGCTGAAGGGGTGAAAACCGCTTCAGGTCACTTACCTGAGACCCCGCCAATGTCCCTCGACAGTGGTTTCTGCTCGCCGCCGCTCCTCCCAGTTATTCCATCAGCCAGTGGGCAAGACTGATCCCACCTGCCGGCTGAGGAAACCTAATGCGCATGCGCGGAAATGCCGCGCATGCACATTAGAACTCTCCAAAGAAAAGCATTGAAAATGCTTTTCAATGCTTTCCTAAGGGTAATTGAGCGACACTGGAGGTCCCTATGCTAGGGACATGGAAGATATATATGATTCATGCTATTAAGTTGATAAGTTGAAACTTTTAATGCTAATAGATCTCTTTTCTTGGCACTTGTCAAATATGTTCTTTTTACACAATTTTATAACTCTAGTCAGGGTTTAGAATTTCAAATTCTACACTATTAGCCTGGTATCAATCATTCAGAACAAGGGCAGCCTTGGCAGCTTCAAGTCAAAACATACCTAGGCACATCATAAAAAAAACTAGACCGATGGAAATAAGCTGCGTACTGTAGGACAAGCTTGTCCTGAACTTGCTATGTAAATACATATATTGAAATAATATCTACTCAATCTCAATTTATTTTTGTCTTACCCTCTTTATTTACAGGACTAACAGAATGTCGGTTTTGGCACACCCCAACCAACTTATCTTATTTTTTCTAGTAATTTGGATTTGGTCCTGACCACAAATGAAAGGTGGCAGCATGAAGAGCTATCTGGTTTTAAAAGGCTGAGTCCACTACTCTCCTGCCTGCCTCAGAATATTTTCTCTACTAATTTGGCTTTTTTACCAAGTAGTATTTAGTATCTAGATAATCCCCCTGTATTTTTCTTTCAAAAATACAATTTATTCACAAGAATATAAAAAAGTCAACATTTTATTAACAATGGACTGCTACAGTTTATTTTCTAACAGAAAGCAAATAGCCATGTTCTTTTACAATTATTTTAAATCACCTGAGGGTTTCTACCATAGAAATAGAAAGGTTTACATGTCTCCACCATTAGTGATGACTCCTTAAGTATCTTAGCAAAATGATGCCTAAAGTCTGTCAAATCCATAGTACACAAATAGCAAGCTGCAAAAACTTACAGTGAAGTCATATGATATTTTTCTAATACTTCTTAAAGACAATGGGAATAAATAGCATGCAGGTCCAATTAAAGGATGGAAGTTTCTTCACTAGTACCTGAAAAGCAAGTTAAATGTCTGATGGCAAATTAGGTAATGAACTGTTCAAAGTTATGCAGCAACAAACTGATGAAATATATTCCTCCATAATCCTGCAGATTCAGTTTTTATATTCTCTAGATCAAGCGTGCATCTTCCAATTATGAAATGTACTAGTCCAGTAATGGAGGTGACGTACATTCAATAGTCAAGAGTGATTTTTTTTTTTTTTTTTAAGTCTGACTGTAATGGCAAAACAACTTGTGATTTCCTGATTTTTCTTTTCCATCTTATGAAATCTTTAAATTAAAGAACCTAATTGATAGGCATGATCATCACTTTTCATGTAGCTACACATGGATCACCACATGCTATGACATGGTTTATCACTCTAAATTGTACATAATGTAAATAGAGCACTCAAAGCATAATTTAAACAAATTTAGAACACCGTAATTACCCATTCAATTTACCAAACCACTCTCTCTCACACCAAATAATTAAAAGGCAAGACAATGTTTGATCAAGACAGTTCTAATGGTATTTATTAATTAATGACTTTACATCATAAACAAAAGCATATTTAGTGTAATGATTTGGAGGCACCACTAGGGGCAGTGTATAGGAAGACATGTGCTTCTGGCAGTGACATCACAGGCCAGCCACAACAACAGTCAACAATTTTAATATAGCAAACCAAATTTTATTTCTTGAACAAATTACTTGTTCAAGACACCGTCACTAGTAGATTTAGTTATTTTATTTAGATGTAAAATACATTATATTCCTGGTGATGACTGTTAGATAAATCATTCAAAATTCAGCATAGTCAACATTCAACATTCCAATGCTTTGATTTAATATTTAAAACGGTTTAATATTTTTGGACAAACTTTAATAATTTTTAGAAATATAAAAAAAAAATATCAAACTATTACAAACATTTTTCATAATATTAAATAATTGTAAATGTTTATCCAAAAATATTGAATCAAAAGTTTCTAGACTAACCAAAATGTAATCACAAATCAAACCCCAGTGAAACTGTATGGTGTTTTTGCTTACAGGAAGGGTTCTACAGAAAGAATACAGATGTGGAACTCTTTACCTATAAAGGATATCTTATCAGATAAAAAAAAGTACCAATTTAGGTAGTTATCTTCTAAACTATGGAAAGCATTAGTCTTGCTTGAGAAAGTGAAGATAGATGATCCAAACAAAAGAAAGCGTGGGAGAGGCATGGGAAAAAAGTGAGTTTTACACATTTTTAAAGTTAGCCGAGGAGGTCCTGGCCCTTAACGACAATTTTAAAAGTATAGTCTGAGGAGTATTCCTGACATAGTTTTCCTCTAGGAAAGAGTAAGAAAAGTAAGAATGTTGATCTCTTAGCTGCTTCGTAGATAACTCCCGAATTTGTGGTCCTTATGTGGGATTGTAATAATGATACAAATTAAAACAATAAAGATGCTATATCCCAAATAGCATCCTAATGTGGTATCCTTAAATATCCGAATTTCATTTTTGACTGAAATTAATTGCACATCCTTACAAACTTGCTTTCAACGTCTTTAAAAAGAAACAGTAATTTAGTTATGGTATGTGAACATTCATTGCATAAGCCTGAGCCAGCTTTATTGTACTCTGTTTTTGACTGGCCCTACTCTATACCAAGCAAATGACTGTTCTTATGAGATTAGCCTACTTATTTAGGATATCCAACCTCTTGGAGATCTTATCAGTTTAAGATTTAAACATATTTATCCCATTAACTACGGAACAGTTTGCAAAAAAAAAACACTTTACAGAATCTGAATATTTTGGGTGTCCGGTGGGAAACCGGAACCTGAAATTGAAGTTCCTGTACCGCGGTGCGCGCTGTGAAGCCGGCCCACGCTTCAAGACAGGTAAGTAATGATGGGACAAGGGAAAGTGCATGGGAGGGGAAGGGGGGACAATACTATGGGAGGGGAAGGGGGGACAATACTATGGGAGGGGAAGGGGAACAATACTATGGGAGGGGAAGGGGGGAGAATACTATGGGAGGGGAAGGGGGGAGAATACTATGGGAGGGGAAGGGGGGAGAATACTATGGGAGGGGAAGGGGGGAGAATACTATGGGAGGGGAAGGGGGGAGAATACTATGGGAGGGGAAGGGGGGAGAATACTATGGGAGGGAAGGGGGGAGAATACTATGGGAGGGAAGGGGGGAGAATACTATGGGAGGGGGGAGAATACTGTGGAAAGGGGGGGCACTATGGGATGAGAGGGGGGACACTATTGGATGAGAGGGGGGGACACTATTGGATGAGAGGGGGGACACTATGGGATGAGGGGGGGACACTATGGGATGAGGGGGGAAACACTATGGGTGGGGTGGAGAATACTATGGGAGGGGGGGAGAATACTATGGAAAGGGGGGAGAATGTCCCCTCCATTAGACTGGGGGTGGTAAGCGGAAGAAAACGAGAGGTAGATACCCATCTCTGAACAAAATGCTTTCCAGAATCTGGAGATAAACTGGCTACCCCTATCGGACACGATCGAGGTGGGAATACCATGCAACCGAAACACCTCCCTGGCAAAGATAGAGGCAAGTTCCTTGGATGATGGCAATTTGACAAGAGACACAAAATGAGCCATCTTAGAAAAACGATCCACAATCATCAGGATGACAGTTTTACAATTCGAAGGGGGTAATTCAACAATAAAATCCATGGATAGATTGGACCATGGCCTCTCGGGTATGGGCAACGGATGCAACAACTCACAAGGAACTCTGTGGGAGGACTTCATACTGGCACAAGTAGTACAGGCATTAACGTAATCGGTGACGTCTTTGCGTAAGGAAGCCCACCAGAAATATCTAGAAACTGCTGAGAACGTTTTAGAAATACCAGGGTGTCCAGCAGTTCTAGTGTCATGATATAATGACATAATGTCTCGTCTCTCGGGTATATCAACGAACAGTTTATCAGCAGGCCTTTCCCCAGGAGCCATGTTTTGTTTAGCCTGTATAGCTTGTAAGAGGGAAGAAGAAATAGAAAGAACAGTAGTAGCTATTATTCTGTCGGGAGGAATGACAGGGGTAACATCAATTTCTAGTTTGTCAGTAGTCTCGAATTGTCTGGACAGAGCTTCAGCTTTAGTATTACGATCACCTGGTCTGTAGGTGATTATGTAATTAAAACGAGACAAAAACAGAGACCACCTGGCCTGCCTAGAAGACAATCTTTTGCTTCACTAAGGTAGGAGAGGTTTTTGTGATCCGTTAAAATGAGGATGGGATCCCTAGTACCTTCTAGTAGATGTCTCCATTCCTTGAGCGCCAAAATGATAGCAAGGAGTTCGCGATTGCCTACATCATAATTCTTCTCTGCTTTGGACATCTGTCTGGAAAAGAAGCCACAAGGGTGTAACGGCTTTTCAGGTGAATCTCTTTGAGACAAGATTGCACCTACCCCAATCTCAGAGGCATCAACCTCAAGAATAAAGGGTAGTGAAGGGACAGGATGCTGTAAAATAGGGGCAGAGGCAAATGAAGCCTTCAGGAATTCAAAGGCCTCAAGTGCTTCTGGTTTCCAGACATGAGTATTACCATCCTTCTTGGTCATTCTTGTTATAGGTGCTACAATGGCAGAAAACCCTTTAATAAAACGCCTATAATAATTTGAGAACCCCAGAAAACGCTGAATGGCTTTCAAACCCTGAGGTAGAGGCCATTCCATAATGGCAGAAAGTTTCTTGGGATCCATACGAAAACCCTTGGCAGAGATTATATAACCCAAGAATTGGACTTCTGATTGATCAAATGAACATTTTTCGAGTTTGCAATAGAGACCGTTAACAAGAAGAGTTCTCAACACTAATTTAACATGCATGTGATGAGTCTGTAAATCAGTAGAATAAATTCATATGTCGTCCAAGTATACTATTACGAATGTATGTATATACTGACGTAGGACATCATTAATAAATTCTTGAAAAACTGCTGGGGCGTTACAAAGGCCAAAGGGCATCACAGTATATTCGTAGTGACCACTCCTGGTATTGAATGCGGTCTTCCATTCGTGATCCTTTTTGATACGTATGAGATTGTAAGCACCCCTAAGGTCCAATTTAGTAAAAACCGTGGCATGTTTAAGCCTATCAAATAGTTCCGTGATCAAAGGTATGGGGTACGCATTTTTGACGGTGATTTTATTTAGGCCCCTATAGTCAATACAAGGCCTTAAATCGCCATCTTTCTTGGATACAAAGAAGAAACCAGCCCCTGCCGGGGAAGAGGATCTTCTTATAAATCCCTTTTCTAAAGATTCCTTAATATATTCCTCCATAACAAGATTCTCCTGAGGAGACAAAGGATATATTCTCCCTTTGGGAGGCATAGTACCAGGTAGTAAATTAATAGCACAGTCGTAAGGCCTGTGAGGTGGCAACTTTTCAGCCTCCCTTTTATCAAAAACAGATTTAAGAGACAAGTACTGAGGGGGTATGACCGTAGGCACAGGAGGAATATTAGTAGAATTCAAAGGGGTGATTTTAACAATACAAGACTCTTGGCAAGCATCACTCCAAGAAACTATTTGTCCTGACTCCCAATCAATAGTGGGATTATGAGTACGTAACCAAGGATACCCTAACACGAGGTGAGAGGAAGGAGAAGTAATGATCTGAAACCGAATGGTTTCAGAGTGTAACACCCCTGTAGACATATGTAGTGGTACAGTTTCATGTGTGATAACTGGAGAGCATAATGTCTACCATCTATGGCCTCAACGGCCAAGGGTGTCTCCTTCTCTCTAGTGGGTATGTTATTCTCCTTGACAAAACTGGAATCTATAAAGTTTTCGGCCGCTCCGGAATCAACCAGGGCTAGTATATTCCCTGCTATGCAGTTACTACCAAGGTGCAGGGAAACAGGGATAAGCAATTTATTAAGAGGCAAATGTGAGGACTCTGATGTCACACCCAAGGCCTGTCCTCTATACGGTCTTAGGTGCGATAGTTTCCCGGACGCACGGGACATTCTTGTCTCATATGGCCCCTCCTACCACAATAAAGACAAAGTCCCTCCTTTCTCCTATAAAGTTTTTCAGCGTCAGTAAGTTTAGCAACCCCTAATTGCATAGGTTCCTCCTCTGACCCTTTAGATCCCTCAGGAGTCTCAGCTCTAGGTGAATTAACGGGGACAAAGCGTCTATTTCTGGACTTGGTATATAACCCGTCACGGATCCTGTTATCTATATCGATGAGATAGTCAATAAGGTCCTCTAGGGGTACAGGGAGGTCCTTAGCTTCTACCTCATCCAACATAGTTTCAGACAGACCTTCCATAAACGCAGTAGTAAGCCCATTGTTAGTCCAATCTACCTGTGAGGCAAGGGTACGGAACTGAATAGCATAATCAGCTACAGATTTAGATCCTTGCTTAATTCTCATTAACGCCCTGGCGGCATTCTTTGACCTTTTAGTCGTGTCAAATGTTCTACGAAATGCTGTGAGGAAGCTATTGAAATCGTGTACCATAGGTCCATTAGCCTCCCAAATAGGATTTGCCCATTCAAGTGCCTTATCCGTAAGCTGGTGAATAAGAAAACCCACCTTAGATCTATCAGTGGGAAATGAACGTGGGTACATTTCAAAGTGGAATTCCACTTGATTAAGGAATCCCCTACATGTCTTAGCGTCCGCTCCATACCTAGGTGGCGGGGTTAGATGTGCTGAAGCATTAGGCATATTAGCTGTGTCTGGTACAGGGGTTACAGGAGGCGCAGGTACAGGTACCGGAGCTGTTCTGGATAACAGTGTCTGGATGGCTTGAGCCATTTGATCCATATGGTGATCCTGTTCTGTGAATCTAGCCTCATGAGTGGCCATCTGTTGTCCTAAACCTGCGGGGTCCATGGCCCTATCGTAATGTCACGGTAATATACCCCAACACGCAGGAATAGTCCAGATAGTCAAAAGACAAGAAACCAGAATTCGTCTTACCGGACCTTAGAATGGCCGGACTTAGACGAGTACAAGAAAAGACAGAGTCCAGAACAAGCCGAGGTCAAGGGGACGGAGAGACAGCGTAAAGTAGAACAAGCCGAGGACTGGTACACAGGAAGACAAACCGGCGGATAAACAAGCAAGGATAAAGAGAGAGCGGAGTCAGGAACAAAGCCAAGGTCAAGCACCAAAAAAACAACTGAACGATACAAGCACTAAAGGGAACTGAACAGAAACCACGATATGGCAAGGTGCAAAGGAAACAGGTGCGTATAAATACCCTAATGTTCACTTTGATTGGCCCCTGTCATATCCACGCCCCCAAAACGTGAGTGTATGGGGAACGTGGCATGACAGGGGCCAATGGGAGACTGATTCTAATTTTGTCTCCCACTGTCCCTTTAAGAGCGCGCCCGAGAAGCGCGGCGCACTCTTAGTGTCAGGCGGGACACGTGACCGCTTCTCGCGGTCACTGCCCGCCTGACTGATCTCGTCGTTTGATGAGCCGCGCGCGGAGAGGATCCCGGCCGGCCCCTGGAGAGGGTAAGTACTGCTACAAACCTACACCCATAAAGGATCAGAGCAGGGGTTCAAACGTTTTGTGGAAGTCATATTTGACCTACCACACGCACATTTTCATGCCCAAAACAGTTCCAGAGAATAAGGCTGTGGGGCCAGTCTATTTCCAATTTTAATTTCAGTTCAAATAGAGGAACGGCAACCGTTCATGTAAACCATCAATGTTAAAGTGCAGTTCAAATTGTCGAACAGCGTTAGACTCCCGTTGAAGTGTCGAAGTCTGAAGAAGGTAAAGTTCAGCGGTGTTCACGCCGTCGCGTGTCCGTTTTGAGTTCCATGAACTCGTTGACCAAACACAGCTGAATGCATTCGACTGAATTAAAATGGCCACTTCGACTACTTCGGCTGCATCCGAAGTGCCATTTCAAATGTGCAGATCCTTTCCCCATAGGATTTAAAGGGGCAGAAATAGTGTAAAATACTGCAACAATTAAGGGTAGGGACAGCCAATCATAAAAAAGTGATGAGTAGCAAAACACAGTGCGCTACACCTACACACACACACAAACAGAAATGTACATACTCACAGATTCACACACACACTCTGGCACACAGAAACAGTCACACATACCTACACATACACAATGGCTCACACAGATGCACACAAATACCTACACATAAACAATATCACATACACTGATACACACTAGGACACACATACAAACAATGGGATACACACACTCGCACATACACACAGAGACACATAGAGGCACGCAAAGAGATTCACACTGACCCTCATAGATACACATTTACACACACAGATGCAAATACCTACACAAACACAATGCAACACACATATACAAACACTGGCACACAGATATACACACTGGCACACACACAAACACACATGCATAAACACTGGCACACACACACACACAGATACACACTGACTCACATACAAACATATACCCCCCACACATACACACAGACACACACTGGCAAACTGATACACATACACACAGATACATATACACACTGACAAACACATACCTACCATAGAGATACACACTGGTGCACACACACTGGCGCACATACACACACTGACACTCACAGATACACACTGGCAAACAAATTTCAATTTACATATTGTAGCGGATCACCTGGCACCCCGACTGGTTACCTCCATTGAAGGATGCTCCTAGCGCTTACAGAGGGCTCCAAGCGCTGTGCCAGACACCACAACCACCGCAGACCCCACGAACTGCCGCAGCTTGGTTGGGGTCTCGTCGTCTCCTACCACCCTGGACCTACAACCAGGCTCCAGGTTCCAGTGGGTGAACCTCTCCTCCAAGAGAGTGAAGCAGGAACAAGCTCTTAAAAGAGCTTAGAAGTGATTATCCAAGGGAGCATGCAGAGCATAGCAATCCCTTGTAGTGATATAGCAATTCCCCCAATAAGAGATAGGACTCTTGATTGTGGGTGAAGAAGAACTGACTGTACTGGCACATACAGCCTCTTTTATTCACAATCCACAAACATAGTACTGCCCACAGGGTTTTGAAATACAACCAATCAATCTGTAGAATACACACAAACACTCCCACACAAATTCCTCCCTTATGCTTATGATATGATTACTGAACACAATGGTTAATATAATCATCACAGGCAGAGAAATACAGTATAATAAAACATATCACAGGGACCACAAAACATGCAATAACCCCATAAAAAGTATATCATCGGAACCAGGGGATCTGGGTGAACCACATATCCAAAACTCACCCAGATGTGTTCAGTAGTTTGGAAGATACGGTTTAATGCAGATTCCGCAGAACATATACAGGCTATATGAAAAATAATAACTGTATAATGTGTCCCCTGTTGTATAGTGTAAAACTACTGCACGATGTCTTTGTGCACCAAATACCGGCGAGATGGCACCGTGTAGAAAAGTCCAAACAGTGTCTGTGAGTTAAAATGACCGCCGTCCATTGTTCTCACCATGTGCTTCATCCATTGTTCTCACCATGTGCCTCTGATACATGAAATGGTGGCCACCCAGTAACTCCACAGTATGTCCCCAGATGGTTCTTAAAGGGCCAGCAGCAGCATAATAATAAATAAAATACAATATGCCCAAATCAGTTCCTAGAAGGGCAATACATCCCAGGGCCATAGTCGCAGGGCAGGAGGCTGGCAAACAGGCCCCTCCAAAAACCAGTGTCGAGGTTACTTTTGCCACACATATAATGAACCAAACCCCCTGCTTCTATACCTTTTAATTGCAGGGGGTGACTTTCTGGGGCTAGTTTCCACTAATGGCAGTCTGAGGCTCTCTGTTTGCAGACCTCCTTCCTCCCTTCTTAGTGCCTCATCTCTGTACTCCCAGCCCACGCAGTCTGTAGGCTCGGAGGAAGTGACATATAGTTTCTTCCTCCCAGCACTCTCTGCACATATTAAGGGGCTCAGGCAGACTACAAAAGGGACCCAGCACCAGACTGGGCCCTGGATGAGACCTGCCTGAGGGGAATTCCTCACGGAATCGCAGGGGCTCTGTCAGGCTCTTAAAGGACATCGGCACCTGATCGTGTCCCTGTTTAGCAGTAATACCCATAGGGTGACCCTTAGTGCATGGGCCCCCCCAATGAGTATTACTTACTAGGCATGCAGGCCCCGGTGCAGCTGGTGGTAGTTCCGCCACTGGATTGAACATTTTTTTTCATGGAAACAAATATGAAAATATTGGTTGGACAGAAAAAGGTATATATATATATATATATATATATATATATATATATATATATATATATATATATATATACACATACATATATATATATATATATATATATATATATATATATATATATATACACACATATATATATATATATATATACACACATATATATATATATATATATATATATATATATATATATATATATATATATATATATATACACTGCGTGCAGAATTATTAGGCAAATGAGTATTTTGACCACATGATCCTCTTTATGCATGTTGTCTTACTCCAAGCTGTATAGGCTAGAAAGCCTACTACCAATTAAGCATATTAGGTGATGTGCATCTCTGTAATGAGAAGGGGTGTGGTCTAATGACATCAACACCCTATATCAGGTGTGCATAATTATTAGGCAACTTCCTTTCCTTTGGCAAAATGGGTCAAAAGAAGGACTTGACAGGATCAGAAAAGTTAAAAATAGTGAGATATCTTGCAGAGGAATGCAGCACTCTTAAAATTGCAAAGCTTCTGAAGCATGATCATCGAACAATCAAGCGTTTCATTCAAAATAGTCAACAGGGTCGCAAGAAGCGTGTGGAGAAACCAAGGCACAAAATAACTGCCCATGAACTGAGAAAAGTCAAGCGTGCACCGGCCAAGATGCCACTTGCCACCAGTTTGGCCATATTTCAGAGCTGCAACATCACTGGAGTGCCCGAAAGCACAAGGTGTGCAATACTCAGAGACATGGCCAAGGTAAGAAAGGCTGAAAGACGACCACCACTGAACAAGACACACAAGCTGAAACGTCAAGACTGGGCCAAGAAATATCTCAAGACTGATTTTCCTAAGGTTTTATGGACTGATGAAATGAGAGTGAGTCTTGATGGGCCAGATGGATGGATTGGTAAAGGGCAGAGAGCTCCAGTCCGACTCAGACGCCAGCAAGGTGGAGGTGGAGTACTGGTTTGGGCTGGTATCATCAAAGATGAGCTTGTGGGTACTTTTCGGGTTGAGGATGGAGTCAAGCTCAGCTCCCAGTTTCTGGAAGACACCTTCTTCAAGTAGTGGTACAGGAAGAAGTCTGCATCCTTCAAGAAAAACATGATTTTCATGCAGGACAATGCTCCATCACACGCGTCCAAGTACTCCACAGCGTGGCTGGCAAGAAAGGGTATAAAAGAAGAAAATCTAATGACATGGTCTCCTTGATCACCTGATCTGAACCCCATTGAGAACCTGTGGTCCATCATCAAATGTGAGATTTACAAGGAGGGAAAACAGTACACCTCTCTGAACAGTGTCTGGGAGGCTGTGGTTGCTGCTGCACGCAATGTTGATGGTGAACAGATCAAAACACTGACAGAATCCATGGATGGCAGGCTTTTGAGTGTCCTTGCAAAGAAAGGTGGCTATATTGGTCACTGATTTGTTTTTGTTATGTTTTTGAATGTCAGAAATGTATATTTGTGAATGTTGAGATGTTATATTGGTTTCACTGGTAAAAATAAATAATTGAAATGGGTATATATTTGTTTTTTGTTAAGTTGCCTAATAATTATGCACAGTAATAGTCACCTGCACACACAGATATCCCCCTAAAATAGCTATAACTAAAAACAAACTAAAAACTACTTCCAAAAATATTCAGCTTTGATATTAATGAGTTTTTTGGGTTCATTGAGAACATGGTTGTTGTTCAATAATAAAATTAATCCTCAAAAATACAACTTGCCTAATAATTCTGCACTCCCTGTACACATATATATATATATATATATTTATATATACACACACACACACACACACCACGGATTCCTGATCTGTAACTTCATTATTTATGTACGTGTGTGTATTGTATAATTATTAAATATAAAGTATATAAATCAACGTTTCGACAGTCAAACGGTCTTTATCAAGATGATAAAGGCCGTCTGACGGAAGAAATGCTGATTTATATGCTTTATATTTAATACAAAGATTTATTTAAAACCAGTGAGTGCTTTCATTTCTTGGATTACATATGTGCACGGAGAGGCACCTTGGTCGAATTTGGATGTACTTGAATTGTTTTTTTGGGGGAAGAGTGCCAGAGATTTTGAATTTTGTATAATTATTATATATGCTGTCACATTGCCATGACATTGCCCAAAACATATCACCATCATTGAAGCCATGTTGCTTTTTTGGACGCACAGAAATATACATATATTCCAGATGATATTTGTGATACAACTGCCAGTAAGACAAACACACATTTATATTCAGTGCCACACAGACCTACGTTTTTAGACACACACTCATCGATACCAAAATACACTTTCACACTCATACACACTTATTTGTTGCCTTGCACTCTTGGAGGGAGGGTGGCAGTCCCTCTGTTCTGCCAAGTAGCTCCCCTGCTGTGTTAACTAGGAAGATGGAGGATGTCATGTCATGCCACATCCCCTCTGTGCTCCTTGTGAATATACAGACACATGCAAGCAAAGCCAGACTGGGAAAAAAATAAAAATAAAATTGGTCCAGGCAATTTTTATTTTATTTTTTATTTTTAATCACAGCAGCCCACTAAGAAGGGGGCGGGGCAGAGAGGGTGTGTTTTGTCATCACCAAATACAGGCACACACCCTCTCAGAGTGAGATGAATGTTGGTTCAATGCTCTTCCAGGGTACACCATGTGCAGAGCTCTACTGAAGAGCTCTAGCATGAGAAAAAGGCCATGTATTTGTTCTGCACACTGCAAGCAAACTTAATAACATGCTTGCGCTGTGTTTTCTTGCAACTTGTCTCTGGTGTCTCTATAGATGGGATACCAGGAGACAAAAGGGCCAGGTAAGAGTATTGTGCATGTGTTTGGAGCCTGCTTGTGGGGTTGCATGTGTGTAGAGTGAGCCGATTGTTGTGTGGTATTGTGTAATAAGGTTGGGTCTAGTTGTGTTGTGTTTGTGGTGTAATGTAATGCATTACTAGGGGCTGTAGAAAGTGTGTGCATAGGGGATGCAGTATGTGTGTGAGGGGTGCTGTAGTGTGTGTGTGTGTGTATACACACACACACACACACACATATATATACATATATACACAGTGGCGTACACACAACCCATGGGGCCCCGGTGCGAAAACTGATCCGTGGCCCGGGGCCGCAACACATGGCGGCGGGCACCTGGTCGCAGGGGTTGCAGGGCTGTGACCCCTGCGACCACGGTATGTACGCCAGTGCATGCAGATATACATACACTTAAAAGGACCGATAAAGACACTTCAGCTCAATGAAGTGGTCTGGGTGCCAGGTCCCTCTAGTTTTAACCCTGCAGCTGAAAACATAGCAGTTTCAGAGAAACTGCTATGTTTCACTGAGGGTTAATCCAGCCTCTAGTGGCTGTCTCATTGACAGCCGCTAGAGGAGCTTCCGCGATTCTCACGGTGAAAATCAAAGTGAGAAGACGCTGAACATCCATAGGAATGCATTGAGTAATTCTTTCCTATGGGCGGTTTGAATGCGCGCGCAGCTCTTGCCGCGCATTCAGAACTGAGAGGTGGATCGGGGCGGAGAGATCCCCAGCGCCAAGGGAGTCCGGCACTGGAGAAAGGTAAGTGCTGAAGACACACACTCTCACGAACAGACTCATACACACTAGCCAACAGACACACACATTTACTGATACACACTTTTTTTTAAAAAAAATGTAATCCCCCCAGCCTCCCTACCTTTGGGAGTGCTGAGAGGATTCCCTGGGGTCCAGTGGTGTCACCCGGTGGGCGGGCTGGCTGGCGGGCGCGCGAGGGAGCACTCTCCCCTGAGTGCTTCTTGTTCAGCTCCCTCGCATACTGATACCGGAGCCGGAAGAGGAGGCCATCTTCCGGCTCCGGTATCACTGCGGTGCGTGAGGGAGTTGAACAGGGAGCACTCAGGGGAGAGTGCCTCCCTCGCGAACCCACCAGCCAGCTCGCCGGGTGACATCAGGGCCAACCTCGGGGGGGGGGGGGGAGGGGGCCTGAGGTGGCCGACTCCTGGGCCGCCCAGGAGAAGATACAAATTGAAAAAGAGATCCAGACTCTAGGTTGTACAGGCGTGCAGGGCCGGCCTTAGGGGTTTGCGAGCTGTGCGGCCGCACAGGGCGCCATGGAGCAGGGGGCGCCGTGGATTTAAAAAAAAAAAAATGTTTTTTTTTTTTTTTTTTTTAATTTGCAGCGGGGGCGGAGCTTACCGTGCGGCGGGGGCGGAGCTAAAAGCGCCGGAAAACTGCTGCAGGGGAAGCAGGAAGGAGTCCCTGCTTCCCCACCAAACAGTCACCAGGAGCTGCACTGCCTCCACAATGAACTCCACAGGTAACTGTGGGATTGTCAGGTGAGTGTGACTCTCTGCCTGTGTTTATTACTGTCTGTGTGTGTATGACTGTCTGCCTGTGTGTGTCTGTGTGTATGACTGTCTGTCTGTGTGTGTGTGTCTGTGTATGACTGTCTGCCTGTGTGTGTCTGTGTGTGTGTGTGTATGACTGTCTGCCTCTGTGTGTGTCTGTGTGTATGACTGTCTGCCTCTGTGTGTGTCTGTGTGTATTACTGTCTGCCTCTGTGTGTGTCTGTGTGTATTACTGTCTGTGTCTGTGTGTATAACTGACTGTCTGCCTGTGTGTGTCTGTGTGTGTGAGACTGTCTGCCTGTGTGTGTGTGTGTGTGTGTATATGACTGTCTGCCACTGTGTGTCTGTGTGTATTACTGTCTGCCTCTGTGTGTGTGTCTGTGTGTATGACTGTCTGCCTCTGTGTGTATGACTGTCTGCCTCTGTGTGTATGACTGTCTACCTCTGTGTGTGTGATTGTGTGTATGACTGCCTCTGTGTGTATGGCTGTCTGCCTCTGTGTGTATGGCTGTCTGCCTCTGTGTGTCTGTGTGTCTGTGTGTATGGCTGTCTGCCTGTGTGTGTCTGTGTGTATGACTGTCTGCGTGTTTGTCTGTGTGTATGACTGTCTGCGTGTGTGTGTGTGTGTGTGTATGACTGTGTGTGTCTGTGTGTATGACTGTGTGTGTCTGTGTGTATTACTGTCTGCCTCTGTGTGTGTCTGTGTGTATTACTGTCTGTGTCTGTGTGTATGACTGACTGTCTGCCTGTGTGTGTCTGTGTGTGTGAGACTGTCTACCTTTGTGTGTCTGTGTGTGTGTGTATGACTGTCTGCCTGTGTGTGTGTGTGGATGTCTTCCTGTGTGTGTGTATGGCCGTCTGACTCTGTGTGTGTGTGTGTGTGTCACATACAACCAATACACGCATATCACACACTGTTAATACACCCATTACAAATATCACACATAGCATACATATCACACACAGTCATCACACCTACTATCACATACACAGACAACACAAACATTACAGCATACATGGATGACGGGGGGAGGGGGGGCGCTGTGAAGATTTTTCGCACAGGGCGTCAAAATGCCTAAGGCCGGCCCTGCAGGCGTGTCATACAGGTGAAAAGCTGCCACTCAGAATAGGCACACCCCAAAAGAAGCCTATAAACAAGAAAGTTTGTTTTAAAACAGCAGTCCAGAGACTGTTTATTTCACCACCACGATTGTACTGAGAGCCGCAAGTATTTTCAGCCCTATGAGTCGCGACCGAGGGCTATTGTGAAGCATCTTTATACTTGTGTGCTAGTGGCTGGTGCTTGTTTTTACTATCGGTCTTGTAATTGTACTGCTTTACTATTAACTTTTATTTAAATTGTATTAATACATTTCAGTTTTTTATTACATATCCTTTTGTCATTAGTGATTAGCGCCCTCAATAGGGGAGATTTGCACCCTCCCCTTTTCCTTTTTCACGCCCAGGAGAAGAGGCTGGCCACAGTGGGTACATACTGGGTGCAGGGCCCCCGGGCCCCCTGGTGGGCCTGGCCCGGTCGCAGCCGCGACCCCGGTATGTACGCCACTGTATATATATATATATATATATGTTTGGAAATATTGTGTGTGTGTGTGTGGTGCAGTGTGTTGGGGGTGCAGTGTGTATGCGAGGGGTGCAGTATGTGTGTGTGTGACGGGTGCAGTGTGTGTGAAGGGTGAAATGTGTGTGTGTGTGAGGGTGCTGTGTATGTGAGGTTGATGTGTGTGTGAGAGGGAGCTGTTTGTTTGAGAGGGAGCTGTGTGTGAGGAAGGTGTATGTGTGTGAGGGTGCTGTGTGTGTGAGTGCTCCGCACCGGCCCGTCATTGCAGGGTCGGTGCTCGGATAGTGACGGCCCTGCATGGACTGGCCGGGGACGTCCTGTGACCTCCCCTGCCGTCCTTGGCCCATTGCCATTGTGGCCCACTGGGCATTTGCCCGGTGTGTCCGATTGCCAGTTCGGGCCTGCACGCAAGGAAAATGAGCTGCTGGAGCTGCATCGAAGAGTGCTAAACACAAAGATGTTATAGCTCTGCATTCAGCTCTTTGAAGCTTATAGACTGTAATAATGTCACAAATTGAAAACAAAATGTGTTTGTAATAAATAAATTTAATTTGCAAATATGCTAAATTGTGTATACACAATTGATGGGTATGAATGCATATTCTAGCAATCGTGTATAAATGTGTGCCAGTGTGAAAAGAGAGAGCCTGCAATGAAGGACCTATTGCAGGGGAAATTAAAAATAATAATTCATATTTTACTGGGTACACAACCTAAATAGTACATATTTTAAATATTTAGTTAGAACTGTTTCCACTTTTATATCCATACAGCAATAAAATCCACAGAAATTTATCATTATTCTGGATATCATTATAATTTGCAAATTATTATGTTTGTGACTAAAGATGTTTTGGCATATTTCTAATGTGTTTGCTCCACTGTAATTTCCAGATTTGTCAATAATTACACCCATACACAGAATGTAAAGATACATTAGCTAAAATATTGAAGCATTATTTCTCAAGCATTGCCCTTTATGTGCTTGCATATTTTGCCAGTACTGAAGTATTAGACTTGGAGGCATACTGTGGGATGTAATAAGGTTATAATAACCACAAGGGGTAAATTGAACTTGGTAAATATTAAACAAATTTTCTGTAGGTGGCACAGTTATCTCTACCTCCTCTTTTTTAAGGCAAATTCCAACAAACACATCTTCCAGGTGCAGGTATTTTATTTTAAAGGATGATCTCAAGATTTTGGTAGCCAAATCTCCTGAAAGCACATATCCAGTTCCTGAGCAAAAGTCTGGATAACGGCTCTCTGCATAAACAGAATATGGAACATACCATTTGCTTTCTTTCGATCTATGAGGAACAGGATCTTTGAAAAAAGCACCAGTGAAGAAATTTTGTTTCGGAGGTAGGTTTGGTTGAAGCATTTCCAGTAGATATTCAGTGATCACAAACATGTCACTGTCAGTTTTCATGACATACTTTGATTGAGGACAATAGGTGGAGATCCATTCCATTCCCATAATAGTTTTTAAAGTCAAGTTGTTATACGCCTCCTTAAAGTCTTTTTGGATAATATCATGGTATGTCTGACTTTCATTTAAAATCAGCTTTAAATCTGCACTAGTGATGTACCGAACTGTCCGCCGGCGAACAGTTCCCGGCGAACTTAGCGTGTTCGCGTTCGCCGCGGCGGGCGGACACATGCGCAGTTCGATCCGCCCCCTATTCGTTATCATTGGGCAAACTTTGACCCTGTGCCTCTCGGTCAGCAGACACATTCCAGCCAATCAGCAGCACTCTCCCTCCCTTCCACACCCTCCAACCTCCCTCCCAGCATCCATTTTCGATTCATTCTGAAGCTGCATGCTTAGTGAGAGGAGGGAAAGTTTAGCTGCTGCTGATTAGATAGGGAAATTGATAGCTAGGCTAGGGTATTCAGTGTCCACTACAATCCTGAAGGACTCATCTGATCTCTGCTGTAAGGACAGCACCCCAAAAAACCCTTTTTAGGGCTATAACATCAGGCTGCTTTTTTTTTTTTTTTTTCCTGTGTAATGTAATTGCAGGTGCCTGCCTGCCAGCTTCTGTGTGAGGTTCACATTGGATACTGTGCCTACTTGCCCAGTGCCACCACTCATATCTGTTTTTACAATAGGTTAAGCTTTACATTTAAAAGAAATAATTTTTTTTTCACTGTAATAGAAGAGCAGTTGCCTGCCTGCCAGCTTCTGTGTCAGGTTGGATGCCTTGCCCATTTGCACAGTCAGTGCCACCACTCATATCTGTTTTAACAATAGGTTAAGCTTTACATTTAAAAGAAATAATTTTTTTTCACTGTAATAGAAGAGCAGTTGCCTGCCTACCAGCTTCTGTGTCAGGTTGGATGCCTTGCCCATTTGCACAGTCAGTGCCACCACTCATATCTGTTTTAACAATAGGTTAAGCTTTACATTTAAAAGAAATATTTTTTTTCACTGTAATAGAAGAGCAGTTGCCTGCCTGCCAGCTTCTGTGTCAGGTTGGATGCCTTGCCCATTTGCACAGTCAGTGCCACCACTCATATCTGTTTTTACAATAGGTTAAGCTTTAGATTTAAAAGAAATAATTTTTTTTCAGTGTAATAGAAGAGCAATTAGTTGTCTGCAAGCGTCTGGGTGTCAGGCCTACTTCAGCGTGTGCTCTGCAGACCTGTGCCAGCGTGCTTTGACAGTTGCCAATCATATCTGGTGTCTCTTTAGTGTGCTTTTACAAAGAAAAAAGGTTTCCAGTGTAAGCTAATAGCAGCCAGTCAGTGTCCTTCAAGCGGCTCTGTCAGTCCTTCCTTCAGCGTGTGCCCTGCACAACCCTGCCAGCGTACTTTGACAGTTGCCACTCATATCTGGTATCTCTATAGCGTGCTTTTACAAAGAAAAAAAAGTTTCCAGTGTAAGCTAATAGCAGCCAGTCAGTGTCCTTCAAGCGGCTCTGTCAGGCCTTCCTTCAGCATGTGCTCTGCAGACCTGTGCCAGCGTGCTTTGACAGTTGCCAATCATATCTGGTGTCTCTATAGCGTGCTTTTACAAAGAAAAAAGGTTTCTAGTGTAAGCTAATAGCAGCCAGTCAGTGTCCTTCAAGCGGCTCTGTCAGTCCTTCCTTCAGCGTGTGCTCTGCAGACCTGTGCCAGCGTGCTTTGACAGTTGCCAATCATATCTGGTGTCTCTATAGCGTGCTTTTACAAAGAAAAAAGGTTTCTAGTGTAAGCTAATAGCAGCCAGTCAGTGTCCTTCAAGCGGCTCTGTCAGTCCTTCCTTCAGCGTGTGCTCTCCAGAACTGTTCCAGTGCACATTGCCAATCATATCTGGTGTCTCTATAGCGTCCTTTTAAAACCAATTTTTTTTTTCACTGTTATAGATTGAATAGCAGTTACTTGTCTTCAAGCGGGTGTGTCAGGCCTACAGTGTGTGCTCTGCAGAACTGTTAAAGTGCACATTGCCAATCATATCTGGTGTCTCTATAGCGTGCTTTTACAAAGAAAAAAGGTTTCTAGTGTAAGCTAATAGCAGCCAGTCAGTGTCCTTCAAGCGGCTCTGTCAGTCCTTCCTTCAGCGTGTACACTCTGCAGACCTGTGCCAGCGTGCTTTGACAGTTGCCAATCATATCTGGTGTCTCTATAGCGTGCATTTACAAAGAAAAAAGGTTTCTAGTGTAAGCTAATAGCAGCCAGTCAGTGTCCTTCAAGCGGCTCTGTCAGTCCTTCCTTCAGCGTGTGCTCTCCAGAACTGTTCCAGTGCACATTTCCAATCATATTTGGTGTCTCTATAGCGTGCTTTTAAAACCAAATTTTTTTTTCACTGTTATAGATTGAATAGCAGTTACTTGTCTTCAAGCGGATGTGTCAGGCCTACAGTGTGTGCTCTGCAGAACTGTTCAAGTGCACATTGCCAATCATATCTGGTGTCTATATAGCGTGCTTTTACAAAGAAAAAAGGTTTCTAGTGTAAGCTAATAGCAGCCAGTCAGTGTCCTTCAAGCGGCTCTGTCAGTCCTTCCTTCAGCGTGTGCTCTGCAGACCTGTGCCAGCGTGCTTTGACAGTTGCCAATCATATCTGGTGTCTCTATAGCGTGCATTTACAAAGAAAAAAGGTTTCTAGTGTAAGCTAATAGCAGCCAGTCAGTGTCCTTCAAGCGGCTCTGTCAGTCCTTCCTTCAGCGTGTGCTCTCCAGAACTGTTCCAGTGCACATTGCCAATCATATCTGGTGTCTCTATAGCATGCTTTTAAAACCAATTTTTTTTTTCACTGTTATAGATTGAATAGCAGTTACTTGTCTTCAAGCGGGTGTGTCAGGCCTACAGTGTGTGCTCTGCAGAACTGTTCAAGTGCACATTGCCAATCATATCTGGTGTCTCTATAGCGTGCTTTTACAAAGAAAAAAGGTTTCTAGTGTAAGCTAATAGCAGCCAGTCAGTGTCCTTCAAGCGGCTCTGTCAGTCCTTCCTTCAGCGTGTACACTCTGCAGACCTGTGCCAGCGTGCTTTGAAAGTTGCCAATCATATCTGGTGTCTCTATAGCGTGCATTTACAAAGAAAAAAGGTTTCTAGTGTAAGCTAATAGCAGCCAGTCAGTGTCCTTCAAGCGGCTCTGTCAGTCCTTCCTTCAGCGTGTGCTCTCCAGAACTGTTCCAGTGCACATTGCCAATCATATTTGGTGTCTCTATAGCGTGCTTTTAAAACCAAATTTTTTTTTTCACTGTTATAGATTGAATAGCAGTTACTTGTCTTCAAGCGGATGTGTCAGGCCTACAGTGTGTGCTCTGCAGAACTGTTCAAGTGCACATTGCCAATCATATCTGGTGTCTCTATAGCGTGCTTTTACAAAGAAAAAAGGTTTCTAGTGTAAGCTAATAGCAGCCAGTCAGTGTCCTTCAAACGGCTCTGTCAGTCCTTCCTTCAGCGTGTGCTCTGCAGACCTGTGCCAGCGTGCTTTGACAGTTGCCAATCATATCTGGTGTCTCTATAGCGTGCATTTACAAAGAAAAAAGGTTTCTAGTGTAAGCTAATAGCAGCCAGTCAGTGTCCTTCAAGCAGCTCTGTCAGTCCTTCCTTCAGCGTGTGCTCTCCAGAACTGTTCCAGTGCACATTGCCAATCATATCTGGTGTCTCTATAGCGTGCTTTTAAAACCAAAATTTTTTTTTCACTGTTATAGATTGAATAGCAGTTACTTGTCTTCAAGCGGGTGTCTCAGGCCTACAGTGTGTGCTCTGCAGAACTGTTCCAGTGCACATTGCCAATCATATCTGGTGTCTCTATAGCGTGCTTTTAAAACCAAATTTTTTTTTTCACTGTTATAGATTGAATAGCAGTTACTTGTCTTCAAGCGGGTGTGTCAGGCCTACAGTGTGTGCTCTGCAGAACTGTTCAAGTGCACATTGCCAATCATATCTGGTGTCTCTATAGCGTGCTTTTACAAAGAAAAAAGGTTTCTAGTGTAAGCTAATAGCAGCCAGTCAGTGTCCTTCAAGTGGCTCTGTCAGGCCTTCCTTCAGCGTGTGCCCTGCACAACCCTGCCAGCGTACTTTGACTGTTGCCACTCATATCTGGTGTCTCTATAGCGTGCTTTTAAAACCACATTTTTTTTTTCACTGTTATAGATTGAATAGCAGTTACTTGTCTTCAAGCGGGTGTGTCAGGCCTACAGTGTGTGCTCTGCAGAACTGTTACAGTTCACATTGCCAATCATATCTGGTGTCTCTATAGCGTGCTTTTACAAAGAAAATTTGTTTTTCACTGTTATAGATTGAATAGCAGTTACTTGTCTTCAAGCGGGTGTGTCAGGCCTACAGTGTGTGCTCTGCAGAACTGTTACAGTTCACATTGCCAATCATATCTGGTCTCACAGTAGCTTGCACGCATAGTACCACTAATCCCCCAAAAAATGACAGGCAGAGGCAGGCCACCCCGCAGGGGCCGTCGTGGTCGTGGTGCTGTGATTCCCTTTTGCCCTAGAATAATGCCCAGTTTTCAGAAGCCACGTACCCTGAACTTGAAAAGTTCTGCGGACATAGTTGACTGGCTAACACAGAACACCCAATCTTGTACAGCCTCCGCTTGGAACCTTGACGCACCATCCTCCTCCAGCTTAGCTTCAGGCACCTCTCAAGATACCACTCACCCGCCTGCCGCCACCACCAAAACTAGCACCACAGCTGCTTTACTTGGTATGTCACAGGAGTTATTCACACACCCGTTTGAAGAAATGAGTGATGCGCAACCATTATTGCTAGAGGATGTAGATAACAGGGATATGTCTCAGGCAGGCAGCATTAAACACATGGAGGTACGGTGTGATGATGATGTTGTACCCGCTGCTGCTTCCTTTTCTGAGTTGTCAGATACAAGCCAAGCGGTTGATGATGACGATGTGTCCATGGATGTCACGTGGGTGCCCGCTCGGCAAGAAGAAGAACAGGGCAAAAGTTCAGATGGGTAGACAGAGAGGAGGAGGAGACGAGTTGGAAGCAGGGGGGGGTCGTCGCAAGGAGCTAGTGGCACAGTCAGACAGCATGCATTGGCACCCGGGGTCAGCCTGACAGCACGCCAATCAACGCATGCTGTGTCCACCTCCAGAATGCCGTCATTGCAGAGCTCAGCAGTGTGGCATTTTTTTTGTGTGTCTGCCTCGGACAACAGCGATGCCATTTGCAACCTGTGCCAAAGGAAACTGAGTCGTGGGAGGTCCAACACCCACCTAGGTACAACTGCTTTGCGTAGGCACATGATCTCACATCACAAACGCCTATGGGATCAACACATGAGTACAAGCAGCACGGCTACTCTAAGTCGCCATCCTCCTCCTGGTCTAGCATCTTCAGCCACGTCAACCACTGCTGTCCTTCTTGCCCCCTCTCAACCATCCGCCACTCCGTCTCCCACCTTGAGCAGTTCCCGCTCATCTGCCCACAGTCATGTGTCTGTCAAGGACATGTTTGAGCGTAAGAAGCCAATGTCACCAAGTCACCCCCTTGCCCAGAGTCTGACAGCTGGCTTGTCCGAACTATTAGCCCGCCAGCTTTTACCATACAATCTGGTTGAGTCTGAGGCGTTCAAAAAATTTGTAGCTATTGGGACACCGCAGTGGAAGGTACCCGGATGGAATTTCTTTTCACAAAAGGCAATCCCCAACTTGTACTCGATTGTGCAAAAGGAAGTCATGGCATGTCTGGCACACAGTGTTGGGGCAAGGGTCCATCTGACCACTGATACCTGGTCTGCAAAGCATGGTCAGGGCAGGTATATCACCTACACTGCGCATTGGGTAAACCTGCTGACGGCTGACAAGCAAGGAATGCGTGGCATTGCAGAGGAGTTGGTGACACCGCCACGAATTGCAGGCAGTCCTGCTGCCACCTCCTCTACTCCTCCTACTCCATCCTCTTCCATAACCTCCTCGGCTGAGTCCTCTTGTGCTGCTGCGTCTTGCTCCACATCAACGGCACCCCCCAGCTCCCCAGGTACTATTCCACATCCCGGATACGGCAGTGTCACGCCGTCTTGGGTTTGACTTGCTTGAAAGCAGAGAGTCACATCGGACAAGCACTCCTGTCCGCCCTGAACGCACAGGTGGAAAAGTGGCTGACTCCGCAGCAACTGGATATCGGCAAAGTGGTGTGTGACAACGGAAAAAATTTGATAGCGGCATTGAAGTTGGGCAAGTTGACACATGTGCCGTGCATGGCACATGTGTGTAATCTGATCGTACAACGCTTTGTGCATAAGTACACAGGCTTACAGGACGTCCTGAAGCAGGCCAGTGTGGCCATTTCAGGCGTTCCTACACGGCCATGGCTCACTTTGCCGATATCCAGCGACGAAACAACATGCCAGTGAGGCGCTTGATTTGCGACAGCCCGACACGTTGGAATTCAACACTCCTAATGTTCGACCGCCTGCTCCAACAAGAAAAAGCTGTTAATGAATATTTGTATGACCAGGGTGCTAGGACAGCCTCTGGGGAGCTGGGAATTTTTTTGCCACGTTACTGGACGCTCATGCGCAATGCCTGTAGGCTCATGTGTCCTTTTGAGGAGGTGACAAACCTAGTCAGTCGCAACGAAGGCACCATCAGCGACATCATACCATTTGTTTTATTCCTGGAGCGTGCCCTGCGAAGAGTGCTGGATCAGGCTGTAGATGAGCGTGAAGAGGAAGAGTTGTGGTCACCATCACCACCAGAAACAGCCTTATCAGCATCGCTTGCTGGACCTGCGGCAACGCTGGAAGAGGATTGTGAGGAAGAGGAGTCAGAGGAGGATTGTAGCTTTGAGGAGGAGGAGGAAGAGCAAGACCAAACACAACAGGCATCCCAGGGTGCTCGTTGTCACCTATCTGGTACCCGTGGTGTTGTACGTGGCTGGGGGGAAGAACATACCTTCAATGACATCAGTGAGGAGGAGGAACGGGAAATGAGTAGCTCGGCATCCAACCTTGTGCAAATGGGGTCTTTCATGCTGTCCTGCCTGTTGAGGGACCCTCGTATAAAAAGGCTGAAGGAGAACGACCTGTACTGGGTGTCCACGCTACTAGACCCCCGGTATAAGCAGAAAGTGGCGGAAATGTTACCGAATTACAACAAGTCAGAAAGGATGCAGCATTTGCAAAATAAATTAAAAAGTATGCTTTACACAGCGTATAAGGGTGATGTCACAGCACAACAGGAATCTAACAGGGGGAGAGGTGGAAGTCATCCTCCTCCTCCCACGACCACGCCGGCAAGGACAGGACGCTTTAAAGACGTGTTGTTGATGGAGGACATGCAGACCTTTTTAAGTCCTATGCATCGCCACAGCCCTTCGGGATCCACCCTCAGAGAGCGACTCGACCGACAGGTAGCAGACTACCTCGCCTTAACTGCAGATATCGACACTCTGAGGAGCGATGAACCCCTTGACTACTGGGTGTGCAGGCTTGACCTGTGGCCTGAGCTATCCCAATTTGCGATAGAACTTCTGGCCTGCCCCGCTTCAAGTGTCCTGTCAGAAATGACCTTCAGTGCAGCAGGAGGTATTGTCACTGAGAAGAGAAGTCGCCTAGGTCAAAAAAGTCTAGATTACCTCACCTTTATTAAGATGAATGAGGGATGGATCCCGAAGGGACTGACACTGGGCGATACATTCGATTAAAAAAGGCCTGATGAGATGAGCTGCCTTGGGCTAAAAATGGTCCACACGCTGCTGTATTTTAGCTCTGAATGACGTTTGACTGCGTGACTTATCCGCCACCAACTAGGGTTCAAGCCGCCATGTTTTAGGGCACTTTCTGCCTGTGAAACAAACATCAATTTTTCTGGCCGCTGCTACAGCAGCGGCTGCAACAATACCAAATTTTTCAGGCATGTGTACATGCCTAATTTTTAGGCCCACTGGTGCAGCACTGTGGCTTCAAAACCAAAACAAAAAAAAATCCTCCAAGATGGCACCAATATACCAGTGGTCTAAGCATCTTCCCACCTTGGCCTAAAAAGGGGAGGTGATTCAACAATTAAAAATCTCTTTTGAATGAGGTGACCTTGCTCGGGTCCCAGGTGTGCGGTTCCTAAAATGGCTGCCATATACATGTCCTCTGATAGGAGACTCGGAAGGTATTAAACTGATATGAACAATACTAAACTCACCACTCCTATCTGGTGGCACATTAGCTTGCCCGCGCAGTGTCCCAAATTTCAAGTAAGAGGACCGACCAAGCATCTTGTTCCATCTCCCTGTTACATAAATCAATGCCATATCCATATAAATTGTAGAGAATATCCAGGATAGTTTTACAGGGCCAAATCATGTCGCCTGTTGAAAGAGGTGACCTTGCTCGGGTCCTAGGTGTGCGGTTCCTAAAATGGCTGCCATATACATGTCCTCTGATAGGAGACGCGGAAGGTATTAAACTGATATGAACAATACTAAACTCACCACTCCTATCAGGTGGCACATTAGCTTGCCCGCGCAGTGCCCCAAATTCCAAGTAAGAGGACCGACCAAGCATCTTCTTCCATCTCCCTGTTACATAAATCAATGCCATATCCATAGAAATTGTAGAGAATATCCAGGATAGTTTTACAGGGCCAAATCATGTCGCCTGTTGAAAGAGGTGACCTTGCTCGGGTCCCAGGTGTGCGGTTCCTAAAATGGCTGCCATATACACGTCCACTGATAGGAGACGCGGAAGGTATTAAACTGATATGAACATTTACTAAACTCACCACTCCGAGTGCTGTTATTTATTTAATTTTTTTGTGGTGAGGCTTTACAGGACAGATTGCTTCTCCACGGCACATGTTAACTCACGGGCATCTGGCTCATCAAGGAACCAGAGCAGCTTGAATGAGGTGACCTTGCTCGGGTCCTAGGTGTGCGGTTCCTAAAATGGCTGCCATATACACGTCCACTGATAGGAGACGCGGAAGGTATTAAACTGATATGAACAATACTCCACTCCTATCAGTAGGTCCGTCCCATTGTGATTTATGCCCCCCACCCACCGCGCAGGGATGGGGGCCGGGGGGGGGGAGGAAAGTAGGCCCCCCATTGTGATTTATGGCCCCCACCCACCGCGCAGGGGTTGGGGAGGACAGTAGCTCCCCACAGTGTGTATCATGGGCTTTGAGGACCGGTGTCAATCCATACCTGCCAAGTGACCCTATGTAGGGGTAACAGTCCCTATTCTGCTCTGTGTCAGTGTGTATCAGGGCAGGGCTTTGAGGACAGGTGTCAATGTTAGGTGATTTCTGCCCTTTATGGATTAAAAGCAGACTCTGCATCAACTGTGCAATTTTCCATGGGAGTTTTGCCATGGATCCCCCTCCGGCATGCCACAGTCCAGGTGTTCGTCCCCTTGAAACAACTTTTCCATCACTTTTGTGGCCAGAAAGAGTCCCTGTTGGTTTTAAAATTCGCCTGCCCATTGAAGTCAATTGCGGTTCGCGCGGTTCGCCGGTTCGCGAACATTTGCGGAAGTTCGCGTTCGCCGTTCGCGAACCGAAAATTTCGGGTTTGCGACAACACTAATCTGCACCTTTGTCAAAACCCAACATAAACAGATGCATAACGGTTATCCCATCCTTAGCCCCATTTGCCCAAGTTTTCCTGATAACCTGTCTTTGTTCCACTTCCTTTGCTATAGTTGCTATAAGGATTATCAAGAATGGGTTTTGATCCTTACATTTATCAGGTTCATTTATAATATATTTATAGGAATTTATATTTAAATATGTATTTGGATCCAAGGTTGTTGTAGAAACATTTGAAATCACTCTTTGAATCATTGTTGTTGATTGTGGGTGGACGGAGCGCGACGTGATGTGACGTGAGCGCGCACCAGGAGGTGGAGCTCAACAGAGGTAACGGAACGGGAGGAAGGTGCAGCCACGAGGGAATGGCGTATGGCGTCTAGGCTGAGTCCGTCGGGGAAACGATAAGCAGCAGCAGCCCAGTCTGGATTAATGCGGACGCAGCTATGAGGAGATGAGGACTTGGGGTATATACAAATATAAGGCATGGATGCTGTGTGTAGTTATAATCGATTATCCGGCCGTATACTTGACTATCAGCTGGTAAATAACTACAACGATTGTCTTGTTTGGTTTACTCTGAAGAAGTGGCCGATATTATTCTTTGAAATATAATTGTTGGAATTGCAAGAATATAGAGCCGAATTTGAACCCTTTTTTTTTTTTTTGGCTGATACTAAGGGACTTTTTGCAAACAATCTTCTAAATAACAGGATTATAATAGTACTGGATGAAAAACAGTATAGAGGTCAAAATATAATAAGTGGTTTAATACTATGAAAAGTTTATGACCACAAGAATTGATTGCAACGACCGATTGCTCAAATAATAGATGAGCAGGAAAGCTATTAGCTTATCTATCACCTGGTAAACAACTATAAGGATTTCTGTTGTTTGATGAAGTGGCTGATACCACTTAAAATATAATCGCTGGAACTGTAAGTTTATAGGTTTGAAATTAAAAACGTTTGATTTTTTCTGATTGGCACCATTGGACCTCTAATTGGACCTTATAAATATAAATACAATGGATGGAGTGGGTTAAGGGATATAATTTGAACGGGATTTTTTTTTTTTTTTTTTTTTGTATAAGGGGAAATAGGGAGTAATGGTAAAATAATATGAGCAATTAAGTACCAAGAGTAACACTATATTTTCACCAATGGAGTTATGAGATGTATTTTTGGACTTAGAGAGGATTTTTGATGAAAAGAGCAAAGGATCACAGGAGCTATTATAAATAATAAGATGGATATAAAGATATTTGCACAAATGGAGGGGTGATATTTTGATTGTGATATGTTGATAAGGGATATGTAAAAATGGATAAATTGACAAGAGATCTCCTAAACAAAAGGGAAAAAGGAAAAAAGAAGAAAAAAAGGAAATAATTTATACAATAGATGGAGTGTGTTTAGGGGATAGAATTGAACACGATAATATAGCACTTTGTATGATTAAGGTGAAACAAGGGATTAAGGGTAAATTAATAAAAACAAGTAAATATTAAGGGAAAATATATAGTTTCACCAAAAGTTTTGAGAGATGAAAAAGTGATCTATGGAAGATTATAAATAAATAGAGTGGATATATTGCTATGTGCACAGTGGAAATGGAGGGGTGATATTTTGATTGTGATATGTTAATAAGGGATATGTAAAAATGGATAAATTAATAAGAGATCTCCTAAACAAAAAGGAAAGAAGGAGAAAGAGAAGAAAGGAAAAAAAAAAGGGAAAAGATCTATACAATAGATGGAGTGTGTTTAGGGGATATAAATGATCACGATAATATAGCACTGTGTATGATTAAGGTGAAATAAGGGATTAAGGGTAAACTAATAAGAACAATTAAGTATTAAGGGAAAATATATAGTTTCACCAAAAGTTTTGTGAGATGAAATAGTGATTTATGGAAGATTATAAATAAATAGAGTGGATATATTGTTGTGTGCACATTGGAAGGGAATTTTTTTTTTTTTTCCTCTTTGTTCTTCTTTTCTCCCCCCTCTCTCCCCTTTCTCTGTCTCACTGAGTGGGACCAAAGGGAAAAAGAGGGAGGGGGAAATAATGGCTGCATATTTAAACAAATATATAAGAATGTTCTGATTGCCCCTGAGTAGCTACCACTTTAAGGTCAGAAACAGACCTTAGCCCTAGACGGTACACAAGATATTGTCAAGGCTTACAGGTTGAAGAGATGATTAATATTTATTATCTCTTGAAACAACAAGTAAGAATGATTGGGAATGAGTTTCTCTGTTCTATGAGAGCTCAGACGTGTGTGAATGATGTGGGAGGGATGGCAGCAGGAATAGGTGTTACTTGAAAAATATAACTAGCATGAAGTGTATTTCATTAAATGTACAAGGGCTAAATACCCCATATAAAAGAGTTATGATGAGAGAATTGCTCAAAAAAAAAGGAATAGATTTAGCGATGTTGCAGGAGACACATTGGAAATGAGAAGATAGGAATAGGTGGACCTATGAAGGATATGAGATAATTTCACAAGCTGCCTTGAATAAGAAAAAGAAAAGAGGAGTGGCTATAATCCTTTCAAAAAATATAAATAGAGAAATCATATACGAAGAAGTAGACATAGAAGGACGGTATCAGATACTAATATGTAAGTTGGACGAGATAGTTTACACCTTGGTAAACGTATACCTCCCAAACGTACTACCAACGAAATGTCTTAAAGAGATCATGGAAAAAGTAGATAAAGTCAAAACAGGATTATTAGTCATCTCAGGAGACTTTAATTGTGTGGTGGATACAGTTCTAGACAAAAAAACAAAAAATAATAAACCCATAACTAAACATTTGATAAATCAAGCTAGGATCTTGAGAAATATACTTCTAGAAAATAACTTATTAGATATATGGAGAGTATTTAATTCAGAGGAAAGAGAATACACGCACACCTCAAGGGTACACTCCTCACTCTCCAGAATAGACTATGTGTTGGGGGAAGCTAATTTAGTAGAACAAATAAAAACCATATATATAGAAGAGAATGTCTGGTCAGACCATAGTTATATTATTTTTTCTATAAATGATGTCAAAAAATATAGACCTAATACGACATGGCGTCTAGATGATAGTATTTTGAAGAATAGTAAAGAACAACTACAAATTAGAGAATTGATTCAACTGTACTTTAAAGAAAATATCTCAGAAGAACTCCCAATAACCACTATATGGTGTACATTTAAAGCTGTAGTACGGGGGTATCTGATTAAACTTAAAAAAAGGATCCAAAGAGATAGAGGTCTGACTAGAGAAAAACTATATATAGAATACTATCTGTTGGCCAGAAGAAATAAAAGATTTTTAAATAATGAATCATCTAAACAACTATCTGAGATTAAAATGAAAATAGAAAAAATGGAGAAAGAATGAATAGAGAAAAATCTAGAGAGGATGAAATCCAATTTTTACTATGATAGTAATAGGATCAATAAATGGTTAACATTTAACAGAATACAAAAAATGGTAAAAATAGGATTAGTAGCATTAGAAATGAATCAATAATTTGTAGAAAACCAGAAACAATAGCAAAGGCATTTCAAATATACTATGAAAAATTGTATAATTTACCAAATCAATCAAAAGAAGAGGCTATAAATGATTACCTGAGGGAAATTAATCTCCCCAGGGTTTCTGAAGATCAAAAAATAATGCTTAATGCCCCTCTACAAATTAGGGAATTTACAGGTGCTATTAAAAAACTTGTGAACTATAAGACCCCTGGCCCAGACGGTCTGACCAATAGATTCTATAAGATATATGGAGATATTTTGGTAGAATATTTGACTAGAACATATAATGAAATCTCATTGAAAGGTACAGGCCCTAAAGAATTATTACAGGCAAACATAATCCCTATTCATAAAAAATATAAGGATCCGCAAGATTTAAAGAACTATCGTCCGATTTCACTTATTAACGTCGATTCAAAACTGTTTTCATCTATATTGGCAGATAGGTTGAAAAAGATAATTATGGAACTGGTAGATAGAGACCAGATAGGGTTTGTCCCAACTAGACAGGCTAGTACTAATATAAGAAGAATGATCAATGTTCTGGATTGGAGTGATAGAACGCGAATTCCCCTCCTGACCCTGTCACTGGATGCAGAAAAGGCCTTTGACAGGGTCGGGTGGGGATACATGATGGGGGTGTTAAGGGCAATGGGCATAGATGGTTGGATGTTGTCAGCAATAGGCTCTATTTACCAAAATCCCATGGCGAGAGTAGTCGGCATAGATCTATGCTCAGATTGGTTTCCATTGAAAAATGGCACACGGCAAGGGTGTCCACTCTCACCTATTCTATATATTCTTTCAATGGAGCCCTTTGCAATTAGAATAAGAGAAAACCCAGATATCCGGGGAGTACCAACCTCCGATAGAGAATTAAAAATAAGTATGTATGCAGACGATACCATCTTGACCCTCATAGACCCAACCAGATCAATTGATAACTTGATAAAAGAAATAGAAATATTTAGTACTATCTCAAACTACAAAATAAACTCAGATAAAACAATTGTGTTATTTAAGAACTGTAGCAAAGAGTGGAAAAATTAATTTTTGAAGACATATTGCTTTACGGATGCGAAGGGGAGTTTTGAATATCTAGGGGTAATATTATCAGATAATTTAGACAAAATGGTGGAGATTAATTTTACTAGGCTTCTGAAGTCCACTGGGATATCGTTAAAAAAATGGAACCCCCTGTTTCTTAGTTGGCTGGGAAGGATAAATGTAATAAATGCGTACATAGTGCCTAGATGGACATACTTTTTTAGAATGGTTCCTCTAAAAATCCCATTGCCATGGCTGGAGATAACACAGAGGCTTATTAAAAACTTTATCTGGAAGGGGAAAAAACCTCGGATTAGTTTAGATCAATTAACAAATACTGTAGAGCATGGAGGGGTGAACTTTCCGAATATAGTAGGTCACTATGAAGCCTCTATCATATTCCATACACAGTTATTAACCAAAAAAGATTCTGAAAAATCTGGCTGGTTTGGTTTAGAGACTCAAGACCTAAATGGAAAAGAACTATTTAGATATATCTGGCAACCCAAGAAGATCGGGCAAGAAATTAATAGTGTAATTCTAAAATATTTACTGAATGACTGGAATAAGATTAGAAAAAAACTAAAAATCTTGGGAAATATTTTTGGGTTTATGAAGATAGAAATACTAGAAGCCCTAATGCCAGACTTAAAAATAGATTCTTGGAAGGATATGAAAATTAAAAAATTTGGAAGATATATTAAGAGGAGATAAAATCAAAGATTTTTTAACTTTATCTAAGGAATTTGGTCTCCCTCAGGCTGAGGTTTTTCGTTATTTAAGAATAAAATCCTTTATAGATAAATCACTTGCTAAGAGTAATATAATCAGTAGTATCCTCATAAAACAGATTTTTGAAAACAATAGCTCTCGGAAAAACATGGCAAATTGCTATGCCCTGATAAGAGCAATCCCTAAAAATATAAGGTCCAAACAAATAAAAAGTTGGGAAAAAGAATGTAATCTAAAAATAGACCCAATAAAGTGGGGAAATATGTTGACACAGTTAAAAAGGAATGTTGACAATGTTACACTGTTTGAGACACATTATAAAGTTTGCTATCGCTGGTATTTAGTGCCAATGAGACTAAATAGAATTGATCACAATGAATCTAAAATATGTTGGAGATGTGGAAGCAACTTGGGAAGTTTTATTCATATTTGGTGGAGTTGTAGATTAATTAAGAATTTATGGGATGAGCTCTTTAGAAAACTGTATGTTTGGGACAAAATTATGATAGAAAAATCCCCAACAACGGCCCTTTTACACCTTCAATGGCCTGATTTACTAATATACCAACAATTTTTGGTCTGCCATTCTTTTATGGCAGCAAAGATTCTGATAGCAAGAGGATGGAAGAACTCTGTGACAATTGAGGTTAAACACTGGGAGAAACAACTAATACTTCAAATTAAAAATGAAATAGGGCTTTTTAAGAGGAGGGATATTGTACAGAAATATGAAATGGGTAAGAAATGTCTAAAATTCTTAGAAAATAATGAGCAATAACAATAATTATTTAGGATGAATACACTGAAGTGTTTAAATGATAACATTTGATTATGTATGTATAACTGATCCTATTGTATGTTGCGGTCTACTCCCATTTTGTATGTATGCAGGACTTAGAATGTACTTCGACGGAAGTTATATGATATAGCTTGAATGGTTTGATGGTCAATACTACTGTCGTAACTGTTTATATTTTTGTATTTTGTATGATGTATGTTCTTTGATATTTAAAATGTATGATGTATGTTCTTTGACTTAAAATCTTTTTTTTAAAATCAAATAAAGATATATTTAAAAAAAAAAAGAATCATTGTTGTCACTCTGTTCTTTTCCATGACTTCCAAATGTCTCTGAGAAACATTGTCAGGTGAAATAATTTGCATTTGATTCAAAGGGTAGTTTTTACTCAGATGTGTGTAATATACATATCCACTCAAAAAAATGAGGGTTATAGCCACATAAATCAATAAATATACAAAGTGTTCTGTGTTGTAAGGCGCTTAAAATAGTGAAACTTAAAGTGCTCTCAGTTATAGCAGCTTTCACACAAAAATAGGAACTCTCTATTCCTATTACATCAAATATAAAAAAACACTATTTAACAGATAAGTGCCAAATTAGTGAAGGTGTGTAGCGCTAAAAAGTAGATTACTTACTCCCAACTTATTGGGGATATAGTAGTTGTAAATGGCTGTATAAGAACAAAAGGGAAAAGTATATAGTGCAACACTGTTAAATTAAAATGGAAATATATATTCCAAATTGGAAGCACTCACGTGGTTTAGAGCCTATTATGGATTGGCTCTAATCACTTGCGCCGTGGTGCACTTAAGGTGGCACACACCTTCTAGGTCCACGTGTAAGATGTTCCTCAGAAGCATGTAAAACAAAGAGGTAGGGGGGGAGACAGGGAGAATTGCCCTGGTGCAGAAATCCTTAATCAGGTAAGGTATAGTGCAAACACATATAGATGGCTTCTCACCTTAAAAAGAGCCTATCACTTGGCTCTAAGTGTGTAAGCAGATGAGTCCAGTTCTAGGGTGACTCTACCCTTCTTTGAGCAGGATAAATGGTCCACCAAAGTGTAGATTCAATAAAATTTATATTTATTCCATTAATGTAAAACTTTAAAAAATAAGTTGCAATACATACACAGTGGTGGTAAGTCCAAAGTCCAAAACGCGTTTCGCCGATTCTGTTCGGCTTTTTCAATTGGTAATGTACTTCCTGCTCTCTCATACATATATATCCCTGTCTGAACACTGATTGGTTGCAGGAGATCGTGATACGGCCAATCACGAGTGCTCCTGTTGAAGATGGGTGTGTAGCTCCAATATGCCAATAATCTATCCCGTATGCGTGACGTCATCACGCACGCACACGCGTGCGCGTGTCGTCACTTCCGGGAACCTGAAAAGTGTGTATACACCTCTGTAGTCTTATTAGTCCGATCCCACTGAATCCAGAAAACAGATCTTTCTTCATATCTTGCCTCCATAGTTCATAATACTTCATTGTCTTACATCAATATGGCGGATGGTTGTGTCATTAGTGTCTTTATTCGTTCAATCATCGTTATATCGATGTCCATGTCTCCATTTTGGTTATGGGCAAAGTCCTGGCATCATTTAGTCATTGTAATGAGAAGTTCCTAAAGCCATATGCTCGTTATCAGAGCAAAACAAACAGATATAATAACATATAAAATAATTAGTATAGACACTATTCTACTAGTGAACTCTTATAAAAACATATATAAATAGCAAAAAAGTGGTGATGTGCAGAAATAATATCTATAATTGAGGACATGATTAATATTCATAAACTCTTATACAAGCCAGACCATACCAATATAAGTGTTAGTCCACCCATTGTTAGAATCCAAAATAGATCTAGACCAACGATGATTGAATGAGCCACTGTTAAAATTAGGAAGTTATTAAAAAAAATGAATAAATATAGATATTAGTTAATACAATAAAAAATGTAAAAAATCTATATATTAAATTACTTATAAGAAGTGGCACAATTCAAAATCATCATTGAGTCCATGTGGTTGCATGGTATTAAGATTAAAAATCCACTGCATCTCTGTTTGTCCAATCAATTTTATAGGGTCCCCTCCTCTCCAATTACCGATTACTTTCTGGATTCCCATAAATTTCAGTAGTGATGGGTCACTATTGTGTTTATTCTTGAAGTGTAGGGACACGCTGTGTTTTAGGAAGCCATTTCTGATATTCCTAATGTGCTCCTGAATTCTTGTATTGAGTGTCCTCATCGTCCTCCCTATATAAGTCAGCCCACATGGACAGCTGATCATGTATATTACTTTAGTGGATTGGCAGGTGATAACTTGTTTAATTTTGAAATTTCTATTTACATCTTGTGGGTGATGGAACTCTTTTATCACTCTTCTTTTACTCCTCGAGTTTTTACATGCTCCACACATGCCACAACCATAGAAGCCATTAGATTCTTTAAAAAACTGACTTGTAGATTTTTTGGGGGGTATGTGATTCTTTACCAAATTGCTTTTCAAGTTTTGCACACCTCTATACACTATATTAGGTTTGTCCGGCAATACAGAATTAAGGGCAGGGTCATTTTTCAGTATTGACCAATATCTCTGGATGATCTTTTTCAAATGCCTACTATTATGGTTAAAGTCACAAATAAACTTCAGATTTTGTGATTCTGCATTATCAGTTTTTTCTTTATATTTAATTAGTTCATTTCTATCCTTTCCTTCAACCTCTTTAAAAGCCTTACTTAAAAGATCATCATCATAGCCTTTTTCCCTGAAATCGTTTATTATTTTCTCTGATTGCTCTTGGAACTTATGTTGTTCTGTACAATTTCTTCTTATCCTTAACAGTTGTGCTTTTGGAGCGTTTAGCAGCCACGGGGAGAAATGACAGCTCTTCTCCCCTATGTAGCTGTTAACGTCGACCTTTTTAAAATATGTACATGTCTTTAAAACATTCTTTTCAACATATATATTAAGGTCTAAAAATTCTACAGAGTTTTTACTAAAATGGCTCGTAAGTTTAATGCCCCAATCATTGGTGTTTAAATGGGTTAAAAATACATTCAGTGACTCCTCATTCCCTTCCCAGATAAAAAATATATCGTCAATGTAACGGCGATAGGACACGAGGTTCGCATCCCATCTACGGTCTCCATAGATAAATTTTTGTTCCCAATGGGACATAAAGAGATTCGCGTAACTGGGTGCGAACCTCGTGCCCATCGCCGTTCCACAAGTCTGTAAATAAAATTGTTCTCCGTACCAAAAATAATTATTGTTTAAAATCCAATATATTCCTTCTATTATAAAATCCACTTGTTGTGGTGGGAACTTTTTGGAAAGTTCTAAGAAGTGACGTATTGCTTCGCATCCTCTTGTATGGGAAATTATAGTATATAGTGAACTCACGTCCGCTGTTACAAGGTAATAGTTGTCCTTCCATACAATATTTTGAATTATCTGTAGGACATTAATGGTGTCTTTGAGGTAGCTTTGGCACGTGCACACTATGGGCTGAAGACATTTATCGATATACTGGGATAACTTGCTGGAAATAGATCCTATACCGGAGACAATGGGTCTACCGGGAGGGTTACTCTTATCTTTGTGCAATTTCGGCAAATAATAAAAAACAGGGATTTTAGGATATTGCATATTTAAAAACTTATATTCTTTTTGGTTCAGGACTTCTGTCACCTTTCCTTTTTCAATAAGTGCATTGTAACTAGACTTAATGTCTTTCGTGGGGTCCTTGCTCAAGACTCGATATGTCTGGTCATCATTCAATAACCTAAGTATTTCTTTATTATAGTCGTCAGCATTTAGGATGGCTATGCCTCCCCCCTTATCTGCTGGTTTAATTACCAGAGTTTGGTCTTCTCTTAACTCTTTTAGAGCCTGTCTCTCATGAAAGCTAAGGTTATGGTGCTTATTTTTAGGTTTTTTTATTTTGTCCATATCTCTTAGGACCATCTTCTCAAAAGTTGTCATCTCATCAGAGATGCAACTTCGAGGGAAAAAGGTAGAATTTTCTCTCAGATTAGTGTGGATTATGTCATTATCTTGGTCGGTTGTTAAATTTTGGGTCACCGTCTGTTTTAGAAAAAAAAATTTTAAACAAAGTTTTCTCTTAAATCTATTTAGATCCAAATAGACACTGAATTTGTTAATCGGCTTTGTGGGAGCAAATTTTAATCCCTTCGCCAACAAACTGATCTGGGGTTTCGTTAGTTCTTTTTTGGAAAGATTGAAGATTCCGTTCGATTTGGGTGCCTCTCTCTCCTTTCTTTTCTGTATGAGTGTTCCTCCCCTAGTTCCCCTTCTTCTATACTGCGTCTTCGCTTTGCTGGTGATGTTCGATAAATGGGGGATTCCTTGCGTCTCCCTCTTATTTGCCTGTGCCAAAAATCCTCCTCTGTTGGAGCTGTTGTAAGTGGTTGGAATCTATTCTGCACTGGGATGCCATCATTGTTGATGATGGCATCCCAGTGCAGAATAGATTCCAACCACTTACAACAGCTCCAACAGAGGAGGATTTTTGGCACAGGCAAATAAGAGGGAGACGCAAGGAATCCCCCATTTATCGAACATCACCAGCAAAGCGAAGACGCAGTATAGAAGAAGGGGAACTAGGGGAGGAACACTCATACAGAAAAGAAAGGAGAGAGAGGCACCCAAATCGAACGGAATCTTCAATCTTTCCAAAAAAGAACTAACGAAACCCCAGATCAGTTTGTTGGCGAAGGGATTAAAATTTGCTCCCACAAAGCCGATTAACAAATTCAGTGTCTATTTGGATCTAAATAGATTTAAGAGAAAACTTTGTTTAAAATTTTTTTTCTAAAACAGACGGTGACCCAAAATTTAACAACCGACCAAGATAATGACATAATCCACACTAATCTGAGAGAAAATTCTACCTTTTTCCCTCGAAGTTGCATCTCTGATGAGATGACAACTTTTGAGAAGATGGTCCTAAGAGATATGGACAAAATAAAAAAACCTAAAAATAAGCACCATAACCTTAGCTTTCATGAGAGACAGGCTCTAAAAGAGTTAAGAGAAGACCAAACTCTGGTAATTAAACCAGCAGATAAGGGGGGAGGCATAGCCATCCTAAATGCTGACGACTATAATAAAGAAATACTTAGGTTATTGAATGATGACCAGACATATCGAGTCTTGAGCAAGGACCCCACGAAAGACATTAAGTCTAGTTACAATGCACTTATTGAAAAAGGAAAGGTGACAGAAGTCCTGAACCAAAAAGAATATAAGTTTTTAAATATGCAATATCCTAAAATCCCTGTTTTTTATTATTTGCCGAAATTGCACAAAGATAAGAGTAACCCTCCCGGTAGACCCATTGTCTCCGGTATAGGATCTATTTCCAGCAAGTTATCCCAGTATATCGATAAATGTCTTCAGCCCATAGTGTGCACGTGCCAAAGCTACCTCAAAGACACCATTAATGTCCTACAGATAATTCAAAATATTGTATGGAAGGACAACTATTACCTTGTAACAGCGGACGTGAGTTCACTATATACTATAATTTCCCATACAAGAGGATGCGAAGCAATACGTCACTTCTTAGAACTTTCCAAAAAGTTCCCACCACAACAAGTGGATTTTATAATAGAAGGAATATATTGGATTTTAAACAATAATTATTTTTGGTACGGAGAACAATTTTATTTACAGACTTGTGGAACGGCGATGGGCACGAGGTTCGCACCCAGTTACGCGAATCTCTTTATGTCCCATTGGGAACAAAAATTTATCTATGGAGACCGTAGATGGGATGCGAACCTCGTGTCCTATCGCCGTTACATTGACGATATATTTTTTATCTGGGAAGGGAATGAGGAGTCACTGAATGTATTTTTAACCCATTTAAACACCAATGATTGGGGCATTAAACTTACGAGCCATTTTAGTAAAAACTCTGTAGAATTTTTAGACCTTAATATATATGTTGAAAAGAATGTTTTAAAGACATGTACATATTTTAAAAAGGTCGACGTTAACAGCTACATAGGGGAGAAGAGCTGTCATTTCTCCCCGTGGCTGCTAAACGCTCCAAAAGCACAACTGTTAAGGATAAGAAGAAATTGTACAGAACAACATAAGTTCCAAGAGCAATCAGAGAAAATAATAAACGATTTCAGGGAAAAAGGCTATGATGATGATCTTTTAAGTAAGGCTTTTAAAGAGGTTGAAGGAAAGGATAGAAATGAACTAATTAAATATAAAGAAAAAACTGATAATGCAGAATCACAAAATCTGAAGTTTATTTGTGACTTTAACCATAATAGTAGGCATTTGAAAAAGATCATCCAGAGATATTGGTCAATACTGAAAAATGACCCTGCCCTTAATTCTGTATTGCCGGACAAACCTAATATAGTGTATAGAGGTGTGCAAAACTTGAAAAGCAATTTGGTAAAGAATCACATACCCCCCAAAAAATCTACAAGTCAGTTTTTTAAAGAATCTAATGGCTTCTATGGTTGTGGCATGTGTGGAGCATGTAAAAACTCGAGGAGTAAAAGAAGAGTGATAAAAGAGTTCCATCACCCACAAGATGTAAATAGAAATTTCAAAATTAAACAAGTTATCACCTGCCAATCCACTAAAGTAATATACATGATCAGCTGTCCATGTGGGCTGACTTATATAGGGAGGACGATGAGGACACTCAATACAAGAATTCAGGAGCACATTAGGAATATCAGAAATGGCTTCCTAAAACACAGCGTGTCCCTACACTTCAAGAATAAACACAATAGTGACCCATCACTACTGAAATTTATGGGAATCCAGAAAGTAATCGGTAATTGGAGAGGAGGGGACCCTATAAAATTGATTGGACAAACAGAGATGCAGTGGATTTTTAATCTTAATACCATGCAACCACATGGACTCAATGATGATTTTGAATTGTGCCACTTCTTATAAGTAATTTAATATATAGATTTTTTACATTTTTTATTGTATTAACTAATATCTATATTTATTCATTTTTTTTAATAACTTCCTAATTTTAACAGTGGCTCATTCAATCATCGTTGGTCTAGATCTATTTTGGATTCTAACAATGGGTGGACTAACACTTATATTGGTATGGTCTGGCTTGTATAAGAGTTTATGAATATTAATCATGTCCTCAATTATAGATATTATTTCTGCACATCACCACTTTTTTGCTATTTATATATGTTTTTATAAGAGTTCACTAGTAGAATAGTGTCTATACTAATTATTTTATATGTTATTATATCTGTTTGTTTTGCTCTGATAACGAGCATATGGCTTTAGGAACTTCTCATTACAATGACTAAATGATGCCAGGACTTTGCCCATAACCAAAATGGAGACATGGACATCGATATAACGATGATTGAACGAATAAAGACACTAATGACACAACCATCCGCCATATTGATGTAAGACAATGAAGTATTATGAACTATGGAGGCAAGATATGAAGAAAGATCTGTTTTCTGGATTCAGTGGGATCGGACTAATAAGACTACAGAGGTGTATACACACTTTTCAGGTTCCCGGAAGTGACGACACGCGCACGCGTGTGCGTGCGTGATGACGTCACGCATACGGGATAGATTATTGGCATATTGGAGCTACACACCCATCTTCAACAGGAGCACTCGTGATTGGCCGTATCACGATCTCCTGCAACCAATCAGTGTTCAGACAGGGATATATATGTATGAGAGAGCAGGAAGTACATTACCAATTGAAAAAGCCGAACAGAATCGGCGAAACGCGTTTTGGACTTTGGACTTACCACCACTGTGTATGTATTGCAACTTATTTTTTAAAGTTTTACATTAATGGAATAAATATAAATTTTATTGAATCTACACTTTGGTGGACCATTTATCCTGCTCAAAGAAGGGTAGAGTCACCCTAGAACTGGACTCATCTGCTTACACACTTAGAGCCAAGTGATAGGCTCTTTTTAAGGTGAGAAGCCATCTATATGTGTTTGCACTATACCTTACCTGATTAAGGATTTCTGCACCAGGGCAATTCTCCCTGTCTCCCCCCCTACCTCTTTGTTTTACATGCTTCTGAGGAACATCTTACACGTGGACCTAGAAGGTGTGTGCCACCTTAAGTGCACCACGGCGCAAGTGATTAGAGCCAATCCATAATAGGCTCTAAACCACGTGAGTGCTTCCAATTTGGAATATATATTTCCATTTTAATTTAACAGTGTTGCACTATATACTTTTCCCTTTTGTTCTTATACAGCCATTTACAACTACTATATCCCCAATAAGTTGGGAGTAAGTAATCTACTTTTTAGCGCTACACACCTTCACTAATTTGGCACTTATCTGTTAAATAGTGTTTTTTTGTACATAAATCAATAAGATAAAAAAAATCCTTCTGCAAAAAGATGATAGTCTGGTGCTGCATGCCATATTGGATGTATCTAAAAGTGACCAAACCTAAAGATGAAGAGTTGACCTGAATGGTACAGGTGTCTCATTTAGAATCTCATTTACTCTGAAATGAAGATAATTTATTGTTAATATTTCTTGAAATAATTTCTAATATGAGGTCTTTAGTTAAAGAAACACAATAACTTTCAAAAATAAATGTTATTACTCATCTGCAATCTAGAGCAGACTCTCCACATCAACTGTTCCACCTTTTCGGAGATCAGTCTAATTCTTGTTATAGAGAAGTATTGAGGACCTATGCCACTTGTGGCAATCCAATGCTTCTACAGGAGCAAGGTTCTCATAATAGAAAAATCATATAAGCAGACCTTTGAACATATTCATTGAGGAAGTGTTTCTAGCTATGAAATTGGACTGCTACAGGCACCTATAAAAGGCGATTAGAGTTTTGTTTCAGGCAAAATGTAAACATTGTCATTTCTCTAAAATAGCAATGTATTACATTGCTAGAAAAACGGTCCATGCACCAAGAACACTTCATTAAAAATAAGTGATTTGGGAGCTTTAAGTGTTCCTTTAAATGCTATTGCACATCCTACCATCTCAAAAACGTCATACTGGTAACCTTTGCTATACAAAAGGAAAAGAAGGAAACATTAAGCTCCTGAAATTTTGTTTGTACTCTGTCATCCTTAGACAAGTAGAGTTGTTCTGCTTTTAACTATGTTGTAATTATTGAAGGATGCAGTCATAATGGAAATTCATCCCATTGCAGTTCATTGATGGTTGTCTCTATTTATGTCTTGAACAGTATTGAAATAAACTCTGGCAGGAAGTAAAGTTCCTCAAGATAGCTTTCAATGAGTAGTACCATTTTGACTATATTTATTACACTGTCTGAAATAGTTGATGTCACATTGTGAGACAGAAGCATTAGTAGTAGCAACACTTAATTTCCTGTGTTAGGTGTTATCTTTCTCTCGGTCTGCATACATTATTAAAGTTTTAAGTTATTTGTTTCCTTTGTGAGTAATTCTTTTTTTTTTAATAGTAAATAAATGGCTTATAGAAAATAAATACATTTTTTAAATACATTTTTCTTAAAGGGACACTATAATCACCAAAACAACTTTAGCTTAATGAAGCAATACTGATGTGTAGCTAATGCCTCTGAAGCTTCACTGCTCAATTCACTGCCATTTAAGAGTTAAATCACTTTTGTTTCCATTTATGCAGCACTAGCCACACCGTCCCTGGCTATAACGGACACAGATTCATGAAAACAAAATGGTTTCATTTTCATTTAGATGTAACAATTGAATTTTTTTTTTATTTCATGCTCTGTAAATGGAACTTTAATTACATACAGAATACATCTACAGGGTCTAGCAAGCTATTAAAAGAGTAGGAGGTAGGAAATTCTAAATTAAACAGAATTAGCAAAGGAAGTGTAAATATTGGATGAATCTTTACAGGAAGTGTTTAGGAAGGCTATGTAAGTCACATGCAGGGAAGTGTATCTAGGGCTGCATACAAAGTTATTTAACTCCTAAATGGCAGATAATTGAGCAGTGAAACTGCAGGGGAATTATCTTTACACTAAAAATACTCTGTCCTATAGCTCATGACAGTATATATACTTACTTTAGTCAAGTAAATGAAATGATATAAAAAATAATATATATAATAGTTTAAAGCAAAATAATTACTATTTAAATGAGCACTCCAAGTACCCTTGCATCCCCTCACCATTGTACACACTGATTTAAAATGATAGGATTCCTTACCTGAGGCTTGCTCATCTCGACTTTCTGCCTTGGGAACCCTTTTTCTGAGCTAAACACTGCAGAACAATATCATTGGCTCATCCAGCTCTCCATTGTTAGTAGTGGAGGCAGGGAATGGCATCTGATGGACCCCAGGTAAGCAATCACCCACTAACAAGGGACGGGGGAACAAAATAATTTCCATTTTGAAGACAATATTGGTTGTCGTGGATGTGGTAACATTTATATTACATTGTAAGACAATATTGACCTTTTAAGGACTGAAACAAAAATATTAACTTAAGTGACTCATGGTTACTTGATTTTCTCATTTTCCATTTAAAAGGGTACCTTTAACTTCTCTGGAATTTACTGCACTAAAACTGCTATTTGCAATGCTCATAAACACAAAATAATTTTTTGGCATTTTGGGAATATGCACTAGTGTATGTAGACTTACTTTTGAGTTTATTTATTGGTGGGCATTTTTCATTTTTTACTTTAGATGTCATTACAGTTGAACCAGAAGCATAACCACAAACCACAGGGCCCTGGTGCGAAAATTGCCCTGCCCTGCCCCCATTTGACTCATTCCATTGCCCCAGCCCCTTGTGTCTCATCCCTTTGACCCCAGCCTCATTCCTTCTTCTTCTTCTTACTCCCCCCTTCTTCTTTTTCTTACTCCCCCTTCTTCTTCTTCTTACTCCCCCATTCTTCTTCTTCTTCTTCCTCCCCCTTCTTCTTCTTCTTCTTCTTACTCCCCCTTCTTCTTCTTCTTCTTACTCCCCCCTTCTTCTTCTTTTTCTTACTCCCCCTTCTTCTTCTTCTTACTCCCCCATTCTTCTTCTTCTTCTTCCTCCCCCTTCTTCTTCTTCTTCTTACTCCCCCCTTCTTCTTCTTCTTCTTACTCCCCCCTTCTTCTTCTTCTTCTTCTTACTCCCCCCTTCTTCTTCTTCTTCTTCTTACTCCCCCCTTCTTCTTCTTCTTCTTCTTACTCCCCCCTTCTTCTTCTTCTTCTTACTCCCCCCTTCTTCTTCTTCTTACTCCCCCCTTCTTCTTCTTCTTACTCCCCCCTTCTTCTTCTTCTTACTCCCCCCTTCTTCTTCTTCTTCTTCTTACCCCCCTCTTCTTCTTACCCCCCTCTTCTTCTTACCCCCTTCTTCTTCTTCTTACTCTCCCCTCTTTTTCTTACTCACCCCTTCTTCTTCTTACCCCCCCTCTTTTTCTTATCTCCCCTCCTCTCTTCTTATTCCCCCTGCTCCTCTTCTTCCCCACTCTTTTTCTTATCTCCCCTCCTTCTTACTCTCCCCCCTCTTCTTACTCCCAACCCTGCCCTCTTACTCCCTCCCTCCCCTCTTCTTACTCCCCCTTCTTCTTACTCTCCCCTCCCTTCTTACTCCCCCCTTTAAATTTTTCCCCTCCCCTTACCCCCTCCTCTTACTCCCCCTCCTCTTATTCCACCCTCCTCCCTTACTCCTCCTCCTCTTCTTATTCCCCCCTCCCCTCTTCTTACTCCTCCTCTCCCCTCTTCTTACTCCCCCTCCCGTCTTCTTACTCCCCCCTCCCCTCTTACTCCCCCCTCCCCTCTTACTCCCCATCTCCCTTCTTACTCCCCCCTTCCACTCCCCCCTCCCTTCTTACTCCCCCCTCCCTTCTTACTCCCCCCCCTCCCTTCTTCTTACCCCCTCCCCTGTAGCGTGGCCGAGCTCCTCTCTGGTCCGCGGTGCCCGGCCGGAGTGATAGGAAGATGCACACTCAGTCACTCAGTGTGCACTTCCTGTCAGTCCGTCCGGTTACAGGAAATAGAAAATCCTGTTCCGCGCAGAACAGTAGTTTCTGTTTCCTGTAACCGGACGGACTGACAGGAAGTGCACACTGAGTGTGCATCTTTCTATCACTCCGGCCGGGCACCGCCACGCTACAGGGGAGGGGAGGGGAGAAGCAACTGCAGCCGCCTGCAGAGCGCTCAGGCGGCTGCAGCATTAGGACCGGCCCGCCGTGGCCGGTCTTAAAAGAATTTAGGGCGGCCCGGGGGGCAATTGCCTCCCTGCCTCCCGGCCCAGCCAGCCCCTGGAGTGTTCAAATGTAAAACTCTGTTTTGAATTGGTTTGTGAGTTTCATGTCCTGTGCTCCACAAGGTCCACATGGGCAGTAACCTTGTGGGGAAATACTGTATAAAAGAAGCAGCAGTACCATTAACCCCTTAAGGACCAAACTTCTGGAATAAAAGGGAATCATGACATGTCACACATGTCATGTGTCCTTAAGGGGTTAAACCTTCAGTTCTACTTGACACTCAGCCTTGACTTGTGTTTGGAGGGGACAGCTATAATCAATACAGGGATTGCTATGTTGACCCTAAAGTTGAAATATACTTTAAACTTGATTTGAATTCTCATATTGGTAAAGAACCTTATAACTCCAATAATGTAATATGATGTTTTATTACTTTTTTTTTTAGATATTAAACATTTCAGTCATTAGTACACTACAGTTCCTCATGACCAATAAGAGTACTTTCACTATTTTCAGGTGTGTTTTATTATTATTGACTGTACAATACTTGCAGTTTTTAAGCAATTTGTTCATCTATTTTCCTATCCAGAAGTTTTCAGTTCATCACAATGCACAGTTTAGTAAAAATAAACAAAATAACTAAAATATATCTTTGACAGTGCTTTATAATTACAATTCCCTTACCCACTTATTTAGATTACTGTTAATAGCTTAATTTTATATTAAAACAAAATGTAATAATAATCACTTTCAAAAACACTGTACTATACCTGCAAGTATCACATGTTCTGTGTCAAGAAGTACGTCTGATACCCTTTCAAAGCTGCAGGTAAATGACAGTTAACCAGGATAAGCATCTCTTTTTTTTTTTTGTTAACCACACCCTTTACCCTTTACCTATTAGTGAAGGACTTTGGCAGATATGTAAGCCCTTGAAACAATCAAAGCTGAAATAAGTACAAAAATCAATACTAGCAGCACGAAGCAATGGATGATATGTATAGTTACAACTGCAAAGTTGTATGTATTTTTGCCAAACTAAAAGCTATTTGCATTATAACTTATCTTAAAGGGACACTGTAACATTAGGTAGTCATATGCATTCCTAGTTATATAGACTCCTGTCAGCTGCTAACTAAAACTGAATAGAAATTAAACAAACTAAATTTACTCACCTGCTCACCACCATTGAGTCCACCTCGGCACTGCCTCAACCTCCTCCTAGCGTGATGTCATGTTGGAGGTGTGCCTCCAGGTTGTTGATCCAATCCAATACCCCTTCATAGAGGAGCATTGGTGCAAGGGTCAACATTTTGTTTTGTTTTTTTTATTTAATTTAATGTATTTATTATTATTTATTATTTAACTTATTTTTGTTAATTGCTTTTGTAGAATTTTGCACCTTGCAACAATGTGCCTATATTTCTGCCTTAGAAAATCATTGCATACATTGCAGCTATATTGATTTTAAAATTTAAATTTACTGTGAATTCACATAAAAATCTCACTGTGAAGTAACAGTAAAAACAACCTGTATGTGTTTAGTGAACAACAATCTAGGTACCTTCGAGCATTTTCAAATGGGTGTGAGTTGAAGGAGTGGTAAGGAGCAGCGATGTTCTGAGAATTTTCAGGTGACTTGCTAATAAGAACTTATTAACAAGAACAATGTAGCTTATTTATACAGACTGATTTATAAACACAAGTACATCCAATTCCCCTTGCTTTGATTGCCTAACAATATTACAAATACGTCTCCTGTCTCTGTGAGCATTAGCTCCAGGAAGACATCTCACAAAGCCACTATTGTTCAACTCCACACCTCTTAAGATAAAATCCTCCAACAACAATTGCTTTCTATCAGTCCTCACCTTGTCCTTTGGTGCACTCTTGCTCACCTTATATAGAGGATGTTGTTTCACAAACCCGGTGACACCACTACAATCTGAAAGTGCAGAAAATGAATTATGTAAAGACACAGGTGCTATGCCACCTTAACGGCATTAAAGCCCATCTGCTGTAGGATGGTATAGCATGTTCTAATGTTGTGATAGCGTTAGTGTGAGTAGTTGCTAATTTATCACTTTGCTGCAACTTGTTTTTCTATCACACTAAACTCTTCATCTGTGCTTCTATGTGTACACCTTTTCCAGTAAATATATTTTCAGAATCTATCGTCTGTCTGCCCTCAGTCCTTAACTATGGCTTAATTATGAACAAAAAGTAAGGTAAGCATAAACCATCACATTGTTGACACTATTAATATTTTAAAAAAGTAACCGCAATAATGTCCAAGAGTAGAGTTGAGTGGACACCTGGAGGTTCGGGTTCGCCGGGTTCGGCCTACATCAGAAAAAAGTTTGCGTTCGGTCTCGAACTTGACCCAAACTTGACCCTGAACCCAAACTCCATTGCAGTCAATGAGGACCCGAACTTTTGGGCACTAAAATGGCTCTAAAAAAATCCTGGAAAGGTCTAAAGGGCTGCAAAAGGAAGTAAAATGGGGGTAAGAGTAGGACAAGTGCACTGCAAACAATTGGCGTAGCCCCCAAAATATTGGGACATATAAAAAAAAAAAGAAAAAAAAGGTTGGTGGTGCTGGTTGTTGTGGTGTGCTGACAAAGCCTTCTGAGGTGCTGGCAGTGCCCCAGCTGCGTTGGCGACCTCTTGCTCCTCCTCTGCCTTGTGCTTCCACTGAGCCCCCGGTGTCAGTTGGGAATTCCCTCAGCAGCGCGTCTACCAGCGTGCACTTGTAGTCGCGCATCTTCCGATCACGCTGCAGTAGGGAATTAAGGATGGCATGTTGTCCTTGTAACGGGTATCCAGCAGGGTGGCCACCCAGTAATCAGCATAATTTAGAATGTGGGCAACTCGGCAGTCAATGTGCAGGCACTTTGGTGACTCTAGATAACCCCGGGCTGATCGCACGTCCATGTGACGGCGACGACGCATTCGGATGTCTGCCCTATCAACTTTTGATGGTACTTTCTGCACCTGCCATGGTGACCATGGGTAACGGGGAATCAGGGTTCAATTCCGGAGAGGGAGCTTGAGAAATGGCTACCACATCCAAGGAAGGCAGCAGGTTCGCAAATTACCCACTCCCGACGCGGAGAGGTAGTGATGAAAAATAACAATACAGGACTCTTTCGAGGTCCTGTAATTGGAATCAGTACACTTTAAATCCTCTAACGAGGATCTATTGGAGGGCAAGTCTGTTGCAGAGCGACTGACCCGTGCGTGCTGCAGCTGAAACTCCACTATCACCTGCTGCTGCTCGCACAGTCTCTCCAGCATGTGCAAGGTGGAGTTCCACCTTGTGCGCACGTCGCATATGAGGCGGTGAGCGGGAAAAGGCTGCAGTTACGCTGCAGCACAGCCAGACGACCAGCAGCAGGGTGAGAACGCTGAAAGCGCGCACAGACGGACCGTACTTTCTGCAGCAGCTGTGATATATCTGGGTAGTTTTTCAGGAATTTCTGCACCACCAAATTCAGCACATGCGCCAGGCAAGGGATGTACAGCAAACCGGCTAGGCCCAGAGCTGCTACGAGATTTCGTCAATTATCGCACACCACCAGGCCGGGCTTGGCAACAACCACTCATCGGTCTGTTGTTACATGCCCGTCCACAGCTCCTGCACGGTGTGGGGTTTTTCCCCCAAACATATGAGTTTTAAAACAGCCTGCTGTCATTTCCCCCTGGCTGTGCAGAAGTTGGTGGTGAAGGTGTTACGCTGCCCGGATGAGGTTGTGGTAGAGGAGGAGGAAGCGGAGTAGGAGGAGGCAACAGGAGGCAAAGAGAAATGCCCTGCAAGCCTCGGTGGCGGAAGGACATGCACCAAACTGCTATCCACCTCAGGCTCAGCTGCAACTACATTTGCCCAGTGTGCAGTTAAGGAGATATAGTGTCCGTGCCCGTGCTTACTGGTCTACGTATCAGTGTATATGTGGACCTTGCCACAGATGGCGTTGCGCAGTGCACACCTGATTTTGTCCGCCAATTGGTTGTGCAGGGAAGGGATGGCTCGCCTGGAAAATTAGTAGCGGCTGGGAACCACGTATTGTGGGACAGCCACCGCCATCAGGTTTTTAAAACTGTCCATCACCACCAGACGGAATGACAGCATTTCAAAGGCCAGGGATCGTGGGTGGGTAGGGGGGTACTTACTCTTTCTCTCCATTGTTTGGGAGATGGTCAGCTGAACGCTTCCATGGGACAGTGTGGAGATGCTTGGGGACGGTGGCGGACGTGGTGGAATTGCTGCCACATCCTCTGTTTGCGGGGTGGCAGGTGCCAATGTCACTCCAGAGGTGGAGGAAGAGGCAGAGGCAGCAGCAGAAGAGGAAGCAGGAGGAGCCTGAGACTTTTCTTGGTTTTTGAGGTGCTTACTCCACTGCAGCTCGTGCTTTGCATGTAGATGCCTGGTCAAAATCAGAGAAGAGGTATAGCTTATGGCGCTGAAGAACAGTTGCTGGGACACACTAGTGGGATTTAATCACCAAAGTCCCACAGAAATTAAGAACACAGCGAATACCAGAAAGTGTGCAGCGCTATTTACAAATATACAAAAAGTATGGTGTATTCACCCTATGTGCATATATAAACGATAAATACCCAATATAATGTATATCAGTGGGTTGTATATCAGTAGGTATCACTCCTATACATAAAAAGATAAGAAAAGCCATAGCATAATACTGCATAGGTAAATCAATTCAATGCAGCAGTCTTTATGGTCTCACTCACATGAGTTGGAGCCTGTTATCACACTGGCTCAGGTAATATCACTTTAAAATAAGTATTTCACCGGTTTCCAAACGAATGGAGCTTGATCCTCCCAAAGTATAATGGATAAGATAGGCAAACACCAAATAAGAATATAGCAAAAGTATCATTTATTACAAAAGCATATAAAATCTTACATTCAAGGTATTTTGATGCCAGCCACGAGCACAACGCGTTTCGACGTCACAGATAGGTCTTCCTCAGGTGCAATATTACAAACAAGCTCCCTCACTGTTTTAAAAGAAAATTTGGCGCGGAGAACGGGTACACACAACCCGCCCCCTTTGCACATAAATCAATCATATCAGTCTGTTCCTTCTATCGTTCCGGACTCCAATCTTGTTCCGGTCGGGTTCTTCCTCTTCCGCATCTATGCGTTCCACCGTTGGCACTTCCAGGTTCGCATGCGTTCCACTTGTAATACTCATGCGTTCTACCTCTTTCTGGTATCGTTTTCTCTCGATAATGACAACGTTCATTGTGGATAACTATCTACAATGTTTAAAACTTCCATGGCATTCAATTCAAGGTCCTTATATATAGATAGTCAGAAGTAACTCAGAGAAAGATAGATAGGGGAGAAGCATATAAACATATAATCAATAAAAATACCCCCAATCAATTAAAACATTATAAAAATATTATAAACTTATTAAATATAGTTATACATCTCAAAATCAATATTCAGGCCATTAGGAGAGAGGGTTTCCAGTTCAAAAATCCATCGCATCTCCGTTTTATTTAAGATTTTTATGTGGTCACCCCCTCTCCATGGCTTCAGTACCCTTTGTATCCCCATAAAGTGCAGATTTTTTATATCACCATTGTGAATTTGATTGATATGTGCCGATACGGCATGATTGAGAACCCCCTTTTGTGCGTTCCTAAGGTGTTTGCAAATTCTAACTTTCAGGGGTCTAGTAATGTGCCCTACATATTGCAGTCCACAACTGCATGTCAATAAATAAATCACATTATTTGAGTTGCAGGTGATAAATTATTTCACTGCATATTCTTTTTTAGTTTGGCTAGAATAGAATTTTTCAGTTTTCTTATTTATAACTCTACTAGTATTGCAGGCTTTGCAGTTTCCACAATTATAAAACCCCTTTAAATCATTACCCTGTATATCTTTTTTTGGGGATTTTTTGAGATACAACTCTTTGTTAAAACATTTTAAGATTACTGGCACCTCTGTATACAATCCGTGGTTTTTCTCCCACGAAAGTCAGAAGATCTTCATTTTGTCTTAAGATATACCAGTGCTTTTTAAGAATTTTATGAAATAAATGGCTTTGAGAATTAAAATCACATACAAAAGAAACTTGACTTTCCTGTACGTTATTATCCTTTTCTCTGTATTTTAAGAGATCGTCTCTTGGTTTTATGAAAATGTCTTTCAATTGAGTTTCCACATGTTTCTCTTCATATCCTTTCTGCTGGAATTGCTTCTTAAGAACATCTGATTGTTCCAAAAAGGCATTATTATCAGTACAATTCTGCTTCAATCGCATGAATTGTCCTTTCGGGATGTTAGTAAGCCATGTTTTAAAATGACAACTGTCGCTGTCAATAAAACTGTTGACATTGACAGTCTTAAAAAACGTTTTAGTCTTAATTGTTTTATTTTCTACAAAAAAATTTAAATCCAAGAAATGCACCTCCTGGCAACTAATCTCTGAGGTAAGTTGGATTCCCCATGTATTATTGTTCAAAAAATTGAGGAAATCCTCCAATGAAGATCTATTCCCATTCCATATAAAAAATATGTCGTCAATGTACCGCCTATATAGGACCAAGTTCACCACCCAGTCATGCTGAGCATATATAAAAGATTCTTCCCAATATGCCATAAACAAATTAGCATAACTGGGGGCGAACTTGGTCCCCATGGCGGTACCTCTTCTCTGGATGTAGAAATCATTCTCGAACCAAAAAAAGTTATTCTGTAGTATGATCTTAATACCGTCGACTACAAATTTGATCTGTTCTTCCTTAAACGAATTGGATGCCCTTAAAAAATATTCAACCGCCTCGCAACCCTTATGGTGTTCAATAACCGTATACAGGCTACCGACATCACTGGTTACGATGATATATCATTCTGACCAGGCAAAATTATGCAGTGTTTGGAGGAGATTAATAGAGTCCTTCAGATGGGCTTTGGTCTTCAAGACAAGGGGTTGTAGAAGAGTATCTATATATTGTGACAGGGGTGATAACAATGAGTCCACCCCTGCCACAATAGGTCTACCTGGAGGTTGTATGGGGTCCTTATGTATCTTAGGAAGGACATACATGACTGGGATGATGGCACATTCCTTATTAAGAAATCTATATTCATCTTTATTTAAGATACCTAATTCCGAACCATGATCTAAAAATTTAATCAATTCTTTTTTAATGTTTGGCTCAGGGTTAGTCTTAAGTTTACCGTATGTTTTTTCATCTTTTAGCTGTTTAAAAATTTCATCAGTATAGAATTCTTTACTCATAATGACAACTCCCCCCCCCCTGTCTGCCGGTTTGATGATAATGCTTTCATCTTGTGCTAAATCCTCTAGGGCTTTTTTCTTCCCCCATGTTAAATTTTGTTGGAACCTAGAGAGAGGTTTGATGCCTGGTCATGCAGGTTGTGCTCAGGTTTATAACGTTTATACCTCGCTTCAGGCTCTGATTGCACAGCGTGCAAACCACTCGTGTCTTGTCGTCAGCACATTGTCTGAAGAACTGCCACGCCAGGGAACTCCTTGGAGCTGGCTTTGGTGTTCTCAGTCCCTGGGTGCGGTGGGCAGTAGCAGGCGTACTGTCTAGGGGACGGTCGATCCGCTTTTGCACCCTGCTCCCTCTTATGCTGTGCCTCTGTGCGACCACCGCCTCTTCCTCCAAACTGCACAAGTCACTCGCATGACCTTGATTCCATGTGGGGTCGAGGACCTCATCATTAGTGATGTCGCGAACATAAAAATTTCCGTTCGCGAACGGCGAACGCGAACTTCCCCAAACCACCATAGACTTCAATAGGCAGGCGAATTTTAACACCCACAGGGACTCTTTCTGGCCACAATAGTGATGGAAAAGTTGTTTCAAGGGGACTAACACCTGGACTGTGGCATGCCGGAGGGGGATCCATGGCAAAACTCCCATGGAAAATTACATAGTTGATGCAGAGTCTGGTTTTAATCCATAAAGGGCATAAATCACCTAACATTCCTAAATTGTTTGGAATAACGTGCTTTAAAACATCAGGTATGATGTTATATCGATCAGGTAGTGTAATACCGATTGATGGTTCGATATTCTGAGCCCTCTCTGATTTACTGTACACGACTATTGGATATTCCCACAAATTTTATATAGCATTTTATGTTTGTTTGAGACCACCTGCAATATTGGATATCGCTAAAAATCATGATCACTATATACTTTCTCTACAAACCTCTAAAACACACCAAACTACTCATCCATCCGCTATACCACTTTATCCCACCTAGAACTAGTGCCCAGTTAAAACACTTGACTCTTACTTACCCACACTCAGTCATGCCACAAATGTACTATTTAGCACAAAAAAAAATTGAATTTTTCAAAGTACGATGTAACCACAGTATTTGACAGTTCTATTTGACTCTCAGATATAAAGTGCACGCCCCAAATGTACTTTTTAGCATCCAAAAAATGTGAATTGGTCAAACTGCGAAGTAACCACAGTATTTGACGGTTCTATTTGAATCTCAGATATAAAGTGCACGCCCCAAATGTAATCTTTAGCACCAAAAAAAATACTAATTAGTCAAACTGCTATGTCACAGCAGTATATGACGGTTCTATTTGACTCTCAGATATGAAGTGCATGCCCCAAATATAATCTTTAGCACCAAAGAAATGTGAATTTTTCAAACTGCGATTTAACCACAGTATTTGACAGTTCTATTTGACTCTCAGATATGAAGTGCATGCCCCAAATTAACTTTTTAGCACCAAAGAAATGTGAATATTTCAAAGTGCGTTGTAACCACAGTATTTGACGGTTCTATTTGACTCTCACATATAAAGTGCATGCCCCAAATTTACTTTTTAGCACCAAAAAGATGTTAATTTTTCAAAGTGCGATGTAACCACAGTATTTGACGTTTCTATTTCACTCTCAGATATGAAGTGCACGCCCCAAATTTACTTTTTAGAACAAAAAAATTGTGAATTAGTCAAAGTGCAATGTCACAGCATTATTTGACAGTTTTATTTGACTCTCATATATGAAGTGCACGCCCCAAATTTACTTCTTAGCACCAAAAAAATTTGAATTTGTCAAACTGCAATGTCACTGCAGAATTTAAAAATGCCTAGATGTTGCCCACTGAGCTACCAGAACAGGATTAAAGTAATGTGCCTGGCACACATGCAGTTGCAAGTGCCCATCTAACAAACATACTGATTGTTTATTAGTCTGTGGCAATGGGCAAGGTACAAAAATGTAGTATAGCACCCACAAAAATAATCGCTGTAGTTTGCAGATTCAGCACCAGAATTCTTTCCTAATCTGTCACTCACAGCTGCAGCATCCTCTCCCTACACTAATAAGAGCTCATGTGACTCCAGCTTATATAGAGGCACACGAGTCAAACGCTTGTTGATTGGCTGCCCTGCAGCTTTTCAAAATGCGCAATTAAATCGCCGAACACCGAATTACAAACCCGAACTGTTACTGAAATGTCCGGGTTCTTGTTCGGGGTCCAAAAATCGTAATGTTCGGTACGAACCCGAACTTTACAGTTCAGGTTCGCTCAGCTCTATCCAAGAGGAGAATAAGTTGAAAGATGTGCCAAGATTCACCTACGACTGCCTTCACCTCAAATGCCAGAAACATGAAAATACATGGTTAATTATTGTGGCTACAAGAAAGGTACTTTAAAATTTTATGAACAAAACTGCAGTTCTGAAAAACTATGTTTTTTCTAGTAGGTTCCTTAAAAATGTGAAAATAAAATATTAAATGGTGAGAGCACACACAATATAAGTAAGATTTACCCTTTTGTTCAATTTAGAAATCCTGTAAATATAAAATCAGGAAAAACATAGGGTAATACCATCAAAATTAATTTTTAAATGTGAATAAATTGTCAAACTCACATATTTCTGAGTCACTTAAAAGCTGACTCAGACTAGAGGCGTTGAATGGATAAAAGGTGGTGGTAGCTGAATTCAAACGCCAACTGTTAACTTCCCTTCTTTAAAATGCCCAGGATGCAGGTTCTCTTTTTAAAAAGGTTTTTATTTCATGAAAAACAGCAGCAAAATTAAGAATAACAGCAAGTCCACTCTCCTCACACTGACGCGTTTCAGCCGAAGCTGTTATTCTTAATTTTGCTGCTGTTTTTCATGAAATAAAAACCTTTTTAAAAAGAGAACCTGCATCCTGGGCATTTTAAAAAAGGGAAGTTAACAGTTGGCGTTTGAATTCAGCTACCACCACCTTTTATCCATTCAACGCCTCTCGTCTGAGTCAGCTTTTAACCATGCTAGCGGTATTCCCGAGCGTGACTCAGGGTTAATTTTCGCTGCCAGAAGCGGTAACCCCGAGTCACGCTCGGGGTAGATAACAGAGCTGGCAGCGGAGTCTCCTTACCTTCTCCTTGCGATCCAGCGATGTCCCCGCGCTGTGATTGCCGGTGAGAGCCCCGGCGGATGCCTCCATCTGACTTCCTGGTTCCGTCTCTGTGAGCCGCATAGGCTCATGGGGGCGGAACTGGGCGGGTAATTCAAATGTTTCAAGCATAAAAGTGACACACACACATAAAGTTAGGTGATACAGTGAAATCCTGTCAGATTACATTGTATCACCTCAGATTTGACACAGTATCACCTCAGATTTGAAATTTGATCATCCTACACTGCCCTGCCTGCCCTTTTTGCTGTAATTTCTGCCCATAAAATAAATTTTTTACCATGGCATCAAAGCGTCACTTTAGCATCTCCAAAGCGGGTTTGGATCAGATGAGTGACAGCGGCAGCGACACAGAGCCCCTCGCAGAATTGAGCGACTGCGATAGCGATTCGTGGCAAGATTCGTCATCCGACTCTGACAGTGACCAGAGAAGTGGCGACAGCGACGATTCTGCACCCAAGCTCAGTGATGTGCGCACTTGGTGCCTTATTGATTGCGGCATGGATGAGGTACCGCCGCCAAGATTTCCGTTTACTGGATCACCTGGGATGAAGGTAGACGTTGAGCACAATGATCCTTTGGCATACCTAAAATTATTTCTCACAGATGACGTCATTGAAAAGATTGTCACGGAGACAAATCGCTACAACGAGCAGCAATCAGATACTCTGCATAGCAAGTTTTCCAGGAACAGAAAATGGGAACCGGTATGTTATTTATTAGATTATAATTCATGATTTTATGTTTTGAACTTTATCACATCTGAGAGTACTTTTGGTCAGGTTTAAGAAAGTAATTACTGGCCTACAATACATAACACCAAATTTCCATGCAAAAAAATGGTACCGCTTTTGGTACAAAATTCCTGACATAATCATACCGCCAGGGAGGTTAATAGGCTTACCCAGTATTGCAGGACGACATGTTTTTTGCATGGCGCTGCGACTTTGAGGACGTTTGTAATTGCATTAAGAAAAAAATTCAGCTTGCACGGAATACAGTGAACAATCTAAGAAGCCCTCTTTATCTCTATAGCTCTTTATCTCACATAATAAACAGCCTTGTCATTCCTTTGCACACTAAATCTTAAGTGAAGAAAAAGATGTCTTTAATGTAATGGATAATGTAAAATAAATGTAATAATATGAATATAGTATAAGTAGTGATAAAATGAAAAGTGAAACACTTTTGATAAAGCCAATTAATGGTGTATCAGAATATTGTTTTATACAACTTTATTTTACTTTTTTTTTTTTTTTTTTTAATAAATAAAAGTATGTTTTTATTAGATCACTCTGACTGCACCTATATCCTTGGTGGGGATAAAATACCACCTGGGCCTACTGGATTGAGCTAACCTAATTTTGCTCTACTGCATGTGAATATGTTTTTCTTGATTTTATTCGTATCATTCCATTTTTACGGTGTACATTTTTGTGGTTTTATTTATCTTTTATGTAAATATACAGAGAGATACCATCACCACCTACACACTTGATCGGGGATTATACCACTTCACTCTATACGTGTAGAGCCATCGCATAGGCGCCATAATATGTGAGTGCATATTTTAATATTGCTTTACTGCTGCTATTTGGTCTTTCATACTACACCATATTATCTTGATTCTCTTTCACATATACACAAGATAATTCACCATTACGAAGACTCTATGGGGATCATTGCATGTACTAGTTTTTATTTTGTTCATTGTATTTTACAAAATACACTATTAGTTTACCTTACTATTGTTATATATATCATCAAGGACAACCTAGGTGCTGCACCAACCCTTCTGCTTTACCCTTTATAAAATTTTGTATGGTGTACCTTGTATGGCATTTTTAGCTGACTATCACATTTCTGCACCATGGAGATGAGAACAATTGGTTCTGTTTGAGGAAATTATGGAACTTTTTCCCCAGCACACTGTCACCTGCTGCTTGGCTTCCTACTGTGGGACAATTTGTCTTGGAGAGAGCAATTCCATGAACTTTTATTATAGAGAACAATCAGAGTCAACAGAAAAAGAGTAAGCTTTGATAATTTAAAACATGCTAAACAGTTCCAAGATGTCCACAAAACCATTGACTTTTACACAATGGATGCTGTTACAGAAGACCAGAAAAAAACAGAAGATGGAAATGCCACAAGAATCACAGTCATGCAACAGAATGAATTATGACCTAACATCTGTATCTGCAAATGTGGAGGAGAAGGATGAACAGAAAGATGTTATACATTTACAGTTAACACAAAAGATGTGAAAAAATGAATCTTCAACATCATTATCAGCAAGACTCTGGAGAAAACAGATTGTACCTGAATTATGATATACAGTAGGAAAAAATCCAAATATGGAAGCAAATGGATTCTAGAAAATTGGTTAAGGTGTCTCCATCTTACAACCTGCAGCATTGTCATCATAACATCAATCCTAGCGATCATCTTAAAACTGCATTGGGATTATTTTAACAACCAGGAAGCTTCTTAAATGAATAAGACTGCACATAATATAAGTTTTGTGGACAACCTTGAATTAGACTGCACATAATATAAGTTCTGTGGACATCCTTCAAGAACCATCTCATGAAGACAGACAATTCCCACAAGGAACCTATTGGTGACCAATAGCCTCATGTCCATGATTCAGTGCTATACAACAGGATGGGTGAGATCCAACTGAAACTTAGACTTTGCAATAGTCAATATACAGATTTTGGGACTGCCTATTTTTTTCAACATTTTTTTTTTATTTTATTCTGTTTTTTCCATTTTCCAAATATTCTCTTTGTAATTTGTTTAAATTTTTTTCATGTTTTACGTTTTGGTCAAGTAAAACATTTAGTTACTTATGGACTCTAGGATAGGGGTTGAGGGTATTTATCAACTGGTACGATTCAATATTTGTATCCATCCATAATTCATTGCAAAGTTTGATTGTGTAGGAGTATCGTATATATCTTACATTGGCATTTATTGTTATTTTTGTGGCATTAATATGTTCTATTGTGATTTCACTGCATTTGCCAATTATGTATTACTTATTCTTCCTCTTGATATAGATCAAAGGGTTTAAGTCATTTTAATGAGTCCCAAATCTATCGCTCAATCATTAATGTGACAACATTTACTGAAACCCAATACAAAACATTACCAGTACACAAACTCATATTTATTGAGAGTGTTTTTTTTTTTATAATTTTTATTATTATATATTTGTATTCATTCTTTTTTCTTCTGATTCTGTTTTCTTTTTTCTCCGTTTATAAAGTAGTAAATGGGAAACCAGATTACTCGTAACGCCAGAACAGTTAGATTCAAATAAATGAGAGCCGGAGTAACTATAGAAACCAGGATTAAGCTTATGTTTTAAAAATATTTTATAAAGAGACTTAGCAATGCATGTGATTGTTACAATGTATCATAATATGTATGTCTGTTATAATACAAAATAAATACAAAGTAGATTTAAGACTCTTTCAATGAAATAGCGGTGTAATTGAACAACCTTTAAATACGAAGAGATGACAGCCAGTCCACATCCATTGAAAAAGCTGCCGTAGCGGAGAAACGCGTTAGGAGAGGAGCTGACTCCCATCACCAGAATCCAGTGTACGCAAAGATCATGATCAACTAATGGCATGGCTGTGATCAGGGCCGGTGCAAAGAATTTTGGGTACATAGGCGAAGATGCATTTTTCCGCCCCCCAAAAACATATGCACCTGTGTGCCTCTTAACCTCCCTTTTGTGTTTCTTATCCTGTCTTTAAATATCTGACTCCATTTAGTGTATTTTATCTCCTATTTTTGCCTTTGTGTGTCTCCTATGTCTCCTCTTTGTATGACTCTTACATCCTCCCACATTTTGTGTGTCTTACTCCTCCCAGACCCTTTGTGTGACTCCTTTTCTCCCAGCCCTTTTGTGTCTTTTACTCTTCCCAGCTCCTGTGTGTGTCTCTTTCCTTCTCAAGCCCCGCTGTGTGTTTCTTTCACATCCAGCCCCTCTCCCTGTCCCTTAATGGTCCCCTCCCTTTTCTGACCCTTACTGTTCCTCTCCCCTCTCTCCTCCTTTCCCTGTCCCTTAGTGTTCCTCTCCCCTCCCCCCTCTGTTCCCTGTCGCTTAGTGTTCCTTTCCCCCCTCCCTCCTTTTCCTGTACCTCAGGGTATTTCTCCCCTCCTCACCCACCCCCATAGTGGTCCCCTCCCCTTCCTGGTGTGCCTCCTACCTTTCTTGTAGCGTGGCTGAGCGGAGCGAATCCCGGTACAGTGAGCTTTTCATGTCAGTCCTGCCAGGTACAGGAAACAGAAGTTCCTGTACCACGGTACACTCCGCTTGGCCACGCTACAGTCAGGGGTGTATAAACACTGACAGTCACACACACTCAATGACAAACACACAGACGTCTCTGACAGCCAGACTCACTTATCTGACACACTCATTCATTGACAGACACTCACACGCACACTGACAGACACACACACACTGACAGACACACACACAAACACACACACAAACTCACAGACACACATACTCGAACACACACACACTGACAGACACACATACTCACATGCGCACACACACACTGACATACACACTCACTCACACACAAACTCATAGACACACACATACTCACATGCGCACACACACACACACACTGACATACACACACACACACACACACACACACAAACTTACAGACACACATACTGGAACACACACACACTGACAGACACACATACTCACATGCGCACACACACACTGACATACACACTGACAGACTCACTCACACACAAACTCATAGACACACTTACACACACACTAACAGACACACATACTCACATGCGCACACATACACACTGACACACACACTGACAGACACACTCACACACAAACTCACAGACACACACAATGACAGACACACATACTCACATGCACACACACACTGACAAACACACACAAACTCACAGACACACATACACACTGACATACACACTCACACTCACATGCACACACACAGTAATTAATAAAGTAATTAATAATAAATTAAATTTAAATTTCCCACCCAGCCTCCCTACATGGAGTGCTGGCGTGGGTCTCTCATTGGTGGTCCAGTGAGGCTGCTGGGAGGCGTGCGGCTGAAGTGGATTAGTAGGCAGCGAGGGAACTCTGATCTCTCTGACCAGCTCCCTCGCAGGCTGTTTTCTGATGCCGCGGGAGCCGGAATATGACGTCATATTCCGGCTCCCGCGGCATCAGCAAAAGGCGGGCGAGGGAGCTGGTCAGAGAGATCAGAGCTCCCTCGCCGCCTACTAATCCACTTCAGCCGCATGCCGTGCCACTCCGGGGATCCAGGAGGTGACCAGGCAGGAGGGAGCACTTGAATTTTGCGCCCCCAGAGCCGGTGCGCCCTAAGGCGGCCGCCTGTGCCGCCTTATGGACGCGCCGGCCCTGGCTGTGATTGGCCAGTGCAGCATGTGACCCAGCCTCTATATATAAACTGGAGTCACGTAGCCCAGCACGCACATTAGGTTTTATTAGCGTAGGGAGAGGATGCTGACACTGTGAGGGACAGCTTAGGAAATAATTCTGCAAACTAGTACATTAGTGGGGTGCTCTTCATATCTGAGAGTCAAATAGAAGCGTCAAATAGTTGCGATTACAGCGCAATTGTAAACATTCTTGTTTTCTGGGTGCTAACCCAAAGTTTTCAGTTCATCGCAATGCACACTTTGGTAATGGAAACACAATAGAATAACTAAAATGTTACTGGTTACAGTGCTTTAGAAATACAATTCCTTAACCATTAATTCAAATTATAATCTAAATTATGGAAGCCTGCAACATTAGAACATTCTGTTATATAGTATAAATATAATATACCTAGAAGAATAATCACTTCAAAAAATACTTGTACTGTAGCATACCTGCAAGTATCATATGTTCTGTCTCGGGAATTCCAATCTGCAGCTAAATGACGGTTAAGTAGGATAAGGTGCAGTACAACTATTTTATTTTTAACCACACCCTTCATCTGTTATTGAAGGATTTAGCTGATGTTTAAATCCTCAAAATAATTAAAATTGCTGTAAGTACTAAAGTCTATACCAGCAGCATGAAACATTAATAGATAGATGTAAATACAAAGTTGTATTTATTTTTTGCCCAACAGAAAGCCATTTCAATTAGAACTTACCTTTAACCCTTCACAAGTAAGTGGTTTGCAAGAAAAAAAATAGATTCAGAGTATTCTAGGTGTTTTGAAAAGTAACTCCCCCTCCCCCCGCCAGAAGTTACCTGTCTGAATTTCCATGGTGAGCTAGTGATACCTGGAAGTCATCCTTAGAGTATTCACCTCCTTTTTCCTTTCATTTCACAGTTTTTTCTGTCTTCATTCACTATTTTTTTATGTTTAACTTTTTCTGATTTAATCAAATTCGGTCCAAATTTTGTGTGTAAGTTTAAAAGCGGAATGCTTTGGGGGCTGTGAGGTAGGTAGGGGGCTGTAAAGTAGGTAGGGGGCTCTAAAGTAGGTAGGGGGCTGTAAATATGAAATCATATTCCGGCTCTCTGCATCACTCTGTGGCATGCAAGGGAGCTGAGCAGGGAGAGCTCACAGATCAGTGCTCCCTCGCCGCCCGTCTGGAGTTTAACCGCCCGCCTGCCTTCCTGCATGCCCAGACCGGCCAGCAGCCCCACTGGACCCCAGGTAAAAAATACACCCAGCTCTCCCAAATGTAGGGAGGCTGGGTGTATTTAAAAAAAAATAATCTGTGAGTGTTTGGGGGGAATGTGTGTGTATGTGTCGTGTGTGTGTGTGTGTGTGTCTGGCTGTCACTGAGTCTTATATGTATATCTGTTGTGTATGTCTGTGAGTGTGTGTGTCTGTGAATGAGTGTGTGTCTGTCTGTCAATGAGCCCCCTATCCACTAACAGCCCCCACACACACACACACACACACACACACACTCTATCATCCCCATACACACACTGACACCCCCTCCATACAATATCACCACCCCCAATTACTTTCAGCCTCAACACACTGTCACCCCTTCACCCAGCTATATATATGCATACGAGCGTATAATATTTTTTAGGGGGGGGGAAGTGGATCTTGGGTGAGCTACCACACTTTTTTCCCCAGGACTTGACCCCTGGGTAAAGCCACAAATATGTAAACATAATATATTTGGTCCTTATATGCGATGTCTGTCAAACTGTACTGAAAGGCCATTTAACTTATTCACGTGTGAAATGTGGCTTTACTTTGCGTATATAAGGCTTGAAGCTATATGAACTTATATAAAGTACGGTGTGAGAATATTGGATGTGGATACTGTAAAACCCCCAGCCTCCCTTTCTTCCCTTCTGTACCCTTACCCCAGTCTTTAAACAATAAAAGAATATTTCAAATGAAAAAAAAAATGGTTCTTAATTGATACTCCTGTGCACTGTTTGCTGCTGTTTTGGAGATGATGTGACCCAGTCGTATAGCCATCACTTTTTGGCCCTTGTTAATGTCACTCTTAGACTTGGTTGACACTTTTTTCTTGTCCATTTGTTCTGCTTCCAGCACATGAAATTCAAAAACTGACTGTTCACTTGCTGTCTAATATACCTAATATACATTGAAGCAATATAATCAGTGTTGTTCTCTTCACCTGTCAGTGGTTTTAATGTTGTGAACGATCAGTGTATATCCATGCATATAAACATATGTTTGTTTAGATATTAAAGCCTGCCATACCCAGTTAATAAATTCATTAAAATAATTGTATCTGCATATTTTTTATTTTATTTTTTTTGGGGGGGAGGAGGGAAAATACCTACAAGCCCCTCTTCAGGTCTAACCACTGGTGGGCTTGTTTGACTATTTAGAGCCAGAGAACAGGGCATCCCTTGTTCATTTTTGGAGTAAGGCATAGTAGCACCTCATTTTTTATTAGGACTAAAGTGTTGTTTACTGCATGGCTTTACCTGTTGTCTTATGTGCTGCTAGCTATGCTCCTCAATGCCTTCTCATTAGGAGGGATTTTAATATGGAATTGTAAAGGGGAGGACCCCATTTTTTGTTTATCCCTCCACACTCTGCACACCTACTTGGCACTCCCTAGTACACACTCCGGGACATACTCATAGACTCTATATATCTTTTTTTTCTGTAGTTATAATTTGTACTTTCAGCATTATTGTCATATAATTACTTTTCAATGTAGAAAGCTTGGTTAGTCAAGCTAAACTACATTGTGCATTGAACTCAAGGTATAAGATTAAATTCTTGCCATTTTTTTGTTCATGAAAAAAGCACACCTGGGGAATGCTTCATACCATTATGGTTTTCTAAGGGATGCTTTTGCATGAGCCAAAAGCCTTTTTTCTCATGTAGCATTAGATATATAGAAGGCTTGGCCTGAAATTGTGGGAGGTACAACTTGCCCTATATAACGTACTACAATCCAGCTACCTGTCAGCGACGAACCCGGAAGTGCTGCGTCGTTCTACTTCCGGTTCACGTAATCCAGACGCGGCGGCAAGCGAGATAGGGGCATCTGATCGAGGTCGGGCCGGTAAAAGGAAGCCTTTCCGCTGTACAAGGCTGTTCCATGGGTAAACAGTAAGTTACTACACGGGCGCATCCAACGCCACGAGTAACATTAGGTAGGGAACCCCTTCGTCCCTCAGGCTCCCCGGCAATGTGCAAGGCTCAAAGGGACCCCCCACATACTCACAGGGGGCACGGCACATAAAGGGTACATTCTTGCTTTCATGTAGCATACCGGCTTCGTTTTCCGTTCAGACGCTGCAATACATTCCCTCCCTATACCTACGTGCGCTCCTTGTTCGAGGTAACATCTTCCTAGTCGGGGCTGCTTTCGGTGAATCCAAAAGTTATCTCTGAGAACAATGTTTTTATTTATACAGGAAGGTGAATGTTAAAAAATCAACCATTTTATTGATAAATGTGTTTGTAAATGCTGTGTGAATTATTTGCCTTGTTGGTATGTTCAAACACTGTAGACTGTGTTATAACTAAGGGTAACCAGATAAAGTCCAAATTGCAAAGCATGGACAACTAGTCCAATCAGGGTTTAAGGTATACGGTAGTGCAGTGATATGTCTTATGGTGAATAGAATGATGTAGTCAACCATCTACACAATGATAGATTTTGAAACTATTTTCTTTCTTAGCTTTTCCCGGCGTTTAGGCTGGTTTTAACTGTCAGAATGTCATTTACTCAGTATGTGAGGCTAAATATCGCCACCTTGTGGCTATGGTTGATATATTTTGGCTTTATTCATTTATATGTTGTATAACTTTCATGGTACCTTTCAAATTGTACACTGTATCTGTCTTATCTTTTGTTTCCCGCCTGCTCCATCTCGCAAGTAATGCGGTTTACTTCCGGTCACGTATTCCTGACGTCATTTTCCCATATGCCGGCAGTGCATTGTGTTTTCGTTTCAGGGTTAATACAGAGTGAGAAATTCACGACTCAAGTTACTGCTGGTGTCGGGTGCCTAGCGGCTCCACAAGGCTATCTCCCCGAGTAAACCGTGAGTTGACAGTCGGGTGCTTCGAACTCGCCATGGGTTCCATTAACTGGGGAACCTTACGACTTTCTGGGGTCCCCAGCAACGGGTTACATGCATATGAGCCTCCCACGTACTCACAGGGTACGCGGCGTGTAAAGGTTCCTCTTTTATAATTGCCACCTACCGGCCTCGTTTACCCGATTATACGTTTCTTTAGATTAACCCCTCTACTTACGTGCGGGCCATTCCGTGGTCATCTCCCTATTTCGTGCTGCATTCGGCAAATACATCCATAGCAATGCCCTTCGTCACGCTCTGTATACATTAAAAGTTAAGTTTCATGCTATTCATATGGTTCTGGGTAAATTTAGTCTTTTAATGGTTTGGCAATTATTTGCAACTGTATCCCCCTGATTTATTTAGTTATGGTAATAAAAGCATGCACACACGCTCTCCATACTCTTATGTACATTTATACAGCAGCAGCTGTATGCTTTTGATATTATCTTGTAGTATATAATTGTCAAAGATTCTTCATTTAGCCGTCAAGAAGGTTTTGTACTATTGTCATCTACTGTGTTTTTCTTAGTACAGTTATATGTATATGCCCTTTAATATATACTAATCTGCCTGGGGAGTATGACTAAACAGCCAACAATCGTACGGCTACACCATTATTTATACTCTGTCTTTTCGCACGTTTCCCTGTACTTATCGTCATTCACATCTTCGTCTAAAACTTTCATTCAAAGCTATCACACTCACGTTAATCGGTCGTCATGTACCACTGCAGATTCATGTGGTCTGGCTTTCGGTTAACTGTCGTTAGCAGCAGTACCATTTGTGATTGTTTAGTTGTCAGTTTGCCTAAATTTCTATGCTTACTATTCCGATACATATGAGTCTTTCTTTAAAATCTGCCTTCCATTGTATTTATGTCTAAATTAAAAACGAACAGCAATATCCTAATCAGGATGTTTTAGGGCGATTGGGGTCATACATTCACGGTGTATTATTTTCTTAAATCCTTACTAAGGTGTTTTGGTTTATGTAAGGATGTTAAATAAGTTTATTTTACGCCCACTTCTGTCTCCTGCATCTCATGTTCCTAATTACACTAGGCTGTATTCAAATTAGATGTCAATTTAAGTTAATTTATCTTCCCTATGGTTAAACTTTATTAGAGGTCTCAGTTTACTTATTATACTACATTATGCGCTCAGTTATAGTCGGCTTCTTCTTAGCGCCGTAATGATTAGGGTGCCAATTAAGCTTGCCGTATTCCCATTTTAGCATTTGCCGGGCAGCCAGTCTATCGTTGGCCTTTATAGTGTGTTGTTATACATTTTCATGTACATTTCTGATTAAGCTCTAATGGGGTTACCCCAGCGCACATTACTAGTTACAGGGAGTACCGGCAGTTACATTCTTTCAACGTCTAGTGTCCGTCCACTTAAAGTCATATAGTTAACCATTTGTATGCTTACAACAGCAGCGGTAATGGAGACACTCTCAATCTTTTTTGTTTATTTTATGCAAACTGTCCTTTATTTTAAAGTGAACATTCATCGTTATGTTCTTGTGGTATCATATCAAGTAGTACCACGCTGGTTTCCGCTCTGTCATAGCAGTAGTAGTTTATTCCGCTTAAACAGCGCTGATATAATCCTTCATTATGTTCTTTTCCTGTACTTTTGTCCTTGTGCATACACAAATTTAACGTGTACAAGGACAGGGCCATTTATTTACTAAAGTATTTTTCCTTAAAGCAATTGTGTGTTTTGAGTGTATAAACATGTTAAACTATGGTTAATGTCATGCTCAGCTTCTGTCTGGGGCATTAATTGTTGCTAACTAAGCTACGCTATATATAATTAAGATGACTATTAATTATGTTTTATTTTCTCCTGTTATAAGATATTCCTTCCTAATTGGTTGAAATGCAAATGCAGCAGGTAAAGAGTTCTAGGGATCAGGACAAGTCAATTCTTCTTAACATTAGTCTACATATACGGGTCATGTAGGTTCATTTTCAACTACAGTATATGTTGCTCAGGACAATCAGCAGGTGCGGTAACTAATAAAACCAGGTGGGATCAGAAGTAAGTTTAAACTCTCACCAAATTAGGTATGGTCCCGTAGGCCTCTCCGCCTATTAGTCAAAGTGGTCCCGCAAGGCATACAGTCAGCCCTTCCGTTCAGAGGTTCGTGCCCAATCGGCCCAACGCATAGTTATAGCCTTGCATCATATCATAGTTAGGGCCTCACCCGTCACGGCCAATCGATATTACATTCTGTTACGGTCACTGAGAGGCCAACACCCCGCCACCCACCTCAGTGGCACAAAGGCCCCACGAGCCAAATCATAGGTAGAGCCTCTCAAAGCCACTTGGCAAGTAGTCAGGGCGTCACCTGTCACCAACATAAGCTAGTTAATACAATTTCGCCTGTAGGCACTCGTTAGTAAGCTGGGTCACTGCAGGTCTATATGGTACTATACTGACCAAGCATCTGCTTCTCTTCCTTAGCATCTCTAATGCTTCTATACTAGGAGATGTTCTGTCAGTTACTAGCACCCCTCTCAGGACAGGCTCGGAGAGAATACAATACAAACACCGTTTGGGGTCAGTTACACACAGAACTGTTTCTAGCGCATTTTTCGGGTCTAAAAAACCAAAAATAACGCTCCTGATACTCTTTCACGCTTAAATTTGCAGGAATTTTTCAAGTATCACCCAACAGCAAACCCGCAACCCAGGGCATCTCCAAGCTTCCCAGAACTAATTATGTTATAAGTTCTCTCTTACAGCATAGTAGATTTCTCGCTCAGGCAGGCCTGTCGACTAACACGAGGTAAGCCTACTCTAGAGCTTACAAATGGTTTAAAGATTTTGTTCGTGATTAGCACATAATAAAATTTTTTCTGTTGAAACTGTTGTTGCATTCACATCTTTGGCCATATTTCCCTTAAATTAGCATACAACACTATCAAACTCTACTCAACAGGCATACAACACTACATGTTAACCAGCCATCCCAACTAAATTCCATTTTCAACGTCTTACAAAGTTAAAAGCATATTAAGAGGGTTCACAGATTATCAGCACACAATCCCATCAAAAGACTTCCCATAGACAGTAACTGTTTAAAAGTATCAACGATATTCTCGACACAACCCCCTTTTGAACACACCACAAACCGTATTATAAAATCAGCAGCTTACTTGGCTTTCTACGGGTTTTGAGACCTAAAGTTTTCTGGAATAGCAACCATTCTAAGCTTTGCCTCCAATAGTAACACCTACAAGACCACTATATCTTATCCATTTCCTATACCAAAACAAGCCAAACAGGTCCTCCGGTAGAAATTAAATAATATCCTACCTTTACCAAATGGTGTCCCGTACCACTTTTTAGATAGACTAGTGATGTCCAAATTCACTTCCAACCAGCCAGTTCACTGTTGGCCATTCAAGGGAAGCCCCTAACAACCCAAAACAATTTATGTATTTCATTCGTACTCTATTTCTCAGGCTTGGACATAACCCACACGCATTCACTGGTCATTCCTTTCACATTGGTGCAGCTTCAGCTGCCTCAGGTAACCACGTACCGACACACATCATTAAAACATGGGAAGATGGAGATCACCTGCATACAATAGGTACATTCCTAAACCTGGAAATGATATAAGAATGGCTTTCCATATATGTCTAAATAATGTTGTATATAAATAGGCTTATATGAATTATCAGAAATCGCTTCTAATCATTTTTGCCCTCTTTTACAGGCCTAACCTCACGTCAGTTTCGGCACACCTCAACTGACTTGTTATTACTAATACTGCTTCTTTTATTATCATAGCCTAACGTCCTCTTAATGTGCCGTACACAAATAGAAGGCTTGGCCTGAAATTGTGGGAGGTACAACTTGCCCTATATAACGTACTACAATCCAGCTACCTGTCAGCGACGAACCCGGAAGTGCCCCTCCCACCGCACCCTCAATTTATCATTTCTCCTAGGTGGGCCCTCTTTTACAGGCCTAACCTCACGTCAGTTTCGGCACACCTCAACTGACTTGCTATTACTAATACTGCTTCTTTTATTATCATAGCCTAACATCCTCGTAATGTGCTGTACACAAATACTACATAGTAAACTGAATTTTGGCACTCATTTGAAAGAATATTAAACCTTGGATGCAAAAAATAAACCCTATTTTTTTCCATATGAATGTCATTACAACATGAGATTATTTTTATTTTTTCATTAAAGTTTTAGTAATCATTTAATGCAATCAGGAAGAACATGGTTTCTGTTTTGAGTGGATCATAACATTGTTACCAAGGTCCTGAAGTGTATAACTGATCACTGTATTTATTAGTTTTAAAGATGTAATTTAAAATGTTCTGTTACGACACTCACCGCCAGGGGAACAGAGCCGCCATTTAGTAGATAATCCCCTTTCTCCAGAAATGCAATTTTAGTCCAACCGATCATAAAACTCCCGAACGGAGCATACGAATGTGGCAACTCCCGATCAGCAATCCATCCGAAATCCTTCCACAGCTAGAAATAAACGAAAACGCTGTCCCAATAGTAACTCCCTCCACAAACGAGACAAAGCTCCGTCTTGAAGGTCAAACAGGAATGTGTTTAATGGGGGCTACCTGCCCGGTATTAATGCGGGTCTCCACAAGGTGGACACTCCCCTAGGGGACCTTGTGGAAGACTGTAAAATATATTATACAGTAGCCAATCGCAGTGGCTTCAATACAAGCCCTTCCCATTTTACCCATAGGAGAAACCTAATTATCTCCAAGGATAGAGACCCTCGCCATTTTAAAATATACTAAGAGAAATACAATAAAATACATAAAGTCAGAAATACCGATTGCTTATGGTTCGTGTAACGTATCCCCAGATAGCCTGGATCTGAGGGCATATTCCTACCGAATAGCGCTCAGATCCGATGTACATAGTTCGATCGCCATGGAGTCAAAGTCTCTCACAAGTTCTTCGGTATACGAATGACTCCATGGGACAGCTACCTGGGTAAAGTCCATACGAATTATAGAAACTCCCGAACTGACCGGTGTTCGTACGCCTCAAGGAAATAGAAGGTGGGCGGCAGCCTCCAGCGGTGTTCGGCAGATAAAGTGTCCGTTTTTAGTTCCATAGGTTTTGTACCGAACACTGCTGATTCTCCTCGTGTCCAAAATGGCCGCCACCTCGTGGTCGGCATACGAACGACGACCACCCGTACGAATGGAATGGAGAGGTGTCTGCGGTTAACCGCAACGTTCTAATTGTGGTCAAGGTGTTAACAAGCAGCACACTCCTCTCCTGGGTGGCCGTTTGTTCGGTAGTTTCAATTGGTACTAGGGAAAACAGACGAACAAGGGCATACGGACAGGAAATCCATGAAATCAAGGCAAACAGACGAACCAGCAAATATAAGTCTATACAGATGGGTTCGTCACATGTTCATATTGTTTTATTTCTTTCTATGCTAGGGAAAACATTTAAGCTCTTGCTTTTAATTGTGTGGTTATAGTTTAGAGCACTGTAATTGGACACTGGGTAGTTCTAAACTAAGTAAAGGTTATATGTAAATTAAATAAATAAATAAATAAATACAATAAACATACTTTGTTAGTCACTTTGTAACTAAGTCATTTGAAAGCTAGTAAGTCAGTTATAGATGGCTATGTAATTTTGTAGTTATATGGGTAGCTGTGTTGATAGGTTGGTAAATATATTTCTTTATTATTTAGGAAATGCATAGACATTTAATGGTAAAAGGGGAAATAGGGGTTATCCAATAATAATAGAGATTTATCCAAATTAAAACCAACTTGAACAGAGAAGGCAGCATTATTAGATTTGGAAAAGGTATCTATTATAACTGATTCTAACAGATCCAAGTAGCCAATTACAATTCAAATATAATGGATGGGTTTTCCGATAAATAATGATTGTGGCAGACCTCTCTGCCTCTGGGTTATTATTTGAGACTGCTTCGTCTGTTTGTTCGCCAGTCCCCGGTTGTTCGTGTGTTTCCCTGATTGCATTCCCTAAAAGACGAACTAACTACCGAATGGCCACCCAGCAGGGAAGTGTGCTGCTTGTTAACCTTTTTGACCATGTTAACACTGTGGTTAACTGCAGCCACTTCCAACTCCCGAATGGTCGGCTGGGTGGTCGTCGTTTGTATGAACGAACAGGTGGCGGCCATTTTGGACAGTCGAGGGCCCAGCGGTGTTCGTCAACAACCACATGGAACTAATTTTGGACACTGTTTCCCACGAACACCGCTGAGATCACCAACCATCCACCTCTTCATGCCAGTTCATATGAATGCCGTGCCGTTCGGTATATTGACAATCCACGAATGTAACCGCCCCAGATAGCTAAACCCATGGAGCTCATTCTTTCTGCCGAACGCCCTATGAACACTTTAACTCCATGGTGATTTGACTGTATACATAGGATCTGAGCGCTGTTCGGATATATTGAGCACTAAGATCCAAGCTATCTGGGGAGATGTCGAACGTGGGGGGGTCCGTTTTTATGTGTTTTTACTGTTATTGTAAAGTGGGAATATTCTCTATACCTGGAGGTAATGGAGTTACTCCAGGCACTTAACCCAATTATCTCCAGGATAGAGAGGAGGAGTTGCACTGTTTATGTGGGAGTGTTTTCACATTGTCATTGAATATGATTGGATGTTGTAAAAATGTCTCAGTCTTCCACAAGGTCTCTATGGGAGTGTCCCTTGCTGGAAGACCTGCATAAAAGGCCGATATGTGGCCACCATTAAACAGATCCTACTTGACCCTCAACACAGAGCCTAGTCTCGCGTCTATTTCGTATGATTCCTGTTCGGCGCTTAGGAGTATTCGGTAGCTGACTTCATATTCAGGGAAGAAAACTACTTTGACGGCATTAACCCCTTCTCATACCCAGGGTGCCATCACAATGATTATGTTATATTAATAAAAAAGCAAACACAAATGTAAAGAAATACACAAATAAATAAAACCATTAAAATCAGTGGATCAATAAATGATGAATGCAGGATATTTATGGTATACATATATTATAATAGAAATGTATTGTTATGCACAAACTAAATGAGAATATATGGTTATAAAAACATTATTAAAATAATGTTAAATCTGTTGTTAGGTAGGTACAAAGTTTGGTCTTTCTAGGAAGTGTTTAGCAGCTTGTCTTAGGTCTTCTTTGGTGGGTCTTAACACCATTAGCCCCTTCTCCCTCTTACTATCCCTCCTCCCTATGTATTTGCTTTAGTTGACTTTTTGTTTGGTTAGATCAAAGATGATAACACCGTGGTGCTTGAGGAGACCTTATTATCAGAGCCATTCTATTTGGGCTATAGTTCCTTTCAATGGAAGGGCACACTGTGCCCAGCAGAGCCTTTATATGGGCCAGGTACTTTTAAATGCCCCATTCTTTTCTGTAGATTGAGATTGGCATGATCAAATTTCCACTTTTATTATTCTTTGACCTTCCACTTTTGTGTTAAAATTGGACATGATGTATGTACAAATGAGAGCATTGTTTACATGTATGCTACTGTAATATTCCCTGCACCTAAAACAATTAATTAAAAATATATGTTGAAATTAAAATGAGCTAAAAACAGAAAATGTAACTGCATGGAATGTAAAAAGGGTAGCAAAGATTTAAAAAAAGTGCAAGCTTATATGAAGTTTTTTTTTTATTTAAAAAAAGAAAATGGTTTTATTGTAATTAATTTAATTACAACCTTACTATTTTATGCAAGGAATTATTAAAGGATCACGATAGGGTGAGGAACACAAACATGTATTCCTGACCCTCTAGTGTTAAAACCACCATCTAGCACCCCTGGGCCCCTCATGCCTCCATAAATATAGCAAAATCTTACTGTATTAAAGTCAGAAGCTGTAGATCTTCATGCTGTTTGCCTAAAAAAAAAAAATATTTAATTTTATTTGTGAAAAAAATAAAAAATAAAACATTTGCTCACTCTCTGAAACACACACACATCTCTCACACTCTGCAACCCTTACACACAGCACCACCTCATACACACAACACCTCATACACAGCACCTCTCTCACACACACACACAACCCTTCACACACATAGCACCTCTCACACACAGCACCTCTGACTCTCTGCAACACGCACACCACCTCTTACACTCTGCAACACACACACAGCAACCCTCACACACACAGTACCCCTCACACACAGCACCTCGCATAGTCTGCAACCCTCTATACACTCACAGCACCCTTACCAACACACTGCACCCCTCACACACACACAGCACCCCTACACACAAACATATACACTGCACCCCTAACTGCAGTCTGTGTGTTTTTAGCAGTCTGTGTGTGTGTGTGTGTGTGTATTTAGCAGACTGTGTTTGTATTTAGCAGTCTGTCTGTGTGTATTCAGCAGTATGTGTGTGTAATCAGCAGTCTGTGTCCGTGTATTCAGCAGTCTGTGTGTGAATGTATTCAGCAGCCTGTGTGTATTTATTTTATGTATGTATTTGTTTTAGGTACCAATAAATATAAGCTTAATTTTATCGATAATTTAAATTTTTATTCCTGTTAATTGTTGTGTATGTGTCAGGGTACCTAAAGTCTCTACCTCGGAGGAGGTTAGACTTCCCAACGACTGTCCTCTCAGGGGGGCTGATTCACCCAATCCTCACAGCTCTCATAGCCGTTCACACGCCGGCCGCGATAGCCCCGCTTCCTTTTATGACATGGCGCTCAGGAGCCGACGTCATGACGGCAATCACATCCCGACCTGTCAATCTAGTTCTGAACAACGAATCAGGGCTCGGCAAGGGCGGAGTCATCAATTAAAGAACCAAGGTATAAAAGAGGGATGTGTGTAATGGTTCATTGCCCTGTCGTGGTTCTAGCTTGTCTGGTCCCTCAGTGCTCTTATTACTATTGTCTATTTGGTTTTGACTCGGCTTGTACTTTCGTTCCTGTTTATCTCTCGTGTCCTTTGACCTCGGCTCGTCTCTCGCTTACCTGTTCTCTCGTTCCCTCGACCTCGGCTTGTCTCTGACCATTCTTTGCTTTCTCCTTACGTTAGTCCGGCCATTCTAAGGTCCGGTATACGTACCTATATCCTGTTTGTATTCTGCGTGTTGGATCCCTGTCCCGATCCTGACATTACGACAGGGCCATGGATCCTGCAGGTACAAACGCTCAGATTGGTTCTCCTGACTCGAGGATTGAAGCCATGGACCATAGAATGGACCAAATGGCTCTAGCGTTGCAAGCATTGCTATCCCATCCGAGTAATCAAGCAGAGGAGATGCGTACACCACCCATCTCTCTTGCTAACACAGGCCTAGAGGTAGCCACAGTGGGAGCCTCTTCCCGTGTTACTTCCCCTTTACGGTATGGCGGTTCTCCGGATACCTGTCGAGGTTTCCTAAACCAGATAGGGATTCATTTTGAATTACAACCCCGCGCCTACCCTACAGACAGGGTGAAGGTTGGATTCATAATCTTGCTACTCATTGACAATGCTCTTAGATGGGCTAACCCTCTGTGGGAAAATGATAATCCAGTAGTCTATAATTATAATGCATTTGTTACTACTTTTAGGAGGACTTTTGATCCTCCAGGAAGAAAGGCCAGTGCAGCTAGATTACTATTACGTCTTAGACAGCATAGCCTAACCCTTGTGGATTATGCGTTAGAGTTCAGATCCTTGGCGGCAGAGGTCAAGTGGAATGAACAAGCCTATATGGACATATTTCTGAACAGATTATCAGATGTGATCTTAGACGAGGTTGCCACAAGAGATCTTCCTGAAAATTTGGAAGAATTAATTTCATTTATCTCTCGAATAGATGTACGCATGAGACAGAGGCAGAACACTCGTGATAGAAGTTATAGACCTTCCTTAAGACTAGCCCCCGCATTTCAGAATTCTGAATCTACTACTCTAGCTCTCCCAGAACCTATGCAGATTGGTGACACTCGTCTCTCAGAAAATGAAAGACAATATAGGAGAAGGGAGGGTCTGTGTATGTATTGTGGAGTAGGAGGTCACCTACGCCTAAATTGCCCTAACCGTCTGGGAAACGCTCGCACCTAAGTTTCTCAAGAGGACAGGCCTTGGGTGTTTCTATTTTGTCCTCTACATATGATTACAAGGATCATAGGCTACTGTTACCTGTTTCTTTAACTTGGGAAAAGGGAGTACTTAATGCTATGGCATTAATAGATTCCGGAGCAGCTGAAAGCTTTATTGACCAAGCCTTTGTCAAGAACCACTCTATCCCATCTCAGCTAAGGGAGACACCCTGGGCCGTTGAGGCCATAGATGGTAGACCATTATCAGATCCTGTTATTTCTCGTGAGACTATACCAGTTAAGTTGACCATTGGTATTTTACACGAGGAGGATATTTCTCTCATGCTTATCTCATCTCCTTCAGTTCCTATAGTCTTGGGGTACCCCTGGCTTAAAAAGCATAACCCTATTATTGATTGGGAACAAGGTGAGATAGTCTCCTGGGGTCAGGGTTGCCAGAAAGGATGTGTACAGAAAATCTCACCGGTTTGCGTAGTGGACACACCTAGTAACTCTAACCAGCCCACAGATTTACGGATACCATCTCAGTACCTGGATTTAAAGGCAGTCTTTGATAAAAGGAGGGCTGATACTTTACCCCCACACAGGTCCTTTGACTGTAAGATTAGACTCCTACCTGGTACTATGCCTCCGAGGGGTAATGTATATCCTCTATCCACTAAGGAGAACTTGGTCTTAGAGGAATACATACAGGAGAATCTAGACAAAGGATTCATTAGGAGATCCTCTTCTCCAGCCGGGGCCGGTTTCTTTTTTGTAGCGAAGAAGGACGGCACACTACGGCCTTGCATTGATTATCGGGGCTTGAATAAGATAACGATCAGAAATGCTTATCCTATTCCCCTGATTACTGAGCTATTTGATCGCCTGAAAGGCTCCAAGATTTTTACCAAGTTAGATCTGAGGGGAGCTTATAACTTGGTGAGAATTCAGCAGGGTGATGAATGGAAAACGGCTTTCAATACCCGGTATGGCCACTATGAGTATACGGTAATGCCCTTCGGGCTTTGCAATGCTCCTGCTGTATTCCAGGACTTAATTAATGAGGTTCTTAGGGAATTTCAACATGAATGTGTTATAGTTTATTTGGATGATATACTAATACACTCTAGAGAGCCTGAGACTCACCACAAACAAGTCAGAAGGGTATTGCATAAGCTTCTACAACATGGTTTGTACTGCAAATTGGAGAAGTGTAGCTTTGACCAATCTCAGATAAACTTTCTTGGTTACGTTATTTCTGGAGAGGGGTTTAAGATGGACCCAGTTAAACTCCAATCTATCTTAGATTGGCCATTGCCCAAGGGACTCAAGGCCATTCAGAGGTTTATCGGATTCTCAAATTACTATAGGCGCTTCATTAAGGGGTACTCGTCTATTATTGCTCCTATTACTAGACAGGGTGCTGATACTAAGACCTGGTCTCCTGAGGCGCTTGTTGCTTTCAGTACTCTCAAGGAACAGTTTGCCTCAGCACCGATATTAGTTCATCCTGACACCTCTTTGCCATTTTTACTCGAGGTAGATGCCTCAGAGACAGGTGTAGGCGCTATCCTGTCCCAAAGGCTAGGTTTGAATAAACCGCTGCACCCATGTGTTTTTTTTTCCAAGAAATTGTCTGGGCCTGAGAGCAGATATGATATTGGTGACAGGGAACTATTAGCGGTCATTATGGCTTTAAAGGAGTGGAGACATTTGTTAGAAGGGACTTTACACCCGGTTACTATTTTTACGGATCACAAGAATTTTTCATATATAGGGGAAGCCAAACGCTTGTCCGCCAGGCAGGCTCGTTGGTCTTTGTTCCTTACTCATTTCAACTACGTGCTCATTTATAGACCTGGTTCTAAGAACTCTAAGGCTGATGCATTGTCCCGCCAACATGAACCTTCTACTATGTCTGATATGGTTTTTTCTTCTATAGTTCCCAAGTGTAATATTATTGCCAGCACTAGCATCAAGATTCACTCTCCGTTGCTGGCTGAGATCAAGAGATTACAGCATTTGGCACCCGGACTTATTCCTGGGGATCGGTACTTCGTTCCTCCTAAACTCCAACTGGAACTTATGCAGTGTTTCCATAACAGTAAATTTGCCGGACACCCTGGCATACGCAAGTCATGTTCTCTGATTTCCAAAGAATTCTGGTGGCCTTCGTTACGTAAGGATGTAAAGGACTTCGTCGGGGCATGTGATGTCTGTATGAGGACTAAACAACCTCATGCGCTTCCATGTGGGCTTTTGCACCCCCTAGAAATTCCCGAGAAACCATGGTCTTGTTTGGATATGGACTTCATTGTTGATTTGCCTGTTTCTAAGAAACATACTGTTATCCTCACAGTAATTGACAGGTTTACCAAGATGGCTCATTTTGTACCTCTGCCCAAATTGCCCTCTTCTCCCGAATTGGCTGAGATTTTCGCGAGGGAGATTTTTCGTTTACATGGTATTCCTTCTGAAATTGTTTCTGATAGAGGGTCCCAATTTGTTTCCCGGTTTTGGAGGTCCTTCTGTTCTCAACTTGGCATCAAATTAAATTTTTCCTCTGCCTATCATCCCCATTCCAACGGAGCTGCCGAACGCACCAACCAAAAGGTTGAACAGTTTTTGCGTTGTTTTGTTTCTGAACACCAGGACGATTGGGTCGGTCTGATTCCTTGGGCGGAGTTTGCGCACAACAACCTTGTTTGCGATTCTACTCGTTCTAGCCCCTTTTTCATGAATTATGGCTTCCATCCTTCCGTTCTTCCGTCGGTCTCCCCCTCCCAAGGGATACCGTCGGTTGATGTTCATGTTGCCAATCTGAGAAAGTTGTGGGATCAGACTCGACGAATTCTTCTTCATAATTCCACGGTGTCCAAACGACACGCTGACAAACGCAGACGGGTGGCTCCAGTGTTCTCCCCGGGTGATAGGGTATGGCTGAGTACCAGAAACATCCGCTTGAAGGTTCCTTCCATGAAATTTGCTCCTCGTTACATAGGCCCTTACAGGGTTCTGTCTCGTATAAACCCGGTTGCGTATCGTCTGGCTCTTCCGCCTGCCCTGCGCATCCCGAACTCCTTTCATGTTTCCTTATTGAAACCTTTGGTGTGTAACAGGTTTTCCTCTGCTGTGTCCTCCCCTCATTCTGTCCAGGTTGAGGGTCAGGAGGAGTATGAGATCAAGTCCATTCTCGATTCTCGAATTTCTCGGGGGAGGGTGCAATACCTTGTTGACTGGAAAGGTTATGGTCCTGAGGAAAGGTCTTGGGTGGTCCAGGAAGATGTGCATGCTCCTCGCCTCCTCAGGGCTTTTCATGCTCGTTTTCCGTCTCGCCCCGGTTCCTTCCGCCCGTTGGGCGTTTCTGAGAGGGGGGGTACTGTCAGGGTACCTGAAGTCTCTACCTCAGAGGAGGTTAGACTTCCCAACGACCGTCCTCTCAGGGGGGCTGATTCACCCAATCCTCACAGCTCTCATAGCCGTTCACACGCCGGTCGCGATAGCCCCGCTTCCTTGTATGACATGGCGCTCAGGAGCCGACGTCATGACGGCAATCACATCCCGACCTGTCAATCTAGTTCTGAACAACGAATCAGGGCTCGGCAAGGGCGGAGTCATCAATTAAAGAACCAAGGTATAAAAGAGGGATGTGTGTAATGGTTCATTACCCTGTCGTGGTTCTAGCTTGTCTGGTCCCTCAGTGCTCTTATTACTATTGTCTATTTGGTTTTGACTTGGCTTGTACTTTCGTTCCTGTTTATCTCTCGAGTCCTTTGACCTCGGCTCGTCTCTCGCTTACCTGTTCTCTCGTTCCCTCAACCTCGGCTTGTCTCGGACCATTCTTTGCTTTCTCCTTACGTTAGTCCGTCCATTCTAAGGTCCGGTATACGTACCTATATCCTGTTTGTATTCTGCGTGTTGGATCCCTGTCCCGATCCTGACAGTATGCAAGGCCCCAGTGCACTGCTTTGCCTGGGGGCCCATAGTGCTGTTAAGATGGCACTATCTGGGCGGAATTAATAAGAACAAAAACAAAATACTTCATCTCCCACCCATGGTTAAAGGGTGGTGACCTTAATATTATCAATAAGAAGGGTGAATTATTGTCCCTTCCCCAGCCCCCACCTCTGCCAGCAGATGGTGGTCCTGATATTAAATGGACACTATATGCACCCAGACCCCTACGTCTCTGTTCCCTTAAACCTTCAATGTAAAACATTGCAGTTTTAGAGACTAGATGCACTACCTGATGTTTTACAGAGTTTGACTCAGTGAAACATTGCTGGATATACTCATGCTTTACTCACTGCGCATACGCATTTGGTCCCACCATTGGCTGATATCAGAGGAGGAGGAACCCAACTTAACACTGAGAGATGGAATGAGGTACATGAAAAAAGTATTTTTTAACCCTTCCTTGAGGAGGGCCTGTGAAGAAGGGAGGGGGGGGAGTCAGAGAAGTGATGTAGTGCTTGAAATATAGTTTTCAATTGCCAACACTATAGTGTTCCTTTAACAATAACTGGGGGCCTGCACAGAGTCCAGTGCTATCTCAACTCCTCCTGCCAGGTCCCTGGTGGTCCGGGGGTGATATGTGATGCTCTGCACTCCTTCATGTAACCCTCTACTATATTTTCTCCCTTTGCAGCTCTGCCACTCAGATAATGAGTCAGAGTCAAGAGGTTTCCTAGCATGTGCTCTGATTCAGCAACTGAGAGCCGGAAACGCAAGAAGAGGATGTGATAGAGGGTTACCAAAGCTGTTTGCTGGCCAGAATCCCAAGTGGCACTGAGGTAAGACCTCCCCCACACTAACTTACACAGAACATAATCCCACCCACACACTCTTTCCCAACCAATCCCATGCATCTATCCCCACACTCCTACATGTGCCCTTGTCCGCTTAGCTGCGCTATCTCCCCAGGGCCTGAAGAGGTGCAGAGCATATCATATCACTAGTGGACCACCAGAGAATATATGAGAGCCAGCAGCAATGGACCACCAATTAAGGAAGTAAGTGTGTGTTTCAGTGTATGTATATGTGCATATGTGTCAGTTTCTGAATGTGAGTCTATGCATCTGTGCATGTGTGTAGTGATTATATGTGTCAGTGTGTGCATCTGTATCAGTGTTTATGTGTGTCAGTGTATGTATTTGTGCATTTGAGTCACTATTTGTTGATTTGTGTGTATGTTAATCTGTGCATGTATGTAAGTATGTGTCAATATAACTGTGCATGTGTATCAATTTGTGTGTGTATCTCTTAGAGTGAATCTGTGTGTATATGTGGCTGTGGGCATATTTGTGTGGCACTGTATGTGTGTTTCTGTGTATTGCAATGTGCCCCTGAATGTGTTGGTGGCAGTGTATATGTTTTTGTGAATAAACATTTGCATGCAATAACCAATATTACACAAAAATAGAGGTCCTCCCCCCTGTTTATACATAATAGGGCCCTCTCACCAGTATCCGTGATGGTCAAGGGTCCACCCTTAAAAATTTAAAGTACCCCCCCACCCAATGTTCAGGGGTGCGGGCACATTGTACCCCAGTTGCCCATTTTGAGCAACTGGGGTACAATAGCTGCCCAGGCATTAGTTTTAAATGGCACACTACCTCTTTTATTGTAATATAGGGATCTTATTGAACCCTATCGGATATTTATTTAATTATTTGTTTTTACTTTTCAGCGTGGCAGCTGGCTAGCAGTCAGTGGTCACCAAATATTATTTAACTATTTTATACAATAGAAACCAAAGAAAAGAGTTACTTGTGGACTACCCCAAAAATCTCTATTCATATTTAGACAAACGGGCGTTTTTTGTTTCACTCCAATGGCCATTAGATGTAAACCCACCTGCCAACCTGCCACGTCAAGGCTGACCTCTTAGGTGGGTCCTACACTAACAATTCACATTGATTCCTTTCAGCTTCATGCAAAAAAAATCTAATTAGACAGAGAGAGGTATTTTTCCATACCCCTGCATTCTTATTAACCCTTAATAGGGAATACATGGGCGGTAGCATTGTAACATGACTGTGTGATACAAAAGTAAATACAAATATACAAAAAATAAGTCTTGCTCTCAAACTCACACTACACTTGGGCAGCAGCATTGACCATAGTGCACATCAGTTCCAATACATTCAATAAAAAAACATAGAAAAAAAGTTACTTGTATGTATCGGAGCTGATGTGTACTGTGGTCATTGCTCCTGCCCAAGAATAGTGAAAGTTTGAGCAGAGGACTTATTTTTGTGTAATTTAATTTAACTATTTGCCTGCTGACTGCTAGTGCTGCCAGCAGACATATAGTTGTTCAAATAATCAATTTACTTGCAAAAAAAGTGAATGATAACTTGCAAATGTGAATCCTATCAGAAATACATGACCCTATAGTGTTCATTTAAATTTGTCCTTTTTATCAAAATCTAACAGCAAAACCAATGTGATTCAAACAGCATTAAATAAGAGTAAATACACAAAAATAAATCCTGTGCTCAGACTCCCACTACTCCTGGGCGGCAGCAATGACCAAAGTACACAGCAGCCCCAATACACACAATAAAAAACAAAGAAAATAGTTACCTCAAATGCCTATGCATATTTAAATGAACGGAAGTTTTTAGTTCCACTCGAAAGGCAAACCTTTTAGGTGGGTCCTACACTAACAATTCATCTTGCTTGCTTTAGCTTCACACAAAGAAAAATTATAGCCTTTACCCCACGAATTCAAGTCAAGACTACATGTAGGGGTTAAACAAAACTCACTTTATTGCAGCTGTGTAGAGATATGTACACACACAGATGGACATTTGCATACAATAGAGTAATTAACATGACATACAGTCCCTTATCAAGTCTTCTACCATAAATCCTTGCTTTTCTTTCTGAAAACAACCTCAGCCCTACCAAAACAAACAAATGTGCAGCTACATTTTGTCCATATGATTCAAACAACCTGAAACAACGAATGTCCCTTGTAAAATTCACACCCAAGCAAGAGGAACCCTTACCCTTAAACCTGGGTCCATGACAATATGTTTCAGAAGAAGAAATCAAAAGACTTCAAAAGTAATATCATGAAAAATGTTTTTAAATGATTTTTTTTATTAGAGCTAAAAACAATTACAATGTGGTTGTGTCTTAAAACTTAACTTATACTAGTCTAAAATAGTAATATTCACCAAATGATAAATAAATATATCCAGTTTATAAAACTGTATTTAATACTAAAGTATAAGTGTGAACTACATCAATAGTTTGCTTGCTTTCCAAATCTGGATGGGAACAATGTAATCCTCATCTCAGGCCCATAGGGTTCACTGTTATCATTAAGGGATTTCTCCTCAAACTGTAGAACAAGTGAGAACACCATAATGAAAAAGATGAATAGCAACTATAGATCTCTACCAGCAGGGGTCTCCCTTGCTCTTAAATATGCATTGATGCCAAAAGTCTAACTTAAAACACTAACCAATAAGTCAAAAATAAAGTCATAAGGAGAAACAAGGAGACTTTGAAAGATCATTGCCTAATCTTGCTAATCTTAATCAAATGCTATCATCGGTCAAGTAAAGTGTAGCAGCACTCAACGCATGTTTCACCTGTGGCTTTAGGGATCATCAGGAGGGCTGAATAATTTAGCTACTCTCCACATTACTCGTAACTTTATACTATATTTTTTTTTACTATGAGATGATGATTGGTTGGCAAATACTCAGGGATGAGATAACAGTTGACATTTAAACTTATGCATAGGCATATGTATTTTTATTTTATCACAGTGTATATATTTGCAAAATATTTCGAATGTACCTCTAATAGTGTACTAATGAAAAATATGTGTATATATCTATTATATCTACTATTGTCTTTTCCCAGTCTTTTATACTTACATTATGAGATAGGGAGGTATTAAGAAGTAATGGGTACTCATGTAAGACTGTGCTATAAGAATGGCATTTTAAGTTCTCTGGTGTGATGTCAATTAAGTTTATTGCATATTTAAGTTTTTATTTGGTTTTGGGTACAGAAAAAAAAGAGGGGAGGGTTACAGGGTAAAAAGGAAAGTTGCATGGTCATACATATGGTCATCAACGTCACACAGTGTTGTACTTTCACATATTCTACGTGCTTTAAAGTGCGTCGCAACTTACATGCAGTTGCATCTGTTATGTCTTCAACCTGTCAACTTATTTTGCCATTTGGCTCTGGGTTACCAGCAGTAGCAATTCTTGTCTCTCACTGACTCCCTGCATCTAGTGTGGTACTAGGAGTTTGTTGCCAGATGCGTGCTTGTTACCAGATGGTTGCTGTGGTATGCATTGCCAATGCGACCCCATTTCAAACCATATGCCTGAATTCGGGAGGGTGAATGAGGGGGGGAGGTGACAGGGGTGTTCTGCATCGGTATCTCTCCCCACTCTCTCTTTCTGCTCTCTTTTGTCTGAGTGCTAAATCATTGTATGTGCCTAAACTGTTCTTAGTTATGAGGCTTCATAGTTGGTTCCCCCAGTTTGTACTGCAGTTGTGTGTGCGTGTCTCTTCACCTCATGTACCAGTAGCAGTAAATACGTGTTTTTGTGCAAAAACATCCCATCATGCCTTCACTTCCATGGTACATGCTGTGGTTGCAATGTTTATACGCCATGGCCTCATACTCCCAGTTTGTGGTTATTTGGGTCTCTAGGGCTTGTTTTGTTGGGGCCTGTGTTTTTTCCACAGCCTGGCGATTAGTGTGATTGACGGGATCATTACCTGGAAAAACAGTTTCCCTTCTACATTTGTACAGGATGTGGTATGCATAAATAATAAACTTTGCTCGGGTGTTAATTTGCATTTGATTCCTAGGAGTTGATTTACCAGCCCCTCCACCATTTGCAATGTTTATACGCCATGGCCTCATACTCCCAGTTTGTGGTTATTTGGGTCTCTAGGGCTTGTTTTGTTGGGGCCTGTGTTTTTTCCTCAGCCTGGCGATTAGTGTGATTGACGGGATCATTACCTGGAAAAACAGTTTCCCTTCTACATTTGTACAGGATGTGGTATGCATAAATAATAAACTTTGCTCGGGTGTTAATTTGCATTTGATTCCTAGGAGTTGATTTACCAGCCCCTCCACCATTTCCTAAAACAAACAATCTGATACTAGGACACATCCACCAGATGTGGTGCATAGTCCCCGCTGCCTCATTGCATCTCCAGCATTTATTGTATCCCCCTGGAAACACCTTGGATAACCTGTCAAGGACCATGTACCATCTATATTGTATTTTGTGAATAATTTCTAAATGAGATGCACAAGTGGTTGTGCCCCTATGGATTTAGAATGCTTTTGTCCATGATTGGCATCCAATTCCCCTCCCAGTTTCCTCTGCCATGCTTCTCTAAAATCGTCTCCTTCATCTACGATGTGCGTCAGTGGAAAGGTGTACAACTGGGACAGGGTTTTTCTCTGTTTTTTTTGGGTAGACATATCTTCTCTAGGGTTTCTATTGACTCATTGTGCCTTGTGCTCGTTTTGACTTTTTGTAAAAGGGACCTTCGTTGGAGATACGAGAATATCATCTGGCTAGGTAGCTGGAATTTGGTTTGAACCTCTGGAAATGGTAGGATTTTTTCATTGTCCCATAGCTGTGTTAATATTATGCATCCTACTTTCACCCATGTAGTATAGTCAAAAGTCAGTATCCCCACACTGATATCTTTTAAGGAAGTATGTGTCATGGTGTACTCAGGCACTCCCATGTACCTCTGCACAAAGTCCCATGTCTTGAACATCAGGGCCGTTGTTGGCAGCATTTCGGAATAGTTAGGGCATATGTCTTTGGGTATCCTATATAGGGATGCCAATCCTTGTTTGTCTGCCCAGTGGGATTCTATGTGCAGCCACTGAGGGGTTTTTGAGTCACTGCTATGGTGGACAATATTGCCGCTTTATAGTATAGCTTCACATTCGGTAGTCCCAGTCCTCCTTCTCTTATAATCCGCTGCAATACCGTTGTTGCTACTCACACCTTTTTGTTCTTCCATATAAAGCGAACGAAGAGTCGGTGCTAGATACGACTTTGGCAAAAAGATTGTCAGTTAACGCAGCAAGTACTGTAATTAAGGAAGTGCTGACACCTTTACCGTGCCAATCTCCCTAGCCATAATAAATATTTGCCTTCCCAACCCTGTAACATGTTTGTCGTGTGTAACGGATCACCTGGCACCCCGACTGGGTACCTCCGTTGATGGATGCTCCTAGCGCTTCTTGAGGATTCCAAGCACTCTAGCCGACAACACAACCACCGCAGGACGAACCTCTCTTCCTTCCAGAGCGAAGCAGGAACGAGCTCTTAAAAGAGCTTAGGAGTGATTATAGCAAGGGAATATACAGAGCATAGCAATCCCTTGTAGCAGATTCTCCAAATTGAGGGTGAAGTAGAACTGACAAAATCTTTATTTTACTTGGGACTAGCCCATTTGGTCATTACATTAACATTGCTGTGAAAACTCAATAAAATTACAAACAGTCAAATCATAGCAGGCAACATTCAGTGACTCATTATAACATAATTACATATTTATAAATAGGTGGGGAAGACCATAATTAACACAAATGTCTCTCCTGCATGCAGAATTAGCGATATGCAAATCTACCCGAATATGCAAATTACCAGTCTTGCTATTCAGGTAGTGCATATTACTGTTGCTACCAACAGAGGGCACTACACAAGCTCCATAGCCAAATCCACCTAAGGGGTAGCAATCCTCAGCAGTACAGGAGAGCAGGCAATACATCCCAGGGGCCATAGTCACATGGCAGGAGGCTGGCAATCAGTCTTCTCCAATGCCCAGTGGCAAGGCTGGTACCGCCACATTTCTCCCCTTTTCCAAACAGACTAACAGGGTATCTGACCTCCTGCCGGTCAGTGCCCTGGTTAGTCCAGCAACCCACCCACGAAGCACAAACAGTAATACAGCCTACCCACAATACATGGTTACTACACCTAGGTAAAAGATTAGCTCGTCCATGTCCAGGTGCCTCAACAAGGCTGTGTGGGGTACTGATAGGCTGCCTTGGTGGGTTGCTGAGTGCCAGCGCTACCACGGGAGTAGCCTGGTTGGAGCCATGCTGAAAAGAAGAGTTGGTAGGCTCCTCTCTCGGGATCTGGGGCTGCTGCTGGAGGGGGAGACCGACTGTCTCCCCTTTGGTTACATAGTCCTGCTGCTGGAGGGGGAGACTGACTGTCTCCCCTTTGGACACACAGCCCTGCTGCTGGAGGGGGAGACCGACTGTCTCCCCTTTGGCTAAACAGCCCTGCTGCTGGTGGACAGGACCGACTGTCCCTACCCCTAGTGGTGCATGTGCAGAGACCACGGTCCCATCTGCACTGTTGTGGAGCTTACTGTCTCCCCTTGGTGGGTTAAGCTGCCGCTGGGGAGAGGGGGTAACAAGCTCCTCTCCCATACATACTTTCAGCTGCTGGGGAGAGGGGGTAACAAGCTCCTCTCCCATACATACTTTCAGCCGCTGGGGAGAGAGACCAACTGTCTCCTCACCTAATGACACACACTGCTGCTGGGGAGGAAGGACGACACCTTCAGCTCCCTGTAACACACACTGCCGCTGGGAAGAGGGACCAACTGTCTCCTCTCCTAAGGACACACACTTCCGCTGGGGAGGAAGGACGGCACCTTCAGCTCCCTGGGATACATACTGCCGCTGGGGATCTGGGCCGACTGCCCAGCATCCCTGTAGGGCCGGTAGAGAGACCTCGGTCCCATCTCCACCTGCCAGCTGGGTGTCTTCCCAGGACAAGTCAATAAGATCTTCCATCTCTGGTGCTGGTTGGGACATATGTGGTACAGTACCAAGGTCCCCTGATAACAGGCTTGGTTGCTGGGGAGGAGGAACTAAACTCAATGCTTCCGGTGGCATACAGTCAATAAGCCCCATCATGTCAGAGACAGGCGGCGTTATACATTGGAATAGGCAAACATAATCCTGTTCTAGTTCCCACTCCCGGTTGGCAAGAAAAGATAGATCTGGCTGAATGGCATCGATCTCCGTAAGGTCCCAGTTGTCTGCCCGCTCAGCTCGGATGGACCAGAAGCGAGCAATGTCGGTGTCTCCGAACCAGAGACTAGTTTCAATAGTATCCCACAACAAACCAGGGCCATCGTAGTCTTCCCCCTCAATACACTTGTACTCGATCAGCCATGGGTAGAGGTGGTAAGCATGCCACCGCAGGGCCCGATAAGAATCATCCAGCCACACCTCAGTCTCAACTAGCGTCTCCAGTTCGCTTACCCATTCCTCTGAGGGCTGGTTTCCCAATAATGGCATCCGCAGCTCTAGTTGTTCTGCTTGGCGCTGGTTAGTGGTCAGGATTTCCTCGAACCAGAAGGGTCGAATTTCGTCGATGTCCTCCTTCCAGAGATCGGTACGAAGCGCCACCCTCCACTCTGTCTCTTTTTCCTCTGGGATAGGATACTCCATACTGCGCATCACATCCTGTAGTCGCTGCTGGAGCCTGGCATCAAAGGGAGATACTGCACGGCCTTCCATCTCTGAATTAGTGCTGGTTTTCCCAAGGCTAGGAAGCCATCCCACCGCTGCCACCAATGTAACGGATCACCTGGCACCCCGACTGGGTACCTCCGTTGATGGATGCTCCTAGCGCTTCTTGAGGATTCCAAGCACTCTAGCCGACAACACAACCACCGCAGGACGAACCTCTCTTCCTTCCAGAGCGAAGCAGGAACGAGCTCTTAAAAGAGCTTAGGAGTGATTATAGCAAGGGAATATGCAGAGCATAGCAATCCCTTGTAGCAGATTCCCCCAATAAGAGACAGGACTCCAAATTGAGGGTGAAGTAGAACTGACAAAATCTTTATTTTACTTGGGACTAGCCCATTTGGTCATTACATTAACATTGCTGTGAAAACTCAATAAAATTACAAACAGTCAAATCATAGCAGGCAACATTCAGTGACTCATTATAACATAATTACATATTTATAAATAGGTGGGGAAGACCATAATTAACACAAATGTCTCTCCTGCATGCAGAATTAGCGATATGCAAATCTACCCGAATATGCAAATTACCAGTCTTGCTATTCAGGTAGTGCATATTACTGTTGCTACCAACAGAGGGCACTACACAAGCTCCATAGCCAAATCCACCTAAGGGGTAGCAATCCTCAGCAGTACAGGAGAGCAGGCAATACATCCCAGGGGCCATAGTCACATGGCAGGAGGCTGGCAATCAGTCTTCTCCAATGCCCAGTGGCAAGGCTGGTACCGCCACATCGTGTCTTGGAGTAATTTGTAGTAATTTAGCTTAAATAGATGTGGTAGGGGGTTTGATATTTTAATGCCTAAAAACGTGATTGAGTCTGATCACCAATTAAACGGGACTGCTGTACGCAGTCTGCCTAAGTGGTCTGGGTTGATACCCACGCCCATGGCTTGGGTCTTCGTCACATTCAGTTTGTAGTATGAATTATTTCCGTATTGTTACAAGTAGATTCGGTAGAGATAACTGTGGTTGGGTAATCGTCAACAGAATATCATCTGCAAACAAGTGTCACGTATTCATCCGCACACAAAAATTTGATTAATAGCATTTATTGTCCTGACAGGAAAAGTTGTGCAGAGCAGCAATCAATCCACAGGAGGGTTTGTGCTGAGCAGCAATCATGCAAAAAGGAACCTGGTCAAAGGCCGGTTACAACCAATCAGATCCACAGGCCCAGATTTAAACCCAGTTCTCCTTTTGCTCAGTGCTCTGTCGTGGTTTCCCTTGTGGTTGTCCAAGAGCGCGTTATTGATTCTGGTTATTCTGGTTATTTGACTTTGGTATTGATTTTGATTTCCCTGTTTTCTGGCATCCCTGACCCCTGGAAACAAAATAGAATGTACCTAAACATATAAAGATAAAAGAAAAAATATGCTCATAGGGGATTAACGTACAAACACAAATGCCCCTTCTATTTGTGTCACACTCACAAGATATATGTGGTTTTCAGGCACATCAATTAGATGAATTTTCTTGGATCCCTCAGGGTCAGAATCAAAGTAGTAGTTTAGACATGTAAAAAATAAAAATTGACATAGTATAGCGTTGTTAAAAAATAATATAACAGCTTTAATGGTTGCACTTACAGTGTAACAATTGTAAAAAAGCCCATCAGCACAAATCTGTTTTTCCCATCAAAATGGAACCAAACGTCCTTGGTGAGATTTCAGGCAGGCATAACACATGCACAATGGTAAAAATAATAAAATAACAGATAGCAATCACTGTCAGTCTCTACGCGTTTTGTCCGGATCACCAGACTTCCTCAGGAGTAGTGGAGTGCTTCAAACCTTCTGGAGCTTCTAATTCCCTTTTTAAATCTTCCCGCCAGCATTTAGATCCAATTGCTCAATTGCAAACAGCTGGTTCTTGGTCCGTTCACACACTCCATATATGGAGTTCCGGCTCACGTTCGTGGAATGCACGTGCGTTCCACCGACCCGGAAATACTCGCGTCGCCTTAGGCTGAGCGGATGTGTGTCACTGGAACGCACATGCGTTCCACTTCGTCCGGTCTTCGATATCATTGGAAAGACCCCATACGGAAGAGCAGACTCACATAGAATAGAATAGAAATAAGAACATATTACATATCTAGTTTACAACAGGATATCAGGTTGAATACAAATAAAGTTAAATACACATAAAGTTAAATGTTAATCCAACTTATAAGTCTAACAGAACCTTCCTTTCTATCAACACATTACTTTACATTAAGACATAGATATAAAACATGTTTATCTGTGTTTCACAGGTAATACCATATAACTTATATTCCAAAGTACAATTATCTGTATACATATGAAAGAAAGACATCCATAAGGGATAGAGGGTAAAGTAGAAAGGAGGGGTATATGTAAATAATAAAGGGGAGGAGAGGAGGAGGAAGGCGGCCTAATTAGGCGGTTTAGGCGGCCGCCTAAGGCCTCGCGCTGGCTGGGGCCTCGCGGCCGCCTAGGCCGCCTGTGGGCAGACTGTGTCAGGTCCTCGGTCAATGACCGAGGACCTGACACCAGGAGGGGGCCCGGCAGCTTGCCCGGTATGCCGCCAGGTGCGAGGCCCCTCCTGGCTGGCCGGCCAGCCACCACAGACACCGGTCTGCAGCTCCGCAGTGAGCAGAGCTGCAGACCATGTGTCTCGCGAAAACCGGCCAATCAGAGCGTTGCCGCGGGTTACCACGGCGGCGCTCTGACATCTCGCGAGACTACATGGTCTGCGGCTCTGCGGAGCTGCAGACCGGAAGCAATGGCCACCGGACCACCAGGGAGCCCACTGGACCACCAGGGAACTTAAGAGGATTCAGGCAGTGATGAGGATTTCATGGTGGAAGATGATGATGACAGTGATTATGGTCGCTCCAAGAAGAAGAAGGATTCAGGCAGTGATGAGGATTCAGGCAGTGATGAGGATTTCATGGTGGAAGATGATGATGACAGTGATAATGGTCGCTCCAAGAAGAAGAAGGTGGTTAAAAAATCTAAACCAGAGCGAAGGGAGAGAAAAGTACCTAAGCCACGACTAAAAGCCAGAGATGAAGACTATGGAAGAGCTGCAGCACCACCTACAAAGAAATCTCGTGCATCACCCAGAGAGGTTAAAGAAAAGAAAAGGCCTGTAAAAAATTCACAGGAAGAGAGTGAGGAGTCTGAAAAAGATACAAAGAAAACCAAAAAAGAAGAGGACAACTCTGCAGAGGAAGACATTGGTAGTGACGATGATGTTGCAGCAGGTGATGGAAAAGACGATAGTGACTATGAGAGCCCCCAAAAAAGTAAAATGGTCAAAAAGCCTACACCTGACAAGAAGAGCACTCCAAAATCAAGGAAGAAAACTTCCCCAGATGATATTGATGATGAAAAAGATAAACGCAAAAATGTCCGCCAGCAAGGACAAGCCGCATCCAAAGCTGTTTCTAAGCAGAGGGAAATGTTGATGGGTGATGCGGGCAGTGAAGAGGAGGAGCCAGAGGAGGAGGAAGAAGCACAATTTCTAGAAAAGGATTCAGGCAGTGATGAGGATTTCATGGTGGAAGATGATGATGACAGTGATTATGGTCGCTCCAAGAAGAAGAAGATGGTTAAAAAATCAAAACCAGAGCGAAGGGAGAGAAAAGTACCTAAGCCACGACTAAAAGCCACAGTAACACCAAGTCCAGTAAAGGCCAAAGCAAAAACTCGCCCAGCCTCAAAGGCACCCAAGGAGAAATCTCCGTCGCCTAAAGCAGAGGAAGAAGAGGAGGAGGAGGATGATCCTGAGACACCCCCACCAAAGAAGAAACCTGCAAGCCCTGCACAGGAGAAGTCTGGAGAAGAGGGTTCTGATGAAGAAGCTCAGTCCGCGGAGGACTTGCCTGTTGTGTTTAGGGAGTTGTGGGTTGGGTATGTGGGTGTGAGGGTGAATATTGGGAAGATTTTATTAAAAAATACAAAAAACAAAAGTTAAGAAAAGGAAAAAAGAAGCCAGGTTGGAGATAAAACATGATTAAGGCAACTGCTTGACTCGTGCACCACCAATTCTGTCTTTCATTTGTTTTAAGAGTTACATATGCGCTTTTTTATTTTTATTTTATTTTTTATTCAGCAGAAGGTGAACCTTTTTTGCCATTGGGGGGTTAATGGTCAGTCTTTCCCATCACCTGTATGAAATAAAGCCATGCACATTTTTAATAAGTTTGCATTGGTAAGATGTTTGTCTGTTTTTTTTTTGTTTTGTTCTTTTTTTTTTTTAAATATATATATATTAATTGAGGTGTCTAGTTGTAGGATTTCTTTGCTGAAAGTTGAGCTCCCCTGTATGTACTTTAGTACTAGGTTTTCAGCATGTGTTTATGTTCAGTCCCCTTGTTACTTTTTTTACCTCACACTAATGGGGTCAACAATGTTTTGCAAAGTATTGGTATAATGCAGTGACTCTTATGCCTCCTTCATTTGGCATGTTTTTAAATACTTTTGGGCTAATGAAATGGCAATATTTTACTGCGATTGACTTTGTAGAAGGAAAACAGCTTCAACCTCTATTTTTGTATATAGTCTAAGGTTTCTTCCTTTTTAGGCTGTGGACCATCACAATCTTAGACCAAATACATGTTTGAAGAAGTTCATATAATTTTACTATATTGTACTCCCAGTCAGTATCCTAACATCAATAAAAATCTGCCAAATGTAAAAAAAAAAAAAAAAAAAATAATAGAGGGGAGGATTCTGGAGCCATTTGGTCATACATAAAATCAAATAAAATCAAAAAGTTACATATACTTATAAAAAATAAAAAATAATACTAATAATGATACTCAATAATGCTAATAATGATACTCAAAAAATAATAAAAATGAAAATAAAAATAATAAAATTAAAATTAATAAAATAAAAATAAAAATAAAATAAACATAAACATAAACATAAACATAAAATAAATATAAATAAAAAATACAGAGAATAAATAATAATAAATAAATAAAATAAAATAGAAAATAAAATAAAATGATAAAAATCAGAAAAAAGTCAAAAGGATGAAAAATAAAAAATTCAAATATAAATTTATAAAAAACTAATTAAGTCAAAGTCCACGTTAAGTCCTAGTGGATGTAAGGTCTTAAGCCTATGGATCCAGAATCCCTCCCTTTGTCTGAGTTTGGTGATAATATCCCCTCCCCTTGCGTCCAAATTCACCTGTTCGATAACAATCCAAGACAGGTTGGAAGTTCTAAAACTTGGGCACTTATTACAATGTGTGGGAACCGAGTGGTTCTGAACCCCCTTTCTTATGTTGTTCAAATGTTCTAGAAAGCGTACTTTCGCTTTCCGCCCAGTTCTTCCCACGTACTGTGCCCCACAACCACACATGAGTAAATACACTACATTAGTGGATAAGCATGTTACATTACCCTTAATTTTAAATTCTTCTCCCGTAATTGTACTTTTAAAGGTATGGGTAAGGCCTGGTCTATGTTTACAGGCTTTACATTGCCCACATGTATAAAAGCCCGTTCTACAGCTTTTACCTCCAATTGTATTTATAGGTTTAAAAAAACTCTGTGTAAGGTGTGTTGAGAGGTTTCTCCCTTTCCTATATATAACCTTAGGGATGTCTGGCAGTTTACGTCCCAGAAATTCATCGAGTTGAAGAATTGACCAATGCTTTTTAAAAATCTTGTTGATATGAAAAGCTTTTCAGTTAAATTGTGTGTTGAATGAGAATTCGAAAGGGTTTCTCATATTAGTTGGTGGTTTAGCTCTGTTTATCAGAAGATCCCCCTACTGGTATCCCCAATTTTCTTTGCCTCCATCTGTAATTGATCTTTTTTGTAGCCTTTCTCTACGAACTTCTTAATCAAAAGGTCTGCTTGTTCTGTATATAACTTCTTCTCAGTACAGTTCCTCCTCAGCCTCGTGAATTGGCTTTTCGGGACCCCTGAAAGCCATCTAGGGTGATGTCCACTATCAGATTGAATAAAGCTATTCACATCTGTGGGCTTAAAGAAGGTTTTTGTTTTTATTTTTGAATCTTCGATGTAAATCGTTAGATCCAAAAAATCTATACTGGTTGGATTAAAAACGGGTGTAAACACCAGAGAAGACTTGTTGTTATTCAGATATAGGAAGAAGTCATAAAGTTGTTCATCAGACCCTTTCCAGATTACAAGAATATCATCAATGTACCGACGCCAGAGCACCAGGTTTGCCCCGAATGGACTGTACGTCCATATGAATGAACGTTCCCAACAGTCCATGAAGATGTTTGCATAACTAGGGGCAAACCTGGTGCCCATAGCCGTACCCTTGATCTGCAGAAAGAAATCATCATTGAACACAAAAAAATTATGTGTCAGGATAAACTCTATTGATTCAAGTAAGAAAGACCTAAAATTAGGGTCCACAGTCTGATCTCCCTCGAGATTCTCTCGTACAGCCTCCAAACCTTGCTTGTGGTCTATTACTGAATATAAAGAACTAACATCCAGTGAAATCCAGATGTAGTCTTTACACCATTCGATCGAATCCAACTCTTGTAATAAATGTTTTGTATCTTTTAGATACGATTTCGCTGCTTGAGCATATTTTTGTAGTGAATGGTCTATGAATTGGGACAATTTGGATGTGAGGGAGTCAATCCCGCTTATTATCAGTCTTCCGGGCGGGTGGGTTTTGGACTTATGCACTTTCGGAAGAAAGTAGAAGGTAGGAATTCTGGGATGTTCTTGGAAAAGAAACCTATAGATATTAATGTCAATTATATTGTCATTTAATGCTTTCTCTAATAAAGATTTTAATTCGCCCCTAAAAGATATATTAGGGTTACTAGAGAGTTTGATATAGGTGGTGGTATCCCCTAATAATCTATCGGCCTCTCCTAAGTAAAAGTCTGTTGACATAACCACTATGCCTCCCCCTTTGTCTGAATGTTTAATGACTATATCGTCCCTTTTTTTCATGTCCTTCAAAGTCTTCATCTCTTTTTGAGTCATATTATTACAAAACTCTTTTTTCTGGGTTAGTTTTTCCAGATCTTTTGTTACCATCTTATTGAAAACCTCTATTTGGCTACCTTTCTCTTGGGGATTGAAGGTGGATTTAGGTCTAAATTTCATAAGGGCATCTGTCCCATGTTGAAATTCCTCTTTTTTATGTCCCAGTGGGTCCTCTAGTTCTTTTTTGATGAAAAATCTTTTAATGCTCAACTTCCTAATGAACTTTTGGAGGTCTATGTGAACCTGGAATGGATCTGGGGGGGTGTTTGGTGTATATTTCAAGCCTTTTTTCAAAATTAGGCATTCCTCTTCAGTTAGTTTTATGTTTGAAATATTAAAGATACCCATCTCCTCCTCTTTCTCCCGTTGTACTATTTTTAGGTTTCCCTCCCTGGATTTATCCTCCTCCTTTTCCCTGGAGTATCTTGGTCTGTTAATGGGGTAAAGCGGTTGGTTAGATCTATCTTGTGGAACTATGGAGCAAAGTATTGGGTTATGCCTTTTCTCCTGACCCTTTGGTCTTGCCCCCTCTCTAAAAAATCTCTATCTTGGAGAATTCTTCCCTCTGGATGTGTCTCATCCCAATTCAATCTAGGTTCCTTTTGTGTTTTTAAACTCCATTTAGATTGTTGGTTATATGTGGGGACATATCTGTCTCTTTTTGTCGGGGAATGTTGTTTGTAACTCTCATCTATTTTCCTTTTTGGCAAGTGAGTGTCGTATCTCATAGATTTAGCTCGCATATTTTTATTATAATTAAAATGAAAATTTTGAACACTGCGTCTGTCTTTTTTGTTTTTGTTTTTTATGGAAAAAAGTTGGGTTTCTTTATCTTTTTTATCCCTTCTGTATTTATTGTTTTTAGTCTCTGCAATTTTCTCATCCATTTTCTGGACTCTATCGAAAACAATTTTTTCTTTTCCTATGAATTCGGGACTTTTTTTGTCAAAGGGATTGTTCTTTTCCAAATTGTCCAATTCCTCTGTAACATTTAAATTTTCCTTTTCATAATCCACTATGATTTCCATCAAAACTACTGATGTCTCTAGGGCTTTGTCCCATCTATCTGCATGGCGTGAGTTTTCCAACCCATTAGCGGGATTCTTTGATAATCTTAGGCCCCTTGGTATGAGGCCCTCTTTAATATAACCCTCTAGGAAGGAAATCTCCCACCATTTTTTAGTCTCTTTTATAGATAATTTTTCCAAAGTTCTAAAGAAAGTCTCGATCCCCTGTTCAGTAGTTTGGGAATTATCGTAACTTTCCGAGAATAAAGATCGGAATTTATCAGCCCTTCTCTGCTTAAGCTCAGAAAACATGTTACAATTTATGGTCTATAGCAAGAGGACAAATTCTAATATACAAATACAAGTTTAGACCACCCAGGTGCAGTGAAAGAATAGATAAAATAAAATAAAAAGGATAGTTACTTCCTTTTTCTCGTCAGGTAAAACAAGAGGATTCCTCTTAATCCTCACAAATATGGAAACAAAATAGAATGTACCTAAACATATAAAGATAAAAGAAAATATACGCTCATAGGGGATTAACGTACAAACACAAATGCCCCTTCTATTTGTGTCACACTCACAAGATATATGCGGTTTTCAGGCACATCAATTAGATGAATTTTCTTGGATCCCTCAGGGTCAGAATCAAAGTAGTAGTTTAGACATGTAAAAAATAAAAATTGACATAGTATAGCGTTGTTAAAAAATAATATCATAACGTATATGGATTTATTTGCAAATAGAGATAATTGGCAAGATAATTTGGCCAATCGTTTTGAATGTGAAAAAGACAACATTAATTTTGATAATGATAATCTAGATCTTACTTGTCAGAGTTTGCAAAAACTTTTGACAAAGGAAACCAAAATAAAGTGGGAAATTTTTACCATGACCAAATACTTAGAAAATAATATTACACCGAGAGGTTTACGGTTTTTTAAAACCCCGACATTCGATAGAGATGACTCAGAATTTATTGAGATTTGGGATGCTGCCCTTGAGTCTTTCTCTATACGAATGATGAAAATCTGTATACAACAAAGAAAAAGAAATGTATTAAAATTAGATGTTAATTTTCAGGGGGGGCGTGGCTCGGCTGAGCATGAAGTAGGACGCAGACACACTGAGCTCCTAGGCCCCGATCCGCCGAAGCACCGAATCTAAGCCTTATATCCCCCTATATTGATGGGGAGAACCAAGCGTGGGGCCACTCCCGGTCCGGCAAATCCTTCCACGGGACCTCCCGCGGGTCCGATGGACGAGTATCTGTCCTCACCGATTCCGCGGGCCGTGCCATGCGGCACCGGCAAAATGGCGTCCACATCCCCGGGCTCGAGTAGCTACGCGGGTTCCCCACGAGGATCCCCTACCCGTGGACCCCCTGAAGACGCCATGGCTAGGCTCTCCGCTGACCTGGCCGAGATAGCAGCTAATATGCTGACACGCAGGGACAAGTCGGAACTCGTGGCCGAACTCCGAACCGCCATCCGGGAAGAAGTTGCAGCGGTCAGGCAAGACCTTACTCTTCTGGAACAAAGAGTAGACAACCTGGAGGTGCACCAGTTGCAAGCCTCACAACATCAACGTACGGCAGAACTAGCGGCCACGAGGCAGGGCAACATATTGCTGGATCTGAGGCGCCAGGTTGAAGACCTGGAAAACAGGAGCCGGCGCTGTAATATTCGAGTCAGGGGAGTTCCGGAGTCGGACGATGAAACACCCAAGGAACTGCTGGAGGGCCTCTTTACCCAAATCCTCGAAGCTGAAGCACCACCGGACTTTGGCATTGAAAGAGCCCACCGGGCGCTCAGAGCTCCGCGCCCCGACGGCCAACCTAGAGACCTAATTTGCTGCCTCCGGTCATTCCAACTGAAGGAGGCTATCATGAGAGCGGCTCGGACCCAACGCTCACTTCGCTACCAAGAATCACAGATAACGCTGTTCCACGACCTATCCACTCTCACCTTAGATGCTAGGCGAGCCCTGAAGCCAATCACCTCTATTCTGCAGGAGAAGAGGATCCCATACAAATGGGGATTCCCGTTCAGTCTGCAGGCCCGGGCGGGAAACCGCTGGCATACCTTGAGGTGGCCGAACGAGATCCCTCGCTTCCTACGGGCCCTTGATCTGCCCGACGTACACGTGGCAAACTGGATCTTGGACTTCCCTCCGGCCAGACCCACCGGCCCGAATGCTCCGGCTGACATCCTACGTGAAGGGGCAACTTCAAGGCCGAACCAACGCAGAGGAGGCCCAGTGGCCCCTGAGGAGTAAAAGTAACGAGACCCCCCCCGGAGGCACAGAAACCCCGCTAAGCTGAACACCCAAGCGGTATTCTATCTCCCCCCCCCTTTTTTACCTTTGTTTCTACTCCTGACACTCCACGGATGATCACTGAGAAGGTCCCAGGTGATCCACACTTCCCCAGGAACCCGCAGGACATATGGCGGCCGAAGGACACTGAGACAATCCCGCCAGGGTATGTACCACCTCCCTCACCACACCAAACCACTGCTACCCCGTAGGCCCGTGGGTTCCACTAGATGATTTGGGAGGGGGTACAGTGGGGGTATTAGCAACACAAGCCAGACATCCCCGGAATCACCCACCACAGATCGTATCTCCACCCCCGGGAAGATAGAGAGGTTTGGGCGGGGGACGGGGTGTTGGGCTGAGATACCCCTGAGGACTGCTGTTTATGAGACGGTTCCCGGACAATTTCACGTGTATATAAAGTGCTGTTGGTCACAAGACCTTAGGTCTCCCCTGAGAGAGGACGACAGGTCCACAGGCTCACATAGAGGTTTGAATATCCTACCTGTCGTTGTATAAGGAATAGGCACCATAGGGACCACATAGGGTCCGGGAGGAGAGAGTGGCAGACGGGGAGGGAGGTCAGTGGGGGAAAGACACGCACCCACCCTGCCCCAAAGACCCAAAATCCAGGCTATGTCGCCTACCAACAGCATACGGTGGCCTGTCTGGACGAGGAGCGGGGTGACTGCGTCTCTGGGGGACTTATGGAATGATTATGTATAATGTATGCCTGTTGTGTTCATGTTGCACCTGAACGGTGCGGTTCATCCGTTAAGCCATCATCTTACCTTGCACGGTGACTACCATGTTCCCTATCTGCCAACATTGCACCGACCAAGGACGGTTTATTTCCCCTGATATCATTTTACCTAGAAATATGCATACTTAGTCCGTACGTTGTTTCAGTTACACGATATAGGAATTGTATATTTCTCATGCTATCACCTTACTTACAGAGATCCAGATTCGGTACATATACTGTTTTTGTTTCGCAGAATAGGAATAGTAAGCTCTCATGTTACCGTCTTATCTAGCAATTTGCATAATCTGTATATAAATTGTCTCTCATGCACAGGATAGGAGGTGTTTATTTAATCCGTTAAGCCATCATCTTACCTAGCACGGTACCTACCATGTTCCCTATCTGCTAACATTGCACCGAACAAGAGCGGTTTATTTCCCCTGATATCATTTTACCTAGAAATATGCATACTTTGTCCGTACGTTGTTTCTGTTACACGGTATAGGAATTGTATATTTCTCATGCTATCACCTTACTTACCGATATCCATATTCGGTACATATACTGTTTTTGTTGCGCAGAATAGGAATAGTAAACTCTCACGTTACCGTCTTATCTAGCAATTTGCATAATCTGTATATAAATTGTCTCTCATGCACAGGATAGGAGGTGTTTATTTCTCAGGCAATCACTGTACCTTGCCATGTTTATCATATGTACATATATTGTTTCTGCGGCTCACTATAGGAGTTGTTTATCTGCCGAACGATCAGTCTCCTCGGCCATATACGTTAAGGGCCCCCCATACAACACACCACATAGAGGGAAGCAGAGAGAGTTAGGGCCTCAACTGGCCATGTCCCTGCACGGGCCCGAGGGGGAGGGAGTGGGACAGAGAACTGACACACTATCTGCTGACGGTAGGCCTAGAGGGACGTCAAGACTGACTTAAACTGTACCAGTTGAGCCGGGTGACCCCACAGAGGTGAGGGCCGCAGAACTCCGCGCTTTAGGCGGACTGAGACCGGGGGGGGGGGGGCGACTGCTCCCCGTACGGCCCGAGACGGGAGGGCCCACTCGATAGACATACATTACCCCGCAGCTGACACTACCGGCGGGGAGGGAGCCGACGGAGACGGCGGACTACACAACCTACACAGAGGGACGACATACCCTGCAGGGAGCCTTCCGCGCACCCCACGCAACTGACCTACTTTGTAAATACCGGCCAGAGTTCAGAGGGACGACCCACAGACGGCCCCCGAACAAACCCAACTGACCGAGGTTCGACGTTGCTCTGACTACGCCCACGGACTACCCAACCCCAGACGTACACATTTCCCCGACAACCCCCCTTCTTCCCCCCACCCACTCCCCGAAGCCGGGCCACCCCTGAGTGAGGACCCTGTACCCACAGGGCATGGCACAGTTTCGACCGGCGCAGCTTACACTGTGGTCGCACAATGTTCGTGGGCTCAACATACCCGAGAAGCGTGCACAGCTCCTTCGTAGGCTCTGGGCTGAGAGAGTGTCCGTTGCGTTCCTGCAGGAGACGCACTTCAGAGAGAGAGATGCGCCGACTCTGTCAAATAGGCGCTTTCCGCAAGGCTACTTTGCAAATCACCCGGACGCACGGAAGACAGGGGTGGCGATACTATTCGCGCACACGATACCGTTCAATCTCACGGACACATGCAAGGACCCAGATGGTCGATATATCTTCCTTAAGGGTACCATTGCTGACACCCCTTATACTTTCGCATGTGTATACAGCCCTAACCGCAAGCAGCACGTCTTCCTGGCTAAAACCCTGGCCAAACTTGAGAGATTCCGGGAGGGCCTGCTGGTCATGGCTGGGGATCTCAACGCCCCGCTGGATCCAATCGTGGATTCTTCAACCGGCACAAGCGCGATCCCAGATCACTGCCTGCGCTCCATGAGACACTCCTTAGCCAAAGCAGGGCTCCAAGACTGCTGGAGGGTCGCACACCCAGAAGACAAAGACTTCTCGTACTACTCGGCGGTCCACAAGCGCTATAGCAGAATTGATTATGTATTTTTGCCCCAAGAACGGCTGACCCACCTCCAGGATGCGAAAATTGGAATCATGCAGCAATCCGACCATGCTCCCATCCTAATCCGGATGAAATCCCCGCTGTTTAGACCCGCGGAACGTCACTGGAAACTTAATGAGACCTTATTGGATGACTTGGAAGCTCGGATCTCAACCTGCCGGGCCCTCACCGACTATTTCGACACAAACGCCACGGAGGACATGTCCCCCCTGACGCTATGGGAAGCTCATAAGTGTGTCATCAGAGGCCACTTCATAGCCCTGGGCTCACAACGACAGAAAAGCAGAAACAAAATCATCTCCGATCTCACCAAAAAAATAGCCGGCCTAGAAGACTCCCACAAATCATCTGCGGATGACAATGTGTACCTACAACTCACGGAGGCCCGCAGGGCACTGGCCGATCACCTGTCTCAAGGCCTGTTACACACCCTGCGGAAGTCCGCGAGATTCTTCTACGAGCATTCCAATAAGAGCGGCAGGCTTTTAGCGAAAATGCTCCGAGAAAAGAGGAGAACTCAGCACATACTCAAAATCCACAACCCGCAGGGACGACCCGCAAGGTTGCCTGAGGGGATTATGGAAGCCTTTAGGGAATACTATAAGGACCTCTACCACCAGTCGCAGGCCCGAACAGAAGATGCAGCGAGACTTCATAGCCGGAGGGTGTCGGACTACCTATCACAAACCGTCACGCGCAAGCTCACACCGGACCTTGCGGAGGAGTTGGATGGACCCTTGACCTTAATGGAACTCACAGCAGCCTTGAAACATTCAAAACCACACCGAGCACCGGGCCCAGACGGCCTCCCATTGACGTACCTGCGGACATTCCAAGAGGTCCTCCTGCCCAAGCTCCTTACGAGCCTCAATGCCTTACGTGATGGCGGAGCCTTTCCATCAGACACCTTAGCGGCAATGATCACGGTGATCCCTAAAGATGGGAAAGATCCCACACTCTGTTCCAGCTACAGGCCGATCTCATTGCTCAATGCAGATTTGAAGCTGTTCACGAAGGCGCTCTCCCTGAGAATATCCAGGATCCTACCAGACCTAATACACCCAGATCAGGTCGGCTTCATCCCGGGGCGGGAAGCCAGAGATGACACCATCCGCGCTTTAAACGTTATACACTACGCGAGATCCAAAGACCGAGATACAGTACTGCTCTCGACAGACGCCGAAAAGGCGTTTGATCGAGTAGACTGGATATACCTGAATGAGACACTAAGGCACTTCGGCTTTGGGACACATATGCGCACCTGGATCTCCGCCCTGTACTCGACGCCGACTGCTAGGATCCGAGTGAACGGAGGCCTATCGCAACCGTTCCCCATATGTAACGGGACTCGCCAGGGATGTCCCCTGTCCCCCCTCCTGTTTGCCCTCTCCCTGGAGCCATTCCTGGAGGCGGTCAGACGGGATGGGGGCATTACGGGGGTCCGCATAGGTAAGGTGGAACATAGAGTAGCGGCATATGCAGATGATATGCTGTTCTTCCTTGAACAGCCCCTGATCTCTGTCCCCAACCTCCTACAGGCATTCCACAGCTTCGGTTTAGTGTCCAACCTGAAGCTCAACCTGGACAAGTCGGAAGCGATGCCGATAATGCGGGAGGAAGAAGGCGCCCGCAGACTTAGCGACCAATTCTCCTTCTCCTGGTGCTCAGAGAAACTGCGTTACCTAGGTACCTGGCTGCCCAAAAACCTATCACAGGTCTACCAGCTGAACTTCCTTCCCCTCCTAAAATGCATAAAGCAGGACCTGCAGCGATGGACGACGAGCTACATCACCTGGTTTGGCCGTATTAACGCGGTCAAAATGAACGTGCTGCCACGGCTGCTATATCTCTTCGCCACCTTGCCCATCTCTATACCACACACATTCTTCAAGGATGCGGACTCGACCATTCGCGGATTTGTATGGAATCACAGACCCTCACGCATCCGTAAGACTGTCATGGAACGTCCTAAGACGGCCGGCGGGTTGGGACTACCGTCGGTTCAATCTTATTACCAAGCCACACATCTGCATAGGATCGTGGACTGGCACGTAAGTAACAGCCCGAAGCAATGGGTGGCAATGGAACTCCAGCAAACACAAGGCCAGTTTCCATCTAAACTATGGTTGGGCCGGGCCACCTTCCCGGAGCTAAGAGTAGACAACCCCATGATTGACGCGACCCTCAAGACCTGGTGCAAAACCCGCCACACTCTGCAACTAACCACGTCACTGAACCCCCTGACCCCTATCACCCACAACCCGGAGCTGGCAGGAGGTTTGCCCCCAGCAGCTTTCCAGGGCTATTCGCAACCCGATTGGATTTATGTGAGCCGATGGTGCGCACGAGCAACGCTCAGACCATTACCCGACTTACTGGGAGATGCACGACCCACACAATTGGACGAATTCCGCTACCACCAGGTGAGGACGTATATTGGTAGAATCGCGGGTCAGAACCATCTCCACAGACAACTAACCAGCTTCGAGCGGCTGTGTACAAACCGAGCTCACTTGGACCACGGAGTGTCACTCCTGTACAAAACTCTACGAGAAAACATGGACAATACCCCCTTGGGCTACAGAAGCAAATGGGAACGGGAAACGGGCACGCAACTCACGGATCAAGAATGGGACAAGATCGTACTACTCACCCATAAATGCTCCATTAGTTCTAAGGTCCAGGAGACCGGTTATAAACTATTGTCCCACTGGTACCGCACGCCTGATATCCTGAGACACTTCGCCAACAACGCAGGCTCATGCTGGAGATGTAACTCAGCTGTGGGAACGACCGTGCACATATGGTGGTCATGCCCCCGACTGGTACCATTCTGGCGACAGATTAATTCGAAAATAAAAGAAATAACTGGATGCGATCTCCCCCTACTGCCTATGACGATGCTCCTACACCACACCTCAGTCCCCATCAGGAAATATAAGCACTCACTGACCATCCATATGCTGAATGCCGCAAAAGCCCTGATCCCCGTGCACTGGAATAGGGCTTCGGTGCCCACTTTTAGCCAATGGGTTGATAAGGTGGAATCTATTTATGAGATGGAAATACTGACTGCGTCCCTGCAGGGACGCTCGGACAAGTGCGCCCTACAATGGTACCCGTGGAGGCACTACATTTCCACGGGAAGAGCATAAAGACACAGGGACATGCCGGGCTCCGGGGGCTGGGCCCAGTACGAAAGGATGTGTGACCTAGACGTGCGCTGTCCGAACATGGAACTAGAGCACGCCCGGGGGGACCTCACCCGGGATGTTGGCCAGAAGCTTCATTGACCCCTGCCCTTCCCCTCCAACCCCTTACCCCGACAATCACCCCCTACTGCACCCCCCCTTTCCTGACATACCAGACGAGAGACGGAACAACACGACGGGTTGGATTTTGAATAGAGAGTTAGACGAGACCGAAATAGGGCGAACCCTGGCTACCACACCACACCGACAGGGATGCCCATGGCATCTACAGTACAGACAGGTTCGTTAGACCAACGGGAAGAGGGTGGTCGGGAAACGATAATAAGAGAGGTCGGACTACCCATCGTTAAGTCAGAACACAACTAAGACAAGAGACAAAAACACCCGAACAGATACAGGAACTGAGCAACACCCTACAGGGACGGAGACTGGGCTGACCGCAAGATGGCTAATGCCAAACGCACCCACTAGAACGTTAGCTCAGGATAGCATTCGCCCTAAAGGGTTTTTTCACCTTTGCGTTCACACACAAACCCTGACGTATATGGAGAAGGGATGACACCTGTTCTGGAGATTAGCCCCTCCACAAAATCGTGTTCTTGTATACCAGAAACTGACCTCATTTCAGGGCTGAATGACTACGTTAACCTGAATACCACTTAAACATACCCCACTAATGTGTACTGATTGCTAACCTCATGTTTACCTGTTTAACTATGTCACCACTGTAAAGATCAAAAATTGTATTTACTATGCCTATTATTGTTACCTTTGACGACTGAATAAAAATTGATTGACACAAAAAAATTAGATGTTGAAATTAATCAGATTCAAGAAAAATTAAGACCTCTAGCAGGCTGTGAAGAAGTAGAAAAATCTTTAGAAACAGTTAAAGACTATGTGGAAAAAATTGAACAAGAAACAGTAGCTATTAAAAAGAAAAAGTTTCTGAGAGACAAAAATGACTATGCTTTTAATAAAGTACGTTCTTTTTCAAAAAAATTCCAACAACGAGATAGATCACAGTCTCGTAATAAATCCTATTCACATAGAGACAATTATTCCTACCAAGCTCCAACTAACAGAAATAATTATGAACGTAGACAACCCTTTAGGAAATTCCAAACACAAGAAAACGAGACATCTGTTTATGCCCAAAACAGAGAAAACAGGAATACACCAAAAAAAGTCCCTTATCAAAGAAGGTTATATAATAAGGTGGAAAACAACTATGGTAGATTCCAAAAATCTAAATTTAGAACCCTATCAGAAAATTCCCCAAAACAGTCTCCATCCCAACAATCCCCACTTCATATATGGAGTTCCGGCTCACGAACGGACCAAGAACCAGCTGTTTGCAATTGAGCAATTGGATCTAAATGCCGGCGGGAAGATTTAAAAAGGGAATTAGAAGCCCCAGAAGGTTTGAAGCACTCCACTACTCCTGAGGAAGTCTGGTGATCCGGACGAAACGCGTAGAGACTGACAGTGATTGCTATCTGTTATTTTATTATTTTTACCATTGTGCATGTGTTATGCCTGCCTGAAATCTCACCAAGGACGTTTGGTTCCATTTTGATGGGAAAAACAGATTTGTGCTGATGGGCTTTTTTACAATTGTTACACTGTAAGTGCAACCATTAAAGCTGTTATATTATTTTTTAACAACGCTATACTATGTCAATTTTTATGTTTTACATGTCTAAACTACTACTTTGATTCTGACCCTGAGGGAACCAAGAAAATTCATCTAATTGATGTGCCTGAAAACCGCATATATCTTGTGAGTGTGACACAAATAGAAGGGGCATTTGTGTTTGTACGTTAATCCCCTATGAGCGTATTTTTTCTTTTATCTTTATATGTTTAGGTACATTCTATTTTGTTTCCATATTTGTGAGGATTAAGAGGAATCCTCTTGTTTTACCTGACGAGAAAAAGGAAGTAACTATCCTTTTTATTTTATTTTATCTATTCTTTCACTGCACCTGGGTGGTCTAAACTTGTATCCCTGACGCCTGGCTTTTCCTTATTGTTGTGTCTCTTTCTGTGTCCCTCGACCTCGGCTATTCCTGACTATTCTTTGGTATGTTAGTCCGGGCATTCTAAGGTCCGGTATATGTTACCTATAAGTCCTCTGTGTTACACAATTCTATGTGCTGGATCATACTGTAATCCTAACAACAAGTTGTATTGTCGCCCCCTTGCCTCCCCCTCACAAACCCCACGAGATCAGTATGTATTGTAAAATAATTCCCAAGCTAAGAGCGTAAATTTTGGCAAAGAGATTTGCTTCTGTGTTGAGGAAAGAGATGGGGTAAAAATGTTGTGTGTGAGTCAACGGCTTTCCTGGCTTCAGGAATGTAATGATATGCACCAGTAATGTTTCAGATGGGAGAGCCCGATGCAATATTACCTCGTTAAATGCATTTGTAAGATGTGGTGTCAGTGTGTGTTGAAATGCTTTGTAATAACAATCTGCAAAGCTGTCCGGCCCCAGGGCATTCCACAGTGGGAGCAGCCGGATAGCTTGGAATACCTCGGTTTCTATTATGGGTGAGGTAAGTTACTTCTGTTGAGCTATCGTCAGTTGCAGTAGGGAGATAGTGTCTAGGTATGCCTTGATTTTATTTTCCCTTGGTTGTGTCATGTGTACGTCATTTATGAGGTTGTACAATGCTTCATAATATTTAGCGAAATGATTACTAATATCTTTGGGGGCTATTATCTTGTCACCTCCTGGGGATACGAGGTAAGCAATTTTTTGGTTTGCCTCTTGTAATCTCTGAGCTAGGAGTTTGCTCGCTCTGTTGCCTTGTGTGAAATACCTGACTTTCATTTGCTTCAATTGGTACCCAACCTTGTATAATGCAATTTGTTGTAATTTTTTGGTGATGTCTATAATTTAGGCTTTCAGATCCTCACTAGGAGAGATTTGGTTTTGTTTTGTAAGGTCATATAATGTTGTTTGGTATTTTAGCAGTTGCGATTGTGAAAGTTTTTTTTAGAAAGGATGCTCTGCGAATTAGTATGCCTCTAGTGACTGCCTTATGGGTCTGCCAAAATGTGTTGTGTTGGTGGTCTGGATTCACATTTTCTTTAAAATAGTTGTGTATCTCATGATCTAATTCTTTTTAAAGTGTGTATCCTTAAGGAGCGATTCATTTAGTCTCCTCGGGCTTCTGTGCGAAGGGTCAAATTTATCTTTAAGCGTTAGTGTGATTGGTGCATGGTCCGATCATGTAAGTTACCTAACAGTTCTCAATTTGGTTCATATTAGTACTGACATAAGATAACCATCTATGCGTGAATATAAATTATGTACAGTGGAGAAGTAGGTATATCCCCTCTCTCCCATGTGTGTCGCTCTCGTAGTACTGGTGGGCGTGCAGGAGTTTCCTAATTGCTCTACTTTGTTTTTTGAGTGTGACGTGCCTACTACTAGTTTTTGCTAGTGCTGTGTCCATTGTGGGATCAAATACATGGTTAAAGTCCCCACAGATAATGGTGATGCCTTGTTGTATGCGTTGTAATTTGTTAATGATTTTGTGCAAAAAATTGCGCTGGTTATTATTAGGCATGTAGATGTTGGCTATTGTGTATGTAGGGTCGTTAAATGTCCCGAAGACAATCGTATATCTGCCGTCAGGGTCTAGCTCATGTGCTATCCAAGTAAATGCAACAGATTTGCTAACCAGGATGGAAGAACCCTTGGTTTTGTACCCTATTTCAGCTATGCCTCGACTCCTGAGGTTGTTTCGCCATCTGCTGTCCTCCATATCATCTATCTTTACTGCATACTCTCGCACTTGTGCTTTGTGGACTTCCACTTCCGCCACCAGTTCGTTGTGGGCCTCAGCTTACTCTGCCATCTTGTCCTCCATGGTGGAAGTTCTGGTGCCCAATTCTTGAATATCGGAGGGCAAGTCCTTGATGGAGCTGTGTAATGAGTACTGGAGCTTGTCTGATTTTGCAGAGTGTGCTGTGTGATCAGCAACTCTCCAACAGTGGTTTCTTGTGTATGCTGCAGTTCTTCTACTCCACCATCTTGAGTGTATCCTATGCTTTAACAGGCGCCAAGAGGCCAACACCCTGCCACAATGTTCGGTGGGCACAAAATCCCCTCGCAATCCCCTCTCAAGCCACTTGGCATATAGCAGGGCCACACCTGTCACCAACTTAGTGTAATTGTTTTGCTGCTTGGCATTAGCTAGTAAGCCAGTACATTATAGGGGTATACACTAATTGTTACTTTAAATTATTTAGCATGTCTCACCTACAAGAAGGTGGCGAAGAACTGTCCATCCCCAACACTCCTGCTAGGTTTGGTACACCTTCACGCAGAGGGGATATGGCTAGCCCTACTTCTTTTAGATCATGTATTATGCCTCATATTACAGCCAAACTAGGTAAACAGAGCATACTGTACCCAGCAACTGCTAGTAAAGCTGAACTTTTCAAATTACTGCGTACCACAATTGATAACACCAATGCCGGGGAGGGCCCTATTGGATTAGGCCGTCACTCCATGATGTCATCGGTCTTGGCCTCTACTGGGCAGATTAGTGACATATTGGAGAGACTAGAGTCTGGCAGCCTGGAAATGTCACCAGTCAGGCCTTCCACTACGATACAGTCAGGACCTTCTCTGGCTCAACCGGGTAATTAATTGTCCACCTTGAATGAACCCCACGTTATCAACTCGGCTCACAAGGTCCCGGCCAATATAAAAAAAATATATTCTGGTTCACTGACTGTAACCAAGAAACACAGTGAACTTCTAAATTAGGAGAATCCACACTGCACACTTGGGGGTGCGGTGATGTGACATACGCACGCAGGCTCACACGCCCACGCGCTTGACACGGCGGCCTAGTGAAATGAGGGAGAGCTGCATGACGACCTAGTCAGACGCCATAACTGGAGTGCTTTCCTCAAAAGAGAGGAAGGAAACAGCAAAGCAGGAGAAGCAGGAGAACGCGAGGAGGGGAAGGAGGTAAGAAAGCTTACTAAGTAAGTGTGTTGCGATCCTGTATTGGTCTTGCAGCTGATACTTGTAATGCAGAATATGAGAACAAGTATGTTTGAAATCTAATAACCACACAACTTTACTTGAATCCAGCATTGCACTGAGCAATTGTTTGTTTGTTTGTTTGTTTTTTTTGGGGGGAGGGGGGGGTTGTGTTAATTGGTCACTTCCATTGAACTTTTCTGTTTTTGGCATTGTAAACCATAAAACACAGATAAAGTCAAAGAAAGAGGGAAGAGGAGAGGGGTGAAGAACTGTAGCAAAATGTAACAGTGAATTCATTCACCAAAATAACAGGAGAGGAGAAAGGGAAGAAGGAAAAACAAGGGATAACAGAAAAAAAGGGGAAAAAATAGAAGAAGAAAATTCCTTGGTCACTACACCGTGAATGACAACATGAGTCTAGAGTTCACCGGTCCCTGCAAATAATAAAAGAAGAGATAGATAACAAATTACAAATAAAGTAAAGGAAAATAGGTAAAAGAGGAAAAGAGAAGGAAAGGAGAAAATAAAAGAGGAAAAATAAAAAGAAACAAAATAAAGAGAAGTAGGGGAAATCAGAAAAAAAAAGAATAAGAAAAAGTAAAACAATAGGAATACGGGGATAACCGTAAAACAAAGGGAAAAGAAATGAAAAAAAGAATAAAAAAACCCTATAAAAAAAATCAGATCAATAACATGGATATCTATATGGTCTATTGGAAGAAAATAACTTTGATCTAGCCTTAATTCAAGAAACACACTGGAAAGAGATGGCCTCAAAACCTTATAGGTATTCTAAATATCCCCACAATACTTGCTGCAAATATGGAAATAAAAAAGAGGGGGTAGCTATTATTCTATCTAAGATAATTAAATTTGAGCAACTTTTTGTAGAAAAAGATGAGAATGGTCATAAAATGGTCAAAAAATATGATATTCTCTTTACATTTGTTAATTTTTATGCTCCAAGTCAATCCCCTATAACCAGGGGCTTACCTAGCACATCTGGCAGATCCTGTGTTTGGAATGCCTATCCCTCCCCTCTCCCATCTTTAAAATGTAAAAAAAAACTCCACAATTTGTAAAAATGTTTTCAAGAATATTCATTGCACACATTTGTAAATTGTATATCAACTTGAAAACACTAGAACTATGAAAAATAAACTATTAACTTAGAAATTAAACCCTTGCCCTGCCCCATTGTACAAAACTCCTGTCCTGTCCCTATTATACAAAACCTCTGTCCTGCCCAGGGCCGTTTGAAGGAATTTGGGGGCCCCAAGCAAAATGGACTTGGAGGCCCCCCCAAACTCCAACCCCCCCCCACCCTCCACATGCACGCAAGGCCTACAGGGCGCCTGCACCCGGGTCCTTCCCCCCCTCTCTCCCCCCCCCACCCCGAGTCCGCCCACAGGGATGCAGTGTCTGCAGGGCCAGTGCAATGATTTTTGCCACCCTAGTTAAAAGTAAAGTTTGCCGCCCCCATGTGACATCACAGTGCCCCACCCATATGATCTGCCATGTTAACTAACACAGTGCTGCAGTGCCGCCGTGTTTACAATAAAAGGCCTGCAGGGACAGGCTATAGACACCAGAACCACTACATTAAGCTGCAGTGGTTCTGGGGAATATAGTGTCCCTTTAATATGAGGTAAATTAGAGATTAGTGCCACAAATAATATAGTAGATTGCCTACTTACAACCAGATGAGGATGATGATGGGCTTCAGCGGCCGTCTGGCTCCACTGGTCTGGTGTAGAACAGGCTCTCTGGAGGCGGTTTGTAACTGTGGTCACAAAAAATCAATGTTCTGGGAGAACGGGAATCAGCTCCATTTTTTGGGGGCCATTTACATAGCTCAAGGTCTGGGTCCCAGGGTCCACCTTCATGTTCCACCAATGAGTTTGTTCACAGGGGTGTGTGTGTGTGTGGGGGGGGGGGGGATGTCCTGATGTGTGTAAGGAATGCATTATGTGAATCTGTGTTTGTATGTGTAAGGGCTGCAAGGTGAGTTTGTGTATGTATGGGATGCAGTGTGTGTGTCTGTAAGGCAGTGTTTCCCAACCCAGTTCTCAAGGCACACCTACCAGTCCAGGGATTAAGGATTACCCAGTTTTGTCTAAGGTGTTTTTAGAAAAAAAAAGAAAAAACACCTTAGACACAACTGGGTCACCCCTAAATCCTGGACTGGTAGGTGTGCCTTGAGGACTGGGTTGGGAAACACTGCTGTAAGGGATGCACTGAGTGTGTGGAAGGGGTGCATTGTGTGTTGCTGTGTGTAAGGGATGCATTGCTTGTGTATGTGTGTCTGTGTGTAATGCATTGTGTGTTTTTATGTGTGTAAGGGGTGCATTGTGTGTGTGTGTGATGGATGTCAATCTCTTCCCCTACCCCCGTCAATTTCCTTCTTCTCCCCCCCTCTCCAATTTCATTCTTCTCCCCCTCCCTCTCATTTCCTTCTTCTCCCCCTCCCTCTCATTTCCTTCCTTCTCCCCCTCTCATTTCCTTCCTTCTCCCCCTCCAATTTCCTTCCTCCCCCTCCAATTTCCTTCCTCCCCCTCCAATTTCCTTCCTCCCCCTCCAATTTCCTTCCTCTCCCCCTCCCTAAAATTTCCTTCCTCTCCCCCTCCCTAAAATTTCCTTCCTCTCCCCCTCCCTCAAATTTCCTTCCTCTCCCCCTCCCTCAAATTTCCTTCCTCTCCCCCCTCAAATTTCCTCCCTTCCTCTCCCCCTCCCTCAAATTTCCTCCCTTCCCCTCCCCCTCCCTCAAATTTCCTCCCTTCCTCTCCCCCTCCTTCAAATTTCCTCCCTTCCTCTCCCCCTCCCTCAAATTTCCTCCCTTCCTCTTCCCCTCCCTCAAATTTCCTCCCTTCCTTTCCCCCCTCAAATTACTACCTCTCCCTCCCCTCCCTCAAATTTCCTCCCTTCCTCTCCCCCCCAAATTTCCTCCCTCCCTCCCCCCCCCCACTCCCTCAAATTTCCTCCCTCCCTCTCCCCCCCACTCCCTCAAATTTCCTTCCTCCCTCCCCCCCACTCAAATTTCCTCCCCCCCCACTACCCCTCCCCCCTCAAATTTCCTCCCCTGGGCCCTCCCCCCTCAAATTTCCTCCCTCCCCCCTCCCCCTCAAATTTCCTCCCTCCCCCTCAAGTTTCCTCCCTCCCTCTCCCCCACCCCCACTCACTGAAATGTCCTCCCTGACACCCGGCAGGCACACGAGGGAGCACTCTCCCTGGCTGAGTGCTTCCTCTTCAGCTCCCTCGCGCGCCGCGTACTGATGCCGGAGCTGGAAGATGACGTCATCTTCCGGCTCCGGCATCAGTACGGTGCGCGAGGGAGCTGAAGAGGAAGCACTCAGAGGAGAGTGCTCCCTCGCGCGCCTGCCGGGTGTCAGCAGGGCCAGCCTCTCGGGGGCCCTGAGGTGACCGGCTGCTGGGCCCCCCAGGAGAAGAGGCTGGCCCAGTGGGTACATATCGGGGTCGCAGGGCCCCCTGCGACCCGGTATGTACCCACTGAATGTGGGGTCCGGACGACCAGCCGGCTCTGCTTGGGGCCCCAGGCCAGCTCGGGGCCCCAAGCAGTTGCTTGGTTTGCCTGTCCGGTAGCGACGGGCCTGGTCCTGCCCCATTATACAAAACTTCTGCCCCATTATATAAACCCACTGTTCTTCCCTCTTCTAAAAAAAACCCTGCACCCCTTCCACAAATCCTCTGCCCCCTTCCACAAAAAAAACTGCCTCCTTATAGAAAACCCCTGCCATTCCCCATTCTACAAAAATCCTGTCCTGCCCACTTATGCAAAACCTCTGCACCTCCCCTTTACAAAAAACCCTGTACTGACTTCCATAAAATGAATGCATCCCTTCACATAAAAACCCTGCACCCTTTCCATAAAATTCATACACCCCCCCTTCACATAAAAACCCTGCACCCTTCCTTCACATAAACATCCTGCACCCCATACACATAAAAACCCTGCATTCCAACCCATTTACAAAAAGTTAATACACCGCCACCCCTTAACATAAAATGTATAAACGAGTCAACGAGACATGGAGCTATTCTTCAGACACTTTACCAGTCTGAGAACACCAGTCTGTGCAATTTGTACGTCCACTTCTCACACAGCAAACCTTTTTCCCAATACAGCTGAAGTATCTAATAAACTTGCGGTTCTCAGACTAACTAAACTAAAACAGTCAAGATAATTAAAGTTAAATTAGGAATATAAATAGTCTTACTGAGTAAATCACAAATCTGTAATAATTTTAATGCAGGTGTTTGTGGCTTTAGTGCATGCAGTCTGTTGCATATTTGTTCTAATTGTTACACAGCCCATGCAAAGACTATGCACTCCAATAAAATGTATCCTAAACCATACTTAACCCCTGTAATTGTGACTGCTTATCAGCTATGTGATCAAATCCCCCTTCAAAACACCTGGTGAGTTTCTTAGTTTCGGTTTATTCTCGAGGTTTCCATACAGGCACCATATACATGCCATCAGGTACCACAGAGTGTAACAACCTACAATCAGCCCTTTTGAATCCATAGACGGTTGATAAACTTCTACAACAAGAAGTTACAGAGGGTACGAATTGGATCGGAGTTTCATTCATTCGAACAAAAGGCCCGAATTTCATCCTAATACGAATGGACAAACTGTTCTTATTATGTTAGGACACAATTCAGTCGTTTCTCTGGCATTTGAACACCGAATGAAGCAGCAGGAGGAAAGTGAAAATTGCTTTGACCACAAGAAATAGAGCAGACTTTGCTCCTCCCCTTGGTCAAAGCTGGTCAAGCGTAGGAAAAATACATAAGACAAAATAGTCCCTACTTTGTGTTATGTTTTAAAGAAAACTAGAGTAGACAGGAAGAAATGAAGAACAGATCCCGAGAGAGGGAGAGAAGAGGAAGCGATTTAGGAAAGATGGGAGGATTTCCTTATAATCAAAGATAACACTAACCCCCGAGCAGTCATTAGCCTTTTTCAACTACCGGGAGTCCCTGGATTCTCTGAGAAAATTTATCAGATACCATTATTGATTTCTTAGGTATACATATTAGTATATTAGTTTACATTGCCATGCAGTCCAGCCTACCCAGAGAAAAAATAGGCATCCTTTCATGTATTGAACAATACCTCCACATAGGTTCTTGCAGTCACAAAGAATTACAATCTCTGTTAGGTTCACTAAATTTTGCTATGAGGATTATCCCTCAAGTCAGATCTTTTATTTCGAGACTCCTTTGCCTCTTTCCCAATCTCCCTTCTGATAGTTGCTTCACACTGGATTCCCAAGCTACAGCAGACCTGCTCATTTGGCATAGATTCCTATTCACATGGAATGGAAAAAGTATGTTTCTTCCTTGAAAATTCACCCACCATATGGACAGATGTTGTGGCGGCCACCGGTATTGCAGCCATATTTGATAACAAATGTCTCTGGGGTAGTTGGCCGGTAGAAGTTCAGAGCATTGACGGGTTTTAACTGACTTCTGCTCTATTTGAAATGTATCCGATTGAAGCAGCTGCTGTAGCTTGGGGTCATTTGTTTTCAGGCTGTTTAGTCTAATGTTTTTCAAACAACCAGGCCACATGTCACATTATTAATAAAGGGTATATATATTCTCTAACAATCATGAGATTCCTTAGGAGGCTAACTTGGTTGCTACCTTGTTATCAATTTTTCTTCATCTGTATTCATGTGCCTGGTGTCCAAAATATTAATTCTGACAAATTGTCTCGATTTCATTTTCCAGGCATTTGACAAAGCTCTACCTACTGCCTCACGAATAGCCACTGCTGCCCACTGTTTCAAGGCCTGATCATGGACAAGACAACTTGTTAGCTCACAGTCGTAACTTGACATAACTTGTTCTATCTGTTTACACACACGACAAGCATATGATAGAGTTTTTTTCTATTCAATAGGTTCTTATCGGAACAACACATAACTGACTCATTTGCTATGAATTTTGCTATATCATCATACCAAATTAAAACCACTGTAAAAGGCATTCAGAAATCCAGCACCAAAAAAAACTCAAGCATATCCACAATCACTTATTTCAATCCCTATCTGTCACGGTAGTATACCCCAACACGCAAGAATAGTCCAACGAGAGACAAGATACGTCTTACCGGGCCTTAGAATGGCCTGACTCGATGTGGACAGGAAAAGACAGAGTCAAGAACGAGCCTAGGTCAAGGGAACAGAGAGACAGCGTAAACAAGAACTAGCCAAGGACTGGTACACAGAAGTGAGGAAACCGTCGAACAAGACAAAGCAGGGATAAAGAGAAAAATGGAGTCAGGTACAAAGCCAAGGTCAAGCACGAAAAAAACACTACTACACGAAGCAAGCACTAAAGGGAACTGAATCAGAAACCACGATAGGGCAGGGAGCTAAGGGAAAGGTGAGTATAAATACCTATTAGTTTAATTTGATTGGCCCCTGTCATATCCACGCCCCCAAAACGTGAGTGTATAGGGAATGTGGAATGACATTGGTCAATGGGAGACCTATTTTATTTTTGGTTCCCACTGTCCCTTTAAAAGCGTGCCCGATACGCGCGGCATGCTCCCAGTGCCAGGTGAGTAACGTGGCCGCTTCTCGCGGTCAGTGCACGCCTTCCTGATCTCCCCGTCGGACGAGCCGCGCATGGCTCGTGCAGTTGCAGGACCATGCGCGGCGTGGAAAGAGGACCTCGCCCGGCCACTGGAGAGGGTCAGTACCGCTACACTATCAGACCTACTGGACTCCGGCTCTTTCAAGCCGCAAACCAATCAAGTTATTAAGACAGCAATGCATCTTGCATTTTATGGCTTCCTTAGACCACAAGAGTTCAGTACTACAACCACAACTAACACTCAGTATTGTCTCAGATGGTCACATATTACTAAACATACAGACTATTACAGATTTTCCATACCCTACACGAATACAAGTCAAGAGGGCCAGCAGGTAGATATTCCATACTACACTACTCAAAATCAAAGTTGCCCGGTAAGAGTATAAGACTCCTACCTACTCTCTCCCTGTAACCCCCCTTCACACCTCTACTATCACTACATGGGTTAGTCCTTACAATAGCAAAATTCATATATTTATATTGATTGTTGATTGTATTAAGTATTTGGCATGTATCTCCTTTTTGACCTCTTTATTTACATTCCTACCGCCTTGTTGGTTCCGGCACACCACAACCGACTTTTGCCATTCTGTTTTTTTTAAACTAATTATATTTATCTCACTATCACTCTTTCCGGCCTTTGTGCCCATCACACAAATGTTAAGGCTTTGCCTAAAGCTGTGGGAGGGGCTTAATTACAATTTTAAAGGGACTCCACATTTTCCCCAGTAGCTTTACTGGTCTGGGGATTTGCATGTCCCCTCCCTCCACTTCCTCTATTTACTAAATATACCTTTTTACATCTTAAAGGTGGACCCTCTTGATTTATAGGCCTACCACCTCATTGGTTCCGGCACGCCACAACCCACTTTTTCCATTCTGTGTTACGACAACTGTACTTTTATCACTGTCACTCTTTGTGGCCTTTGATTATATATATTGAGTTTGTCAGTTAGTCACTTGCTTGAGAAAGTGTTTTAGTACCCATCCTGTCCAATCAGGCATTTATATATCCGTTTAGGAATTGTTCATGTCAAATTAATCCTTGTGTTTGTATAATTGCAGAGACCGTCTTTGAGTGTTTGTGCTGTCTGGTCGTTGGGACTGCACACAAATCTCTCTTTGGTTGACCCTGCACTAACTATTTTGCAATTGCATCTGTTTGGTCAAAATCCATGCAGGCCGAAGAAACTGAGATGCTTACTTATGAGGATATAACCTTTGTATGCAAGAACCTAGAAGGTCCTATATTCCATATATATTCCTCAGCTATTTTATGCAACAACATGCATGGTGTCCAAACTGATTTCTTTTTACTCCTTGAAATACTTATTCTATTTTTCTGAACTATGCTAAGCTATTGAACTATTTTTTTATTTTTATTTTTGTAGAGTTAGCTGGAGAGAGAGGAAGTGTTATCTGACTCAGGGACAGATGTAGTATGCACCTTTGATGTACCGTATATACTCGAGTATAAGCCGACCCGAATATAAGCCGAGGCCCCTAATTTTACCCCAAAAAACTGGGAAAACTTATTGACTCGAGTATAAGACTGGGGTGGGAAATGCAGCAGCTACTGGTAAAATTCTAAATAAAATTAGATCCTAAAAAAAATATATTAATTGAATATTTATTTACAGTGTGTGTATAATGAATGCAGTGTGTGTATAATGAATGCAGTGTGTGTATAATGAATGCAGTGTGTGTATGAATGCAGCATGTGTGTATGAGTGCAGCGTGTGTGTATGAGTGCAGCGTGTGTGTATGAGTGCAGCGTGTGTGTATGAGTGCAGCGTGTGTGTATGAGTGCAGCGTGTGTATGAGTGCAGTGTGTGTGTGTGTATATGAGTGCAGTGTGTGTGTGTATATGAGTGCAGTGTGTGTGTGTATATGAGTGCAGTGTGTGTGTGTATATGAGTGCAGTGTGTGTGTGTGTATGAGTGCAGTGTATGTATATGAATGCAGCTTGTGTATATGAATGCAGCGTGTGTATGACTGAGGGAGAGGGGGCTGGCAGAGATCTTACTTACCCGTCCTGCAGCTCCTGTCAGCTCTCTCCTCCTCCGCGCCGTCCGTGCAGCTCCCTCTGTCAGCTCACACTGTAAGTCTCGCAAGAGCCGCGGCTCTCGCGAGATTTACACTGGGAGCTGACCGAGGTGCTGAACGGACGGCGCGGAGGAGGAGAGAGCTGACAGGAGCTGCAGGACGGGTAAGTAAGATCTCTGCCAGCCCCCTCTCCCTCAGTCTGTATTATGGCAATGCAAATTGCCATAATACAGACTATTGACTCGAGTATAAGCCGAGTTCCGGTTTTTCAGCACAAAAAATGTGCTGAAAAACTCGGCTTATACTCGAGTATATACGGTATGTTGAGTGTGCCAAGGATGGATTCCTATGCTTTAGAAACTAAGTGTGGATATGACTGGTTTGGACTGGACCGTTTGAATAGGGATAGTGTTAGGAGACATAGAACGCAAGGTGCTGGTTGGAATTATTGCCAGAATTGCAAGCTTGATTATAATTTATCTCATGATTTAATATGTAAATGGCCTTTTTTCAATCATCAAGGAGTGTTTCCCATCTCCTCCCAATACCCATGCAATACAGGTGTGGGTATTTTAAGTCACAAGTGGTGTCCATTGAGGGTTTCCCCAGATGTGCTTTTTCCTCAAATATGAGTTTTTGCCACTGGGTTTTTTGACGGGCCCCAGATCACCAGGTGGACTGGGGATAGGTATTATTCCCACTTTGACTATTTGCGTTCACGTTGTTAATGAAGGAGGGAAATTGTTGGAAATATTACACTTTGCCTATATTTACACAAGGCTCAAGCTACAGATGACCGGAAGCTCAGTCTGTTTAAAACTGGCTAACTTGGAACATGTCAGCTATTTGAAATAATATACTTTATCTATATACAATGCTTAGTGAATATACCCCTAGACAAGAGCTATAGAACATTGTGTAACAACTAACAAGTGTTTGTGTTATATCCTGTATGTTTCTGCCATTGGCCTTATTTCCTGTGTTTCTCCCTTTGATCATAACTGCTTAGTAGTCATTTAGAACTGCAAAGTAAATATCTTTAATTCTAAATGCGTATGTGCAAGGTCCGAACTTGAAGATACACCTGCAAGCTTGCTATAGGTTAAGATGTTAAGATAAGACATATGATTTTGTTAGGATTGGATAATGCTTGTAAGACCACCTTGAATAGAACCTGTTACACAGCCTATTAAATATTAGAAGTCATTTTGAACCTTGCATTGTCTTATCGCTTTCATTGGTGCTCCTCACCAGCTGGTTTGGGGATAAGGAGAAATAGAGAGTGCTGCAAATTGACACAAAAGACCATGGCAAGGGGAAATTCCTGACAGAGAAAATTCCTCACCATCAGCCTCTAACACACACACATATATATATATATATATATATATATATATATATATATATATATATATATATATATATATATATATATATATATATATAATTTAAGGAAGGGTTCATTGTTGTTGCAGTAACCCTTAATTATATACTGGCTTTCTATGATGATAACTGTCTAATTTAATATTTTTCACAAATAGAATATTGCTTTGGCAAAACCATGCACAGCCAAGTCCCAATTGACAGCTAATTAGCAAAAACATTACAAAGCAGTAATTGGGATAAATGGACACATTTAATTAAATCTTTTGTGATATTTAATAATTAACATTCTTTAAACAAACCAATTGTTTCCTAATAGCTTTTCAATTTATGTGCAAAATTGACACAATGGTTGCTATGGAAATAAGCATTGAAAAATATTTGTTTCAAGATGTCCCCCCGCCCTTCTCCTTTATTTCATGTGCATTTTCACATCTAAGTAGGTTATTTGCAGTTCTGATATATCTAGATTGTATTTAGCTAGACTCATTAAGAATGTCAATTAACAACAAAATTATCAAGAACCACAGCTGAAATTACATGTTATAAAATGTAATTAAAAGTCTTAGGGGAAAAATTAACATAAACATCTTTTAACTGTGAATTACTTTATTAACCCTTGTTTTGCTGTGCATTGCTACTGTGAAAATAATTAAAATTAATTTGGAGATAGATTCAAAATAAAATAAAAACTAAAGTAGATAGAGTTAATATAAAGTATAGTTGACAGTTTTGTCTTTAATTCTTTGTTGGAGTAGTAATTTAGCAGTTCATGTAAACATTAACCTTTAATGTTTTACAGTCATCACACTTGCAATCGATATGCCAACCGAGAACAGGGGTTTACTAGTCTAATAGTACTGAGACAAAATAGGTCCTTTGGTGTTCCTGTCCTATTTATTTTTTTTAAATTAAAGGGACACTATAGTCACCAGAACAGCTACAGCTTATTGTATTTGTTTCAGTGTGTATAATTAGTTCATTCAGGATTTTTGTTTACATTACAGCTAAGGGATAACTCCACTGGCCGCTCCTCAGGTGGCTACTGGAGGTGCTTCTTGGGGCAGTGCTGTACACTGCTATTCAGTGTCTCCACCCTCTGCATGGATACATCAAATGTTCCTTAGAGAGATGCATTTATTCAATGCATCTCTATGAGAAGATGCTGATTGGCTTGTGCTGACTCTGCCCCTGATCTGCCTCCCTGACAGCCTCATCCAATCCAATTCTTTCCTATGGAAAAGCATTGTGATTGGTTGAAATCACCACTTCTGATGATGTCAGAGCCAGCAGCAGCAGACTGGAATACAAGCAATATTTTACTTTAGTGGGGGCAAAGGCTAGAGGGTGTGTTCCTTTAAAGTGTGGAATTGCCATATTCTGCTATTATTTACAAGGGCTGCAGTTGCTTCATAACATTGTATTTGTGCGTATGTGGGTTATTATATTGTATATGTTCATGAGTATTTTGTGGTATTGTGTATAATATGGGGCTGTTTATGGGGCTGTTTGTGGAATTGTGTGTGAACATTATGTCACATATTATGTTTGATGATGTGTGTATGTGTCAGGCTGCTTGAAGTATTGCATGTGAGAGGTTGCTTGTGAGGTTGTGTTTGTGTATGTGGATTGTCAGTGGTTTGTTTCATGGGGATTGGGTGTGTTTGTGTATGGGCTGTTTGTATTATTTGTATTAGAGTTGGCGTATTCTTTGGCTCTGTGTATACCTCACAATGTGGGTAGCTTCCCTGAAGCCCAGTGGGGACTGGGCTGACCAGGTACAGGAAGTGCTATAGTATCACGGCACACAGGAAGGATTCACCATGTCCTGCTCACTCCCTGGATGCCACTGGTCTCTCGGCATCACAAATGTGAGAGACACGATCCACCTACCCCCTGGTCGCCGGCTTTCTCCATCACTTCCTGGTGGCACGCCATTAGCACAAGGCACACCATCCGCATTCTGGTTTCCCCGAACCGACCAGGTTCAAAAAATGTTAAAGCAGATGCCCTTTCCCATATCCCTACCCCCTACCCTCATGGAAGACTGAAATGCTGATCCACCTACAATCCTCCAAAAGGTACATTTCGTGACTATCTCCTCCTCTCTAATGGAAAAATTACAAGACTCTACTAAAGACCCCACTATGCCTTTGCCACCAGAAGAAAATATTTATGTTCCCCAAACATTGAGAAAGGAAAGTCTACAATCCTGTCACAATTCTCCAACAGCAGTTCATGGGGGATGTTTCAAAACATTGGACCTGGTAAAAATAAATTTTTAGTGGCCATCAATGACTGAAGATGTAAATATTTATGGTCAAACCTGCTCAGTTTTTACCCAAAATAAGAAACCCACTACCAGAACTAGTGGTCTTTAACCGCCACTGACAGCACCCTCTCGTCCTTGGAGTCATGTTACTGTGGATTTATTTGTTGTCCTACCACCACCATGCCAATTTACCACAATCATGTTGGTCGTGGATCGACTTACTAAGATGGTACATTTTGTGACAACAAACAATGTACCCACCACTAAACAAATTGCCATTCTATTTTATTAATAAATATTTTGTCTTCATGAAATTCCTGAGTCCATAATTTCTAACAGAGGAGCCCAATTCACCTCTTGATTTTGGAAAGAATTCTGTCACATCCTTCACATCCAAGTCAACCTATCTTCAGCCTTACACCCACAAACCAACGGACAAACAGAAAGAATGAACCAACTCGTAGAACAGTTCATTCAATGCTATACCACATACCTATAAGTCTGGGTTACTACCCGCTACTGAATTTGCCATTAACTCTTGAAAGAGCAAATCTACACAAGAGACCCCTTTCTTCCTCAACTATGCATTTCACCCTTCCTTTTTACCAGATCTACCTATCGCAAATCCTGTTCCAGATCTCCACATCCATGTAACCCAGCTCCAACAAGAATTCTTGAAAGCACAAGACATTTTGCAGCAAATGCAAGTTCAATATACAAGAAAGGCTGACCAACACACATCACCTGCTTCAACATACTAGATAGGTGATAAAGTACGTCTCTCCGCAAAACATCTACGGACTTCCCTTCCTTCCAAAAAATTAGGTCCTACCTATATTGGTCCATTTACAATCACATCCATTATCAATCTAGTCAAGTTACAGTTACCTACCCAATATAATGATTATGTCATGGCACACAGGGAGGATTTGATGTGTCCTGCTCACTCCTTGGACGCCATGTATCTCTCAACATCCCAGGAGTGAGAAACATGCTCCACCTACATCCCGGGCGCCAGCAGTCTCCATCACTCACTAGGGGAAGGAACACAAACTCTGCCGATCCACCATGGTATCTTTTCTCCGACAGACGGACCAAGTAGTATATGTGCTATGATCCCGACACTGCCCCAGGATTCCCCCAGGCTAACAGAACCTTGTGGAACCCATGCTGGCTTACCTGGAAGCAGTGTGGGGATCAATGGCTTTCAGCTACAAACGGACATGTCCCACCCACAGAGAGGTGTGGACACCCAGTTACCCAACAGAGCCACTTGCACTTGGAGGGGCCTGCTTGCCAGCCTCCTGCCCACAGACTATGGGCCCTGCAGGGAAACCTATAAAAGACTACCAAACCTGAGCGACTGTTAGCACTGATTTCCCTGGAACTGCTCTCGGGGGGACAGCAACTGTAATTCCAATAGTGCAGATGGGACCGCAGTCCCTGTACTGGAGCTACAGGGATGCTGGACGACCGATCCAGATGCCCAACTAACCTCGCATGAGTACCAGGAGGAGGAAGTAAGCGATTTTCCCCCTTCACAGCCCATTCCTAACCTGATACTGGGGTTAGTGAACGAGACCTTAACCCCCACTGACCATCTTCCAGCAGAAGAGCTGGCATCAGGGCAGAACACCGCTGGCCTCTGCCCTAACTGTCCCATTGCTACCGGGCAGGACTATGCACTGGTCAACACAGCGGAAGAGCTAGCCTCTGTCCTCCCCGTCCCCCTTGTCCAGAACCTGAATCCCTACCGGGCAACCCAGCAGAAGCGCTGGTGACAGGAAATTAGCTCTCCACCTTTTACTCAGTAACACTGACACACAGGCAGCGGGTAAAGGCAGCATAGGATTTAAGGATGTAGCTCCAGTTTTTTTTATTTAATAGTCTCCACCTGCTGTACATGGATGGGGTAAGGGGGGAGACAGTGATTTATCTACCTAACCTGCCTTTTTAATAATTTAAAATTCCTCACCCGATGCCTGCAGGTGGGGGCATGTGGGAGACTATGCCCCCCTGTTAATTTACAGGCCCCATTGGCAATGGCTTCCCGGTCACTAGTTTTAATTTAGCAATTTTGCCCCCACCTTCTGCATGGCAGGTGGGGGCATAGGGATGTTTAAAACCTCCATTGTAGTAATATAGACCCCATAGGAATCATTATGTATTTATTTTTACTTTTTGCAATGTGGTAGTTGTTTAACAAACCCTGGCAAGCCACCGCAAAATGAAAGCTTGCATTCCTGAGGATTTTACATATTTGCCCACTAGCTGCTAGTGCTTCCAGTGGGTAAATAGTACTTCATATTAGCAATTCACTTGCAAAAAAACAAGTGAATGATAATTTGTTGAATGGTTGAATTTGTTGAACAAATTAATTTCTTTCCAAATTTTGTGAATATTGGTGTTGTATGAATTTTCAAAATCCTATACTTAGTTTAAGGTGCGGAAGCAAAAGCAATGATTTTAATCCAGAAACTCTCTGCCCTTTACTATTTTAGCCTGAAGTATCATTTATCATTATCTACTGACAGGAGCTCTTTACATCTAGGGCTGCAGAGACTAGTCATATCTCTGCTGATACTTTGTTTTTACAACACTTAGAACACTTGTACATATTATCACAGGTCCATTTAGCACTCACCGTTTGATTCACGTTTTGGTGTACACACTTAGCATAAAATTGTTTTTTTTCGATATATATATTTTTAACATGTTTAATAAATCTTTATTATTTTCTCCTTTGGCTGGTAACCTTGTTCAGATAGTTTGTCCTATAGTCATTTAGACATCCTATTGATGCACATATTTTGCATCATTTATTAGATACACTATCTCTGGCTCCTTTATTTCTAACTCGGGGTTACCCCCCCCCCCCCCCCCCATCTTTCCAGTGTATCTAATTTGGCTCTACTCGTTTTTTTTTTTTTCTAATCCAGACACTGAATGCATCTGGACAATTGCTGCAGTTTCGCTTGGCATGGCTAAATACCAACCTCATTATTATAAATATGAGAATTGTTATTGCGGTCAAAATTTGGGAATTTTTACCACAAACTGGTGTTTAGTGAATAACCTTGTAAATGTTGATTTTATTTACAGATCAACTGAGAAGTAAGCAATAAAGGGAAACAAGGAAGAGAAGTGAAAAAAAATGTTGGAGGGGTCGAACTGCTGAGCTGGCTGGACTCCATTTATTTGAGCTGTGGTCCGGAATCTACAATAACTTGATGAAATATGCCCACCAACAAAGAATTTTGCTAATCCCTGCACTGATTCATGTGGGAAAACACTGTATCTCTCATCTGATAAATGTCAGAAGCTATTTGCCCCACAGGAGAGGAGACAACGGCATCTTCAGCCTGTTCCAAGTACTGAGCCTGAATAACAATTTCCAGAGAAGATGGCAAGCTGCACAAGGCCTGCTACAAAGAGCAACACGATGGAGGAACCTCGTCTTCCACTTTGATACTTACCTGACTGAATGGTGATCTTCGGTCCAGCTCTGCTTTCCCGCCAACCGGTTGGAATTTTCTGACCTACTTGTTGCAGTTGTAGTTTTAGTGACACTCACAGCTCCTTGATTACTACTGTTGCATTGTAGGCATCACTCAAACAACAATGACTTCCTTTCTGCCATCCCTGGGAGTAGATGAGGGAGGTCTCAGCCACTGACACAGAGAACTGCTCCTGCATTCTTCCGGTGTCCAGGGGGACCTGCCGACAAAATGCTGTGATGACTGAACCGGGCTGCTCTCTGTCGGATAGCTGGGACCTCTGCCTTCAAGTTTAAAGGGGGCCTGGAGAATGGTGCTCCACGTTTCTGTGAGCCCGACTGGGTGGTTCTGTGGAGGACCTGTGGCCCGGGGTTGGGCAAGGTGTGCCTTGGAGGTGTGGGGCATGAGAAGGAGCTCTGTCTCCCTTATTGGTAGTTTACGGGAATGCTAGGAGGTGCAGAAGGCTTCTGGTAGAGGGACTTCTGGTGGGGCCTTAAAGTGCCCGCTGTGCTGAGTGGTTCTTTATAGGGGGGAGGGGGGCATTGTCTTGTGTAGGGGGAATGGTTGAGGGTCTGCACCCTCAGGGGCCTGCTGGTAAAGTAGTGGCTATGGTCCTCTAGATCTCACATATGCTCCCTTACCTACCTTGGGATTGGGGGTGTGGAGGGGCTTACAATTATTTGCTGGTGCATGGGTAACTTAAAATAGCAGTCATCTCAAAAGCTGTGTAAACCCCCACCTCCCTTTCTTTTCCTAAGACTCCTAGAGCCCTACGGGGGATCCAGTTGAGGATCCCATATGCCCCTATTTTTACTTGGGAAATTCCCCTCCCAACCTCCCCCCCCCCCCCCCACACACACACACACAGGATGTCTAAGCTTCAAAGTTTGAATGTACATTCTAAGCTGAGGTTTTATGTACTCCAAAGCTGCATAAGTTCTACCACATACTCTATCCAGTGTAGCCACATATGCCATAATATCAATCCCATATATGCTTAATACTAGGCCTTTATAGAACTTTATAGAATCCTTATCCATGCGTAACTTGTTATATGTGGTAAAAGATGCCGCTTTTAATAAACTAAATCTGGTATTAAAAAAATATATAATTTATAAATATATGAATTAGTTTTTTTAACGCTCCTCCAATTTTTTCAGACATGATAAGGAGGGTAGAAAAAAAGGAATTACAATATATGTACAATTTCTCACTCTTGGCAAGTAGAGGGGCATTACTTGCACATTCATTGTTTTATTGCTTAGACTTTGCATTTTGGATTATTTGCAATGACTTGTCAAACTCTCATAAGATTTGTATTATGCATCTGTTCCTATTATACAGTGCAATCACATGTTTGCAGCCACTCATGTGATCCACTGATATGGAGCTACAATCATATACTGGAATATGTATGACAATACTAGGATTACCTTGGCATTTTCTGTATATCAAATGGTGCAGGAAGTTTAGTGCTTACTTTACTCTTCATCTTTACCCACCAGGAAGACTGTCATGAGGCAGTGTTTACATTTATCAAACTGCAAGAGCATGCTCTGTATATAAAAACCACTACATTAAGATGTTGTGGTTCTGGTGCTTAGAGTGTCACGTTATGTCTTTAATGGTGTTGTAATTTGTATATTTTTGATTTAAAAGTATGATAGCCATTCATTCTACTTACACCACAAATCTGGCAAATCAAAAGTTAAATCATATAAATTGGGAAAAATGTAATTTTCTTTTTGAAACAGGGGTATACAATGGAATTTTTTGGGGGTAGACAATGGCATGTCAAGACAATGGCTTGATGTTGCTTTGACTAATTGCAACAAAAATATCAAAACAATCAAGGCACCCTGCGGTCATCATTGAAGGAGGATTCCTATTTACCCCCCATCTAAACGCTTTTAACATTTGGAATTTGTGAGTGTAATGGAATATCTTGTTTTATAACTGGTTCCAGACAATATTGCACTACGTTTTTTTGTCCTTTATTTTAGGCACATCAGCGAAATCCCTAAAACCCTTATCTTGTATATATCTATGCTATATGGTTACTAACTGGGAGGTAACCGTGGGATGCTGTGTACCTGTAAGTTAAGTTGTTTAAAAATTTTTGTTTGCACTGATCACTTTAAACACTGGTGGTTTGCAAATTTGTTATTTAAAGACATCAATCAAGACAAGGCTGTTAAACTGAAAGCCAGAAAATAGGTTAGAAATATTGTTTAAATAGAATTCATTTCAATGGTAACAATAAACTAATGGTCTTTTAATTATATTGTCTAATATTACAACATTTCTGTGTGTCTTATAGGCCACTTCAAATGGCTTGTCTATGAGGATGAGTTAACCACGTGCAACTCTGTGTAATTACATTTATGCTAATTCCCACATCTGTAATTTCAAGAAATCAGCAACATAAAAACATTGCAAATTACAAAATATCAATGGGCAACTTATTTAATTATATTATAAACATGAATCATTATGGTGGTAAAATGACATTATATTATATACAAAATATCACTTTTCAATAAAGCTGCAGAACATGTTAATTTAATTACCCGCTAACGATTTCTGCTCATATAAATGTCTAAATAATATCTCAGGGTTTGCTTTTCAGAAATAATTGCTTCCATAGTCCGTTATTTTTTTCCCATGCAATTTTAATAATGTTATCTTTTGACAATTTTTACTTGCGTTGTGCTGTGAATGACAAACCTGCTTGTAAAGACACATCTATGCGTTGATGTAAAACATAAAAGGTTGCATTATTAGCATTGGATATATAAAGCGCACTTTTTAGAAAGGAAAAACAAAATAGAGGTGTAAACGAGTGAGTCTCAGGGTGGAAATAGCAGAAGATATATGTTCTGTAAGGCAGGCTGACTACACAACAAATATTACATGAGAATGAAGAATAAGCTCAGGTTGTTAACCGTAACATGTGTATTAAGTGAAGGTGCACAGGAAATTTAAACAATTCTACAATTAATAGCTAGGAAAACAGAGGAACATTGGCAAGAAATCCAAGGGAGTAGCTCAGTTACTCTCTCAGACTAGATGGCCCTGGGAAAATATTCCTCTCATGCTCATAGTCCAGGAAGGTGCGATAATGAATTTGTCCCTCCCATGGCACTGTAACATGCAGCATCGCTACAGCCTTACGTGTTGTCAAGAACCAACTCCCAATGTTCACATGCTTGTTTCTACTTCCCTGGGTTGTGTCAACCTAGAGCATGGGCTACATACAGGTGCGGGTACTTTCCTGGTTCCACACCTAGGAGGGGGCGCTGAATCAAAGCTCTGACCAGAGTTTGTGCCTTCGGCATTGAACCGTTGCAGAAATACCATTTCCCAGTTTTTGAGTGGTGCCTGAGCATGGATTGGCCTTTTTGATCAGCTGCGAGTAGATCTCCTCCACTGATGGAACGCAAAACCCGGAAGCGGAAGTGCCGCCCGACCGCCCGAGACGAGGTCATAAAAATAGCGCGAATTTTGGATTATTTAAATGGACATTCGCAGAAAGAAACCCACCAGCAACTGAGGAAGCCTCTAAACGAGGTGAAACGCGTTTTGCACCAGGGCTTTCCTACAATTTACCTTCCACTGTAAGGTTTTGTTTTTTATACTTTTACTTATTATCACTTGTGCACTTTCAATAAAGCACTTTATACTTATACTTACCTTGGAGAGGACATTTGGCTACTTGCAACCTCCTGGCAGTGTAAAGAAGGCAGTGGGAACCTAGTTATCCCACAACGCTGGAATACTGAGCCTTATTTAAAGGCTCCTTCTTTGTGAGTGATATTCCACCCATTTTCTGCAATCTCAATATTATACAGACAATATTGCACTATTATGTGTTTTATTCTGTTTTATCTCTAGGAATATTTACCATTATCACCTGTTTTAATAAGAAGATACTCCACCCGATACTGTATGTAATTTCTGTTTGACGTGAGGGTAAAGGGTAACTCACTAAGGTGTTTTGAGTATCTCTTATTTTCTGTGTGTCCCACTGGTAATATTGTTACCATTTATTGTTTGTTATTATGTTTTATATATAATTCCCTTTTCAGTATTTGAAGTGGACATTATACTAAAATGTATTTTTTGGAAAACAGAGAATACCGTACTAATAATATAGATGTATGTTTTGAAACAACTATAGGACATAATTAAACTCCACAATACAACGATAAAAATAAATCTAGATATAATTTAGAAAAAACTCTCATAAAAGAGCTGAAAGTGAAATGGGAAATAGCAGCCCTTAAAAAATATGTCCGAGACCAGATTACCCCTAGAGGCCTTAGGTTCTATGAGGACCCAAGTTTTGATAGGGAAGATCCCCACTTTATGGCAGGCTGGGACAAACTTCTAGACGGATTCTCTTTTAGTACAATGGGCTATATAGTGGCTAGGAGAGAAGAAACTCTCCCCAAACTTGGTGAGGAAATTAACAAATGGAAAAACTGCCTAGCAGAAAACACAAGCCCAGAAATTTATAATAACATTTTAAGAGAAATTCAAACGAAAGTAGACAAGATTGAATTAGATACTATTGAAATTAAAAAGAAAAAATACCTAAGAGATACCACAGATTATCAGACAGGAAATGTTAGGGATTCTAGAAAAAATAACAAACGCCAGAATATCCCCTTCAAAAGACAACAACATACTCAGGTCAAATACCCACAACGACCACAAATCAATAGATATCAACCAGAGAGATTTGATAGAAATACACAATGGTAAAATAACAGAAAAACCTCATATAGAGATAATGTAGAAAGATTCACAGAAAAAGAACAACAAAATAAATGTCAATCACATAAAATAATCCATCTCTATAGATCTGGTGAACCTTTACAATTCCATAATCACACACCAACTTATAGGAGACATTATCAAACTAACCATGAACACACTAAAACTACCACTATTAATAATAAGAATCCTAAGAAATACAGTGATGTAGTCAAAGAGGGAACTCAAAGGAAAGAATTAGGAAAAGCTACAGACAAAGACACATTTAAAACCTCTACCGATAGACCTACCTCACCACATAACAAAATAAGAAATTCAAGTGATAAGGCATCCCCTCCCCCAGACACCCCACCATCGCCCTCTTTTTTTCGGAGGGACCGAATACAAAACAGAAGGAAATGGACAGACAAGACCCAGTCTTGGGACATACAGGGGAAAAGACAACGACCAATGGAAGAACAAGGAGACAGAGAAGAAAGAGGAAAACAATACAGAGAAAAGAGAGGCAAGACCTCAATTTAGAAGGCATATTTAATTTAGCAGGCCAACCTTTAACTAGGGAACAGACAGATATTTTTAAAAAGGGCCTTAAGTTTGCCCCTATAGCTGATTTCAACTCCTTTGACTTTTTCGTAGACATGAATCTATTCAAAAGAAAATTATCTTTAAAAAAAAAATCTTTAATAAAGAAAAAAACCTGCCAGAAACAAAAAGTGATGAATATTTTCACACATCGCTTAAAGAAAAATCCCAATTCTTTCCAAGACACCTGATTTCAAACGAAATTAAAGCGTTTGAAACCATGGTGATGAAAGATGTAGAGAAATTTAAAAAAAATAAATAAATATAAACAAAATGTATCAATAGAAGGGAAAAAAGCTTTAAAGAATATAAAGAATGATGATAATCTAGTAATTAAACCAGCAGATAAGGCTCAATATGTTAGAGAAGCAGACAGAACACAGCTAACAAAACTCTAACAAAAAAAAATATATTTTTTAAATTTTATTTTTTTTATTCCCTAATTCCCACTAAATTCCACCCACCAAAATAACTAAATCACAAATTAATAAAATCAAATAATAAAATTTAACCCCTTAGGGTTACAAAAAAACTAAAAATTAACCCTTGAAAGTAAAAAAAAAAAAAAAAAAGCTAGCCGTGATCAAGCAGCAGGGAAAGGGTTAAAAAAAAAATTAACTACAGGGAAAGGAATTTTATACTTTATAAGTACTTAGCAATAACGCAGGGACACAATGTAGCACCGATCCGTCTCTCTCCACTTCACAAACCCACACGAGGAGGAGGGAGGCGGATCAGATATCCCAGCAGCATTGTGACCGCTGTGACTGGCTGTCACAGCGATCACATGGGCTGGGATATCCGGATTTGCTGCTGCTGGTCTGCCCCTGACTCGGAGGGACCCAGCAACAGCATTAACCCCGCGATTGCCGGCACTGCGCGATCGCGGCATTAATTTTAACGCGTGACGGACGAGGTCCGTCACTCGTCATTAACGCATTCCCCTGAGTGACGGACCTCGTCCGTCACTCGTCGTTAAGGGGTTAAAGATGACCCAATTTTAAACAAAATCTTACCCTCAAAACCTAAAATTACATATAGAGGAGCAAATTTTTTTAAAAATATCTTAGTTAAAAGTAATTTAATTTTCAAAAAAACAAAGCACTTTATTCAAGATTTGAAAGGATTTTATGGTTGTGGTACATGTCTCCCGTGTAAAACTACAAAAAGTACAAAAATACATTTGGAAGATATAGAACCTATTATTCACAAGCCATATATAATCGAAGATCATCTTACTTGTCATTCAAAGGGCATTATATATATTTTAAAATGCCCCTGTAATTTGATTTATGTAGGAAGGACTATAAGACCTCTAAAGGTTAGGATCACTGAGCATATCCGTAATATTAGAATTGGTTTGGAAACTCACAGCGTATCCCTACATTTTAAAGAGATTCACAACCAGAATCCAGAAAAAAAAAAATTTGTGCAATAAAGGAAGTAAAACGAGATTGGAGAGGGGGTAACTATATTAAAATATTGGATAAAGAAGAAATGCATTTTATTTATAATTTTAAAACCCTTACCCCTTATGGCTTAAACTCGGATTTTGAGGTTTGCCATTTTTAAAATAAATACTTTTTGTTAATATTTTTTTATTATTTAATATATTATCTTTTTAATTATTCCACCTTCTCTTATCTCATATCGTATTATGAGCATTTATTTCTTTCTGATTTCCAATATTTTATTATACATTATTGAGTCACTATTCTAAGTTATCACATTAGATTTGAGATATACCATATTTAGATGTTTTTATACATTCTCCTTATTTCTTATAGTAACTATATGTAAATTATTTTTTCCCTTTTTTTCCTTATTATATAGACTCTATTTTACATTTGTAGTATTTTTTATCTTATAGATCTTTAATTATCTTTGCCTAATTCCTTCCATATTGTCCTTATCAACATCTGTAACATGCTAAATGAGAGATTGACATTAACTGTAACCTGCTAAATGAGAGACTGACATTATCGAACAAACGAAGTGGAACGTACAGATGCGTTCCACCATACAGGAAATAGAGCTGCGACATATGCGTTCCACCGATGGAACGCAAAACCCGGAAGCGGAAGTGCCGCCCGACCGCCCGAGACGAGGTCATCAAAATATCGCGAATTTTGGATTATTTAAATGGGAATTCGCAGAAAGAAACCCACCAGCAACTGAGGAAGCCTCTAAACGAGGCGAAACGCATTTTGCACCAGGAACGCTGGAATACTGAGCCTTATTTCAAGGCTCCTTCTTTGTGACTGATATTCCACCCATTTTATGCATTTTCAATATTATACAGACAATATTGCACTATTATGTGTTTTATTCTGTTTTATCTCTAGGAATATTTACCATTATCACCTGTTTTAATAAGAAGATACTCCACCTTATACTGTATGTACCTTCACAAGATTCGCCCAGGAGCATTGCAGGGGTGAGTGCACTCTTGGTGGGGGCCGGGATAACCCCCACTGGCCCAGAGGGTGGATGTACAGGGTGTGATGGACACCTCCGCCGACTGATGCTCCTAGCGCTGCTCAAGGACCATCAGAGAGCTGGGGCTCTCCTCCAGGAGAGTATAGCTGGGGCTCTGCTCCAGGAGAGTATAGCTGGGGCTCTGCTCCAGGAGAGTATAGCTGGGGCTCTGCTCCAGGAGAGTATAGCTGGGGCTCTGCTCCAGGAGAGTATAGCTGGGGCTCTGCTCCAGGAGAGTATAGCTGGGGCTCTGCTCCAGGAGAGTATAGCTGGGGCTCTGCTCCAGGAGAGTATAGCTGGGGCTCTGCTCCAGGAGAGTATAGCTGGGGCTCTGCTCCAGGAGAGTATAGCTGGGGCTCTGCTCCAGGAGAGTATAGCTGGGGCTCTGCTCCAGGAGAGTATAGCTGGGGCTCTGCTCCAGGAGAGTATAGCTGGGGCTCTGCTCCAGGAGAGTATAGCTGGGGCTCTGCTCCAGGAGAGTATAGCTGGGGCTCTGCTCCAGGAGAGTATAGCTGGGGCTCTCCTCCAGGAGAGTATAGCTGGGGCTCTCCTCCAGGAGAGTATAGCTGTATAGCTGAAGCGAGCTCTTATGAGAGCTAGCAGTGATATAGCTGGTATAGCTGTTCCCTACAACAAGAGCCAAGGCTACACGTTGAGGGTAAGAAGATCTTGTTTATTGAGTGCAAGGGGCATTTCTTTTATACAGTTTTCCCCACAAGGTTACCACCCACGTGGGCCTTGTTGGGCACCGACAACACAAATCCAACAACCAATCATTTACAGACACACGGTTAAGCACTCCCATTCATTACTGTAAACGTCCTCCCCTCTGTTTGGGAGATAATGGAGTTAATTGCTGTATCAACTCAATTATCTCCAAGCGAAAAATATGCTTTTTATACAATTTTTATAACTCAAAAACTATACATGCAATTTTAATGAACTAAATGAATTAATTCCATGAACTCGACAGCAAAACACAGCTGAATGCGTTCGACTGAATTAAAATGGCCGCCGCCACGTGTTCGTTAGTCAAATGGCGGCCACTTCGACTACTTCGGCTGTATCCGAAGTGCCAGTTCAAAAGTGCAGCTCCTTTCCCATATGATTTAAAGGGCCAGAAACAGTCTTTTAGCATCCAATCTGCACAAATGGAGTTTTAAAAATGCAATACACCCCAGGGGCCATAGTAACAATTCAAAGGGTTAGCCATTAGTCCTCTCCAAGCACAAGTAACATAAATTCCCTTGGTTGTTGGTCAAAATTGCCAAGATCATTCCATATCTGAAGGTCTTTCTACCTTAAACCAGGCCTGCTCCCTTGAGTTATAGATTTGTAGTTTCTTAATGTGGACAATTATGTTGGCACAGTATATTTCTTTTATTGGGGGTATTACTCTATTACTTTTCTTTTCCAGACCTTGTACAATAATTTGTGGTATATTTCCTCTCCATATAAAATTAGAGAAGGAAAGCTGGATCATATCTAACCAGGTCTTAGGAGATTTTAATGGGATCATATTGAAGAGATATGCCCATTTAGGTATAATATACGCCTTTATCATATTGATTCTTCCCCACCAAGAGATCTCCAAGTAACACCATTCTTTAAGAATACTATTGGTATATTTAACCAATTTTAAGACATTAGCTAACACTATAAACTTTGAGTTAGTCGTGATAATTATTCCAATATAATACAAGTTTTTAGACCAATAGAAGTAAAAATTTTTAGAGTAGCTGGATTTAAATGTATAACTAAAGCTGTTGTTTTATATATGTAGGTTTATTTTATAGTATGAAATATGTCCATATTTTTGAATTTCCTGCATTAAATGATATATTGATAAAGTAGGATCAACAATAGAAATCAAGACGTTGACATACCTTTGATTTCGGTGTTGCTTCCAATACTGATCGCAAACAGTTCTATTGACAGGACCTTAAAAACACTTTTAAATCGAGATTAGTCTGCAGCTCAAGCCATCTGCAACCATCCAGTATGGCACCCAAGCCCCTCCCCTGATTAATAATGTTATCTTAATATGATTTTTGTAGAGATTGCAAAATGATCTATAAGTGCAATTTAGCTTTAAAAATTAGTTGATATTCCCCAGGAACTATACACCCCATGGACACTGCATGTAAGTTACCCCAACGATCCCTGCCGAGACATTTAACCTGAAAGGTAGCCCACACATTGTTTGCAACCCTGGACTGCAGCGACCCGCGCTCACCAATACGGCCAGTCTACGTGGCAACCATCCTTTCCGGGATGACTGACTCTCCCTGAAACACACTGGCGGCTTAGTCAGTTGCCCCCGCGCAGGACTCTAATTACCAAGGCTAACTGGACAGCATGTACCAGGCCACAATGGCTTACTCCCTATGCTCACCAGATGACATCACCTAACCCGCAATGCTATGGTCGGCTCTCAAATATCCTACCCACGGGACCTGACAACATAGCCCGATCCTTCGGATCTAGAGAGCTATCCCTCCACGGACTATCTCTCCCCTATTAGTATATCGATGTAATAGTCAGATAAAAAGCATACTATAGAGTCTATCCAGATATTGTCCGCCCTAAGTACATACAGCGTGCTCTCCACCTATAATAGGCATGCCAAATGTGTACCTACCCCAGCATATGTGACTCCAAAATTGTATATGTTCTATTATTGCTAAGTTTTATTTTCTTTGTCTCAACCCACACGCAGTGACCTAACTACTTTGTTTTACAGAGTTAATCTGTTAAGTTTTGATATACAGTGAAAATCTTTCTGCACACTATGAATGCTTTGCACTATGTCCGACTAACCAGTGAAGACAACCCTTTACACGCGCCCCAGCCAGGATAGTCCGCCTGTGCCTAAGCAGGAGGCCTCACAGGGCATACATTGCACTATGACGTGGGTCAATTGAGGGCTCCATATTCAGAATCAGGACCATACCACACTCTTAACACATGTTGTGCTTCTGCCATGCACGCCCTCTGCCCACCTGACAGGAACACGTTGGTATCTATAAACATAGTTGGGGATGGCCTCTGGCACCCCTCTTAGCCTATGGGACTGACATTTGGACACAAACCATGTTTAACAAGCAGAGCAGCGAGATACAGAGCTCCACATAAGGGGTACTACACATCATGCATACCTCGCATTTGACAATAGCTTGCTCTAAGATACATTGCCCATCCTGATAACGCACCCACCCTGCCCTGACAAGCATACCGTACGAAAAGGTCTGAGCAGCAATACCATTCTCAAACAAGGCAAATGTTACTCCGGCTCATAAGCATTCGCAAACCTCCCCTGAACGCAGGTTTCTCTACTGACTACGCTCCACGCACTGCACCAGCACAGGGGGCACCCCCACGACCGACACTACACAGGCACATAAACCCCAGCAGAACTCTACACGGCGCACAATCACACAGCAAACCGATACGCTACTCACTAACACCCTGCCACTCACATAATCTAGATTACAATGCAAATCAAGCTTATGTACACCTCAATCTGGACCCTCAACTACCACCCACTCATATGACCCACAAGCACCTACAGCTAGATACACAACTCCCGCTAGGAAGGAACATGTTCAGTTTGAATATTTTGCTTGCCGATAGGCTTGTATATAATTTAAATGTCCATTATTGTTATTTCATGTTATAAAAAAAAAAGTGCTTTACTAATGACATTTCACGACAACTTGATCTCAACCTTACTGTATTGTATCCCTTTTTCACTTGAAAATGTCACTGTGAACTTGTTAACTAAAACATGCACTGCAAAAATAAAGAATTAAAAAAAAAAAATTAGTTGATATTATCTTTGGAGAAAAACATTTATCTATGGGCTACCCTACTGAAAAATTAAGATAATTTCAAGATTCAATTTATTTATTGTCAGGACTAAATAATCAATAGTGGAATGCAACAAGTTCCATATAATGCATCAAACATGCCATGAAGTCTAAAACTGGAAGCCAAGATAAAGTCTACATGTAAGGAAGTTAATAAGCGGGGACAAATTCTCAGAGGAAAGTAGATCAGGAGATATGTTTCAGATGAAGCTTCAATTTGGAAGACAGTCAAGTAGTGATCCTATGTTTACCATTGTCATGATTGTGTGGGAGGTGGCCTGGGTTGTTTATTCTAGTGTGACACTCAATTTAGCTTTCTGCTAAATCTAGCTATCAGTTACTGCCAGGAGCACTTGAAAAAACTTTGATTGGGAGATAGGATATTGGCAGACATGTTGTTGTTGTTCCTAGCATGAAACTAGGTTATTAATATATAGGTATGCAAAGTTTTTTTTGTTAACTGTTTAGAGAAAACACAATTCTTGTTTTGGGGACTATGGTGTTCACGAACTAAGGAAAGAAAAGTCCCTCTTTCCTAGTCTGATTCATTGATTCTAATTTGAGTCCCTACGCACATTTAAATAACAGTAGGTTTTTAGTATCACTCCAATATCTATTAATGTGAAAGTTTACCTGCCCCATCAAGGCAAACCTCTTAGATGAGTCCCAGTAGGCCAAATAGGAGTCATAGAGAGCAGATGTACCTGCAATGAGGACAACTATATCCAAGTACCTCCAGAGAGTCAGACAGGTCCTGAATACACGTCCCCTGATAGGGGACGTAACAGGCATTAAACTGATAGGAATAGTACTACTTAACACACCTCATAATAATGCAGAGAGAGGCAATGCAGAGAGATAAGTCTAAAGAAGAGGAGTCAGAGGAGGAAGGTGGCTTTGAGGAGGTGGAAGACCAAACACAGCAGGCGTCCCTGGGGCTTGTTGTCACCTTTCGGGGACCCTTGGTGTAGTACGTGGCTGTGTGGAGGAAGAGACCTTCAATGACATCAGTGAGGACAAGGGACGGGACATGGCTAGCTTGGTATCCAACCTTGTGCAAATGGGGAGTTTGCAGTTGTGCAAATGGACTGTTTGCTGTTGTTTGCGGTGCGTTAAACGGGGAGTTTGGTCTGTCACTGTGAAGCGGGCATAACCCTTACACTACCTGATCGATACCTGATGTTTTAAAGCACGTTATTCCAAACAATTTAGGAATGTTAGGTGATTTATGCCCTTTATGGATTAAAACCAGACTCTGCATCAACTATGTAATTTTCCATGGGAGTTTTGCCATGGATCCCCCTCCGGCATGCCACAGTCCAGGTGTTAGTCCCCTTGAAACAACTTTTCCATTACTATTGTGGCCAGAAAGAGTCCCTGTGGGTTTTAAAATTCATCTGCCTATTGAAGTCTATGGCGGTTCGCCCGGTTCACCCGTTCGTGAACATTTGCGGAAATTCGCGTTCGCCGTTCGCGAACGGAAAATTTTGCGACATCTCTACCTACTAGTCATCAGGTAACCAACTGGCTTACTAATATGAAAAAGAGAATAGCTGGACACCCTGGATTTAAATACATGGAAACTAATCACTGTAAATAGAGTATTACACCCAAAACCCATCATATACACCAGCTGAAAAGAAACAAGTTGGAGCTAGTGATGTCGCGAACACAAAATGTTCGGTTCTCGAACGGCAAACGCGAACTGCCGCAAACGTTCGCGAACCGGCGAACCGGGCGAACCGCCATAGACTTCAATGGGCAGGCGAATTTTAAAACCCACAGGGACTCTTTCTGGCCACAAAAATGATGGAAAAGTTGTTTCAAGGGGACTAACACCTGGACTGTGGAATGCCGGAGGGGGATCCATGGCAAAACTCCCATGGAAAATTACACAGTTGATGCAGAGTCTGGTTTTAATCCATAAAGGGCAGAAATCACCTAACATTCCTAAATCACAATGGATATGGATTGACACCTGACATATGACATATTGACACCTTGACATAGGGATTGACATCTGTCCTCAGAGCCCCTGATACACACTGACACAGAGCAGAATAGGGACTGTTCACCCTACATAGGGTCACTTGGCAGGTATGGATTGACACCTACCCTAAGGATCCCTGATACACACCGACACAGAGCAGAATAGGGACTGTTCCCCCTACACAGGGTCACTTGGCAGATATGGATTGACACCTGTCCTCAGAGAACACGATACACACTGACACAGAGCAGAATAGAGACTGTTCCTGTAATGCCTTAACTATGGTATCCTCTTACTTCCTGGTTCCACGGAGCCTAGCCACACCCCTTTATGACACGGTCTGCCTATTTAATCTGACTGCACCAGCTGATCAGGGCTGGATTATTGAACTACGTTCCTTACTCACAACCCGGCTACAACTTCGTTGTGAAAGCCTCTGCTACCAGACCGGACTGAAAGACTCTGCAAAGTTCCCTTCACCTCTCCTCATCCACGACTAAAGATTAAACACTCTTCATACGCCTCTGAGGAGATCTCGGGAACCAGTGTTCTATATGCCGGAAGCTAAGTAAAACCAATGTGATAAGAGTTGCATCTAAAAGCTGTTATTACCTGTCTCCAAAAGTCCTTCGGTAAAAACAATCCCGTTACAGCTAACTTCAACTCATACTTCATATCAGTTATCTGCATCTGTCTTGCTTCAGTTAAAGTATGGAACAGCTATTGTAATTACTTATCACCTAAACCGTTAACTCTACTAAGAGACTCCTTATTGATTCAGTGTCTGCAATTTACTATCGTTTACTCCTTAAAGCTACAGTGCCTGTAATTGTGGACTTCAGTTATCGTTTACTACTTAAAGCTACAGTGCCTGTAACTGTGGACTTCAGTTATCATTTACTACTTAAAGCTACAGTGCCTGTAATTGTGGACTTCAGTTATCGTTTACTACTTAAAGCTACAGTGCCTGTAACTGTGGACTTCAGTTATCATTTACTACTTAAAGCTACAGTGCCTGTAATTGTGGACTTCAGTTATCGTTTACTACTTAAAGCTACAGTACCTGTAAATTGGAATTAAAGTCTTTACCTTTTACTTTCTTTAATAAATATTCAAACTATACGAAATCTGCAGTTGTGTTCCTTCATAACAAATGTTTAGACGTGACAGTTCCCCTTACATAGGGTCACTTGGCAGATATGGCTTGACACCTGTCCTCAGAGATCATGATACACACTGACACAGAGCAGAATAGAGACTGTTCCACCTACATAGGGTCACTTGGCAGATATGGATTGACACCTGTCCTCAGAGATCATGATACACACTGATACAGAGCAGAATAGAGACTGTTCCCCCTACATAGGGTCACTTGGCAGATATGGATTGACATCTGTCCTCAGAGCCCCTGATACTGTCAGGGTACCTGTGGTCTCTACCTCCGAAAGAGGTAGAGACTTAGCTGTTCCTCCATGCAGAAGGTCTGATGGCTCCCTTCCCCGCGGTCTATCCGGTCATGCTAGGCCGGCCGCGAGGGAGTGACTGCCTTTTACAGCATCTAGGCAGGAAGTAGTCATCAGGACACTCCCCCGGAACGACCTGTCAGTCAATTGCTGCAGGACCAATCAGGACGCCTCGGAGGCGTGGTTACTGCTCTGAACAGGGTATTTAACAGAGCTTCTTTCATTAGCTCATTGCCCTGTCGTGGTTCTAGCTTGTTCTAGTCACTCAGTGCTTGTGTATTCTATTATCCCTTTTGGTTTTGACCCGGCTTGTTTACCTTACTCTGCTTATCTCTGTTACCCTTGATTCGGCTTGTCTCTCGCTTACCTGTCTTCTGTTACCCTCGACCTCGGCTTGTCTTTGACCATTCTATACTGTACTACTTACGTTAGTCCGGCCATTCTAAGGTCCGGTATACGTATCTGGCTACTGTTTGTACTCTGCGTGTTGGATCCCTGTCCCGATCCTGACAGATACACACTGACACAGAGCAGAATAGGAACTGTTCCCCCTACATAGGGTCACTTGGCAGGTATGGATTGACACCTGTCCTCAGAGACCTAATTGTGTAATAATGGTAATACTATTACCTATTATATAATATTGGCAAGGGCAAGGAAATTCCCTCTAAATAGATGGGTATAGGCAGAGAGTATGGAGACCGGAGTGATAAAGTGTCAATAAGGTGATATAAAGTTAAATGTATCACAGACACACAGCCACCCTTTCTCTTAGCTAGTTTCCAGAAATGCTGGATAGGTAGAAGGGCTATAAAGACTCAGAGAGGTCTAAGAATAATCCTCTAAACTAGCCCTAATCTCCTTAAACACCTTCAAGGGTGTTCTAAGGTAAAGCTCAATCTAAACGTTTAGATGACTGCCTGATTTCCCATCACAGATGCTGGCTAGGAATAACAGTGTGCAAGACAAAGAGTGTGTCTAAGTGCCCATAGTGCAGTAAAGTGTCTCTAGTGAAGTGAAAAAGAGAATAACAAGCTGGCGCCCTATCAGGGGACGTGTATATGGCATCAATTTTAGGAACCGGGAGATGGAAAAAGATGCTTGCTCGGTCCTACTACTTCAAATTTGGGGCACTGCGCGTGCAATCTAATGTGCCTCCAGATAGGAATAGTACTACTTAACACACCACTCCTATCAGTTTAATCCCTGTTATGTGCCTTTTTTTTGGTTTGTTTTTTGAAGCCACAGTGCAGCACCAGAGGGACGAAAAATTAGGCATGTACACATGCTTGAAAAATTAGGTATTGTTGCAGCCGCTGCTGTAGCAGCGGCCATAAAAATTGATGTTTGTTTCCCAGGCAGAAAGGGCTCTAAAACATTGTGGCTTGAACCCTAGTTGGTGGCGGATAAGTCACGCAAGTCAACCGGCATTCAGAGCTACAATACAGCAGCGTGTGGACCATTTTTAGCCCAAGGCAGCTCATCTCATCAGGCCATTTTTAGTCGAATGTATCGCCCAGTGTCAGTCCCTTCGGGATCCATCCCTCATTCATCTTAATAAAGGTGAGGTAATCTAGAATTTTTTGACCTAGGCGACTTCTCTTCTCAGTGACAATACCTCCTGCTGCACTGAAGGTCCTTTCTGACAGGACACTTGAAGCGGGGCAGGCCAGAAGTTCTATCGCAAATTGGGATAGCTCAGGCCACAGGTCAAGCCTGCACACCCAGTAGTCAAGGGGTTCATCGCTCCTCAGAGTGACGATATCTGCAGTTAAGGCGAGGTAGTCTGCTACCTGTCGGTCGAGTCGTTCTCTGAGGGTGGATCCCGAGGGGCTGTGGCGATGTGTAGGACTTAAAAAGCTCTGCATGTCCTCCATCAACAACATGTCTTTAAAGCATCCTGTCCTTGCCGGCGTGGTTGTGGGAGGAGGAGGATGACTTCCACCTCTTCCCCTGTTAGATTCCGGTTGTGCTGTGACATCACCATTATACACTGTGTAAAGCATACTTTTTAAATTTATTTTGCAAATGCTGCATCCTTTCCGACTTGTTGTAATTCTGTAACATTTCTGCCACTTTCTGCTTATACCGGGGGTCTAGTAGCGTGGACAACCAGTACAGGTCGTTCTCATTCAGCCTTTTTATACAAGGGTCCCTCAACAGGCACAACAGCATGAAAGACCCCATTTGCACAAGGTTGGATGTCGAGCTACTCATTTCCCGTTCCTCCTCCTCAGTGATGTCAATGTCAATGTTCTTCCCCCCAGCCACGTACAACACCACGGGTACCAGATAGGTGACAACGAGCACCCTGGGATGCCTGTTGTGGTTGGTCTTCCTCCTCCTCCTCAAAGCCACATTCCTCCTCTGACTCCTCTTCCTCACACTCCTCTTCCAGCATTGCCGCAGGTCCAGCAAGCGATGCTGATAAGGCTGTTTCTGGTGGTGATGGTGACCACAACTCTTCCTCTTCACGCTCATCTACGGCCTGCTCCAGCACTCTTCGCAGGGCACGCTCCAGGAAGAAAACAAATGTTATGATGTCGCTGATGGTGCCTTCGGTGCGACTGACTAGGTTTGTCACCTCCTCAAAAGGATGCATGAGCCTACAGGCATTGCGCATTAGCGTCCAGTAACGTGGCAAAAAAATTCCCTAGCACCACGGTCATACAAATATTCATTAATGGCTTTTTCTTGTTGGAGCAGGCGGTCGAACATTAGAAGTGTTGAATTCCAACATGTCGGGCTGTGGCAAATCAAGCGCCTCACTGGCATGTTGTTTCGCCGCTGGATATCGGCAAAGTGGCCATGTAGGAACGCCTGAAATTGCCACACACCTTCCTCGCCTGCTTCAGGACGTCCTGTAAGCCTGTGTACTTATGCACAAGCATTCCATGCTTGGCAGCCGTCAGCAGGTTTACCCAGTGCGCAATGTAGGTGATATACCTGCCATGACCATGCTTTGCAGACCAGGTATCAGTGGTCAGATGGACCCTTGCCCCAACACTGTGTGCCAGACAAGCCGTTACTTCCTTTTGCACAATCGAGTACAGGTTGGGGATTGCCTTTTGTGAAAAGAAATTTCGTCTGGGTACCTTCCACTGCAGTGTCCCAATAGCTACACATTTTTTGAACGCCTCAGACTCCACCAGCTTGTATGGTAAAAGCTGGCAGGCTAATAGTTCGGACAAGCCAGCTGTCAGACGCTGGGCAAGGGGGTGACTTTCTGACATTGGCTTCTTACGCTCAAACATGTCCTTGACAGACACCTGACTGAGGGCAGATGAGCGGGAACTGCTCAAGGCGGGAGACGGAGTGGTGGATGGTTGAGAGGGGGCAAGGAGGACAGCAGTGGTTGACGTGGCTGAAGATGCTGGACCAGGAGGAGGATGGCGGCTTTGAGTTTGCCTGCTGCTTGTACTCATGTGTTCCCATAGGCGTTTGTGATGTGTGATCATGTGCCTACGCAAAGCAGTTGTACCTAGGTGGGTGTTGGACTTCCCACGACTCAGTTTCTTTTGGCACAGGTTGCAAATGGCATCGCTGTTGTCAGAGGCAGACACACAAAAAAATGCCACACTGCTGAGCTCTGCAATGACGGCATTCTGGTGGTGGACAAAGCATGCGTTGATTGGCGTGCTGTCGGGCTGACCCCGGGTGCCGATGCATGCTGTCTGACTGTGCGACTAGCTCCTTGCGACGACCTCCCCCTGCTTCCAACTCGTCTCCTCCTCCTCCTCTCTGTCTCCCCATCTGAACTTTCGTCCTGTTCTTCTTGTTGCCGAGCGGGCACCCACGTGACATCCATGGACGCATCGTCATCATCAACCGCTTCACTTGTATCTGACAACTCAGCAAAGGAAGCAGCAGCGGGTACAACATCATCATCATCACACCGTATGTCCATGTGTGTAATGCTGCCTGCCTGAGACATATCCCTGTTATCTACATCCTCTGGCAATAATGGTTGCGCATCACTCATTTCTTCAAACGGATGTGTGAATAACTCCTCTGACATACCAAGTGAAGCAGCTGTGGTGCTAGTGTTAGTGGTGGCGGCAGGTGGGTGAGTGGTATCTTGAGAGGTGCCCGAAGCTAAGCTGGAGGAGGATGGTGCGTCAAGGTTCCGAGCGGAAGCTGTAGAAGATTGGGTGTCCTGTGTTAGCCCGTCAACTATGTCCTCAGAACTGTTCAAGTTCAGGGTACGTGGCCTCTGAAACCTGGGCATTATTCTAGGGCCAAAGGGAATCACAGCACCACGGCCACGATGGCCCCTGCGGGGTGGCCTTCCTCTGCCTGTCATTTTTTTTGGGATTAGTGGTACTATGCGTGCAAGCTACTGTGAGACCAGATATGAGTGGCAATGTGCACTTGCAGAGGTTGGCAGAGTACACGCTGTTGGCCTGACACACCCGCTTGAAGACAAGAAACTGCTATTCAATTTATAACAGTGAAAAAGTTTTGTTTTTAAATGCACGCTATTGTGACACCAGATATGAGTGGCAATGTGCACTGGCAGAGGTTGGCAGAGTACACGCTGTTGGCCTGACACACCCGCTTGAAGACAAGGAACTGCTATTCAATTTATAACAGTGAAAAAGTTTTGTTTTTAAATGCACGCTATTGTGACACCAGATATGAGTGGCAATGTGCACTGGCAGAGGTTGGCAGAGTACACGCTGTTGGCCTGACACACCCGCTTGAAGACAAGTAACTGCTATTCAATCTATAACAGTGAAAAAAAAGTTTTTTGTTTTTAAAGGCACGCTATTGTCACACCAGACATGAGTGGCAAAGTGGACTGGCAGAGGTTGGCAGAGCACACGCTGAAGGCCTGACACCCAGACGCTTGCAGACAACTAACTGCTATTAGCTTACAGTGAAAAACTTTTTTTCTTTTTAATGGCACGCTATAGTCACACCAGATATGAGTGGCAAAGTGCACTTGCTGAGGTTGGCAGAGTACATGCTGAAGGCCTGACACCCGCTTGAAGACAACTAACTGCTATTCAATCTATTACAGTGAAAACATTTTTTTTTCTTTTTAAATGTCAAGCTTAAGCTATTGTGACACCAGATATGAGTGGTGGCACTGGGCAAGTGGGCACAGTATCCACTGTGAGCCTGACACAGAAGCTGGCAGGCAGGCAACTGCAATTACCGTATATACTCGAGTATAAGTCGAGTTTTTCAGCACATTTTTTGTGCTGAAAAACCCCAACTCGGCTTATACTCGAGTCATAGTCTGTATTATGGCAATTTGCATTGCCATAATACAGACTGGGGGGAGAGGGGTGCTGGCAGAGCTGTACTTACCTTTCCTGCAGCTCCTGTCAGCTCTCTCCTCCTCCGCGCCGTCCTTTCAGCACCTCGGTCAGCTCCCAGTGTAAGTCTTGCGAGAGCCGCGGCTCTCGTGAGACTTACACTGTGAGCTGACAGAGGGAGCTGCACAGACCGTGCGGAGGAGGAGGGAGCTGACAGGAGCTGCAGGAAAGGTAAGTACAGCTCTGCCAGCCCCCCTCTCCCCCCCACTGAACTACCAATGACACTGGACCACCAGGGAAGGAGCCCCCCTCCCTGCTATGTATCAAGCAGGGAGGGGGGACGAAAAAAATATATAATAAAAAAATAATAATAATTAAATAATTAATAATAATACAAAAAAAAAAATATATAAAAAAAATAATAATTAATAATATATTAAATGCCCACCCCCACCAACACATACACAAACACACACTGCATCACACACACTCACACTTCATTCATATGCACACACTGCACTCACACACACTGCACTCATACACACACTGCACTCATACGCACACTGCACTCATACGCACACTGCACTCATACGCACACTGCACTCACACACACTGCACTCATACACACTGCACTCATACACACTGCACTCACACACACACTGCATCACACACACTGCATCACACACACTCACACTTCATTCATATACACACACACTGCACCCACACACACTGCACCCACACACACTGCACTCACACACACTGCACTCACACACACTGCATTCATACACACACTGCGCTCACACACACACTGCGCTCACACACACTGCATTCATACACACACTGCACTCATACACGCACTGCACTCATACACGCACTGCACTCACACACTGCATTCATACACGCACTGCACTCATACGCACACACTGCATTCATACGCACACACTGCATTCATTATTCAATTAATATAATTTTTTTAGGATCTAATTTTATTTAGAAATTTACCAGTAGCTGCTGCATTTCCCACCCTAGTCTTATACTCGAGTCAATAAGTTTTCCCAGTTTTTTGGGGTAAAATTAGGGGCCTCGGCTTATATTCGGGTCGGCTTATACTCGAGTATATACGGTAGATTACACAGGAAAAAAAAGCATACTGATGTTCTAGCCCTAAAAAGGGCTTTATGGGGTGCTGTTCTTACAGCAGAGATCAGATGAGTCCTTCAGGACTGCAGTGGACACTGAATACCCTAGCTTAGCTATCAATTTCCCTATCTAATGAGCAGCAGCTAAACTTTCCCTCCTCTATCTAAGAATGCAGCTTCAGAATGAATCTAAAATTCTGTACATGTGTGTGTACAGGAGGTGGGAGGGTCTGCTGCTAATTTTCTGGAATGTGTCTGCTGACCGTGAGGCACAGGGTCAAAGTTTCCTCAATGATGATGAATAGGGGGCAGATCGAACTGCGCATGTGTTCGCCCGCCGTGGTGAACGCGAACACGTTATGTTCGCCGGGAACTATTCGCCGGCGAACAGTTCGGTACATCACTAGTCAGGAGAACCCACCTCAAATAGCCCAGTACAAGTCACACAAAACCTGTTAACAATAATACTTAGCAATAACACAGCAATGCAAATTGAAAAAACAACCCAGAGCAGAGACAGCTCTGAGTTGGTGAGTGCTCACCTGGAGGCAGGAGCAAAGAAAGAGGAAGTGGGAGTGTCTGTCTCAGTGGTTTTATACTGATGCCTGTTTTGGTTGTTTTGAAAAGTTCTGTTAACTGTTTATTTGCTGCTGGAGGTTTTCAGTAAAGAAGGTAAAGCAAATATGAAGCCTCCTGTCCTGACATAAAATTAGGGGCCCTCAGCCCTTTAAGAGTTCCTCCTGCCTGGGCCCCTTTCATGTTGCCTGCTGGGAAAAAGTGAAGGGAGATCACTTCCTCTCAAGTAATAGAGTGTGCTGGGGAGGTGGAGGATGCATATTCAGGAGGAGGAAAGGGACTGAGGAAGTCAGACTCCCATCAGCCTTGGCCATCCAGCTCCCACTGGACTCCAGGGAAGAATTCTATACCCAAAAGTTAAGGAGACGAGGGTAGCTAAAATATGATGTAAATTGATATGTGTGTGTGTGTACCTGGGTCTGAGTCAGTGCATCTTGCTATATGTGTGTGTTTATCTGGCTGTGTGTGTGTGTTTATATGGCTATATGTGTATATTTGGCTATGTGTGACTGTGTATGTGTGTGTGTGTGTGTGTATCTAGCTGTGTGTGTATCGGGCTGTGTTTCTGTTAGTGTGTGTATCTGGATATATGTGTCTGTGTGTATGTGTGTGTGTGTGTGTATGCATGTGGCAATGCATTCATCCCAGCATTCCAATGCCAACACTGCACACACATACGCTAACACTGCACACAAGTACACCCCTGCATTCCAACAACATTGCACACAAATACACCACTGCATGGTTGTCTGTGTTCCTGTGTGTATCTCAGTGTTTGTGTAAGTGTGCATCTGTGTGTATGTGGCAGTGCATACATCCCAGCATTCCAATGCCAACACTGCACACAAATACACCATTGCATGTAAACCTGAGTGTCTGTGTGTATCTGAGTGTGTGCATGTGCTAGTGTGTGTGTGTGTGTGTGTATATGCCAGTGTGTTTGTGTTAGTGTGCATCTGTGTGTTAAGATGTGTGCATGTGTCCAGGTGTGTGCATGTATCAGTGTGTTTATGTGTGTATCTGCATGTCAATGTGTATGTATATCTGTGTAAGTATGTATGTGCATACATCCAGGCAATTAAACATACCGCTGTAAACACAATCATTACATACAAACACACTCCTGAATATAAACTCCAAAATTGTATACAAACACACCCTTCACTCACCAATACTACACACAAAGGTACATCTGCATTTAAAAGACAACACTACATCCAAAACACACCCCTGCACGCAATTACAAATGTCACATACAAACACACCCCTTTATTAAAACACTAAAATTATATGCAAACACCAATTCAATACACAAAAGCATAACTGCCTTTAAAAGCCAACACTACAAACACACACCCCTGCATTCAAACGGAAACACTACACACAAGTACACCGCTGCATTCCAATAGTAACAGTACATACAAATACATTCCTATATGCACACATATACTCTAAACAAAAACATGCTTACATTCAAATTGAAGATTATGCTAGCTTTAGTGTACAGATAATCTTAATTTTAATAATGACAGGAGGCGAGTATTTTGCATAATCTTTCTTTACTAACTCCATAGCAGCAAAGAAAAGAGTGACATAACTTTTAACCAATCACAATATAGAATAGGGTATAAGAGGTGTGACCTATGACATCATTTCCTCTTTAAAATTGCGACATCACAAGGTAATAATGTAGAAATAACAGAACATGAGAAAAAGTCCATAAAATAAGAAACTGGAAACTCAATCAGAATAAATTGAACCGGAACAGGTAGAATGCAGATGAAGGCATCCCATTTTCAAATGATGGTCTCCCTAGACCTGATGATAAATCTCCTGATGCGATGATGAAGACATCTTGTATGGAGACTTTAATGATTCCGTGTAACTTCTGTTTAAGCTGAAACGAGAGTATAAGGTGCGTTAGAGTCCAGAAATGATTGTCTAAAAACAATGAGTGTCTGTCCCTTAATTCAACTCAATATTGACTAATAAATGTGAATAAACTAAACGTCCTCCCCTAATGGTGTTAAATAAGTATCCCACCCCAAACAGTATATATATAGAACCATAAGTGAATGAAAATAAGGCATTGCAACAAGTGTTACCGAGTCAGGCATTATACCCCCATATGAGAGAGTCAAGTGTCATAAGTAGAGGTGAAAATGAAAGGGAGGGAAGAACGAAAGAGAACAGGGAGGGAAAATACTCGCCTCCTGTCATTATTAAAATTAAGATTATCTGTACACTAAAGCTAGCATAATCTTCAATTTTATCACATGACAGGAGGCTTCGTATTTTGCAATTTCAACGCTGTGAAAGAAAAGAAAAGGCTGGGTTATCCAGAGGACGAAAGTAGAATGTCCTAAATGTAGACTCTCTGGTCCAGTCCGCTGCTCGCAAGATGTCCGAAAGGGACGCGCCTGCCGCATAAGCGGAAGAGGCCGCTGCCCCACGCACGGAGTGTGCTCCGAAAGCTTGGTCAATACCGGCTAGGGATAATAGCCATCTAACCCATCTGGCCAGTGTAGTGACAGAAACCGGACCATACGGGCGGACGTAAGAGATGAGAAGCTGATGAGTGGAAGGCTGCCGCAACGTCGCGGTGGCTTCCATGTATTAACGGAGGGTTGAGACCACGCAGAGTTGAGGGTCAGAAGGGAAGAAAGGGTAGAAAACCGAGTGAGAGTTGGACTTAGTGCGACGTGAGATCCGAAAGGTGACACCCGCCGGACAGAAGGTAAACGCGTTGGCGTCAAATGCGCGTACGTCCGATACCCGTCGGAAAGAAACCAGACAGAGCAGGAGGGTGAATTTTGCGGTAAGCTGGCGGAGTGACAGTTCTTCGTTGGGAGGCCAATTTCGTAAGAATTGGAGGACCACACCAACGTCCCAAAGTCTAGAGTATTTGGGTTCCGGGGGGCGCCGTAGGCGCATGCCACGGAGCAGTCTGCAGATGAGCGGGTCCTTACCAACAGGAGTCCCCTGAGTCGGAATATGAGCCGCTGAGATGGCCGACTGTACCACATTGATGGAACGGTATGATTTTCCGGCAGTGAAGAGTGAGGTCAGGAAATTCATGATGGAGTGAGTAGGTGCAGTAAAGGGATTGAGGTCCCGTCCCATACACCAACTTGTCCAGGAATGCCATGCTGATAAGTAGCACCTCCTTGTTCCTGGTGCCCATGAATCCCATAGCAGGTCCTTAGTTTCCTGCGATAATTCCTCGGTTCTCCAGGAGCCCCGGAAAGAGTCCAGGCCACAAGGGGCAAGCGTTCCTGCAGGACTAGTGGGTGAGGTTGGCCCAATGGGCTCCTGAGGATGGTTGGGGCATCTGGGAGGAGGAGGGGATCTTCGATTGAAAGTTCCAGAAGGTCCGGGTACCATGGCTGGCTCTGCCAGAGCGGCGTGATGAGAATTATTCTCACTCCCTGTAGACGGATCCGGTGAAGGACCCTCGTTATCATTGCGAAAGGAGGGAATGCGTAGGCACCGTCCCTTGGCCACTGTTGGAGAAACGGGTCCGTTGCGAGGCTCTCTGGGTCTGGGAGCCAGCTGAAGAAAGCCTCTGTTTGTCGATTGTTGCGGGACGCAAATAGGTCTATGGAGAGAGGGCCCCTCTGTGCGTCCAGTAGTGCGAAGATATGAGGGTCTAGCTGCCAATCGCTGGCGTCCCGCCAGAGGCGTGAGTACCAATCCGCCGTCATATTGGAGTCTCCTGGTAAGTGCTCTGCCAGCAAGGTGATATTGCGTGGAAGGCAGTAATCGAAGATCTCTTTCGGGAGATCCGCCAGTGCTCGAGAACGAGTGCCTCCAAGGCGGTTGATGTATCTGACCGCTGAGACGCTGTCCATGCGGAGTAGGATGCAGCAGTTGGATCGATCCTTTGCCAGGCTGCGAATGGCGAAGGACCCGGCCAAGAGTTCCAGGCAATTTATGTGCATCGAGAGCTCTTCTGGAGTCCAGACTCCTCCTGTGGAGGTGGTCCCGTCTGTTGCTCCCCAGCCTGAACGACTGGCATCCGATTCCAGCACGAAGTCTGGCTGGTTCCCGAATATGGCCCTGCCATTCCAAGCCTGCATGCAGTTCAGCCACCAGTGTAGTTCTTCCCGAACCTCGGCCGACATTGGAACCGGTTGGTCATATGTTGGTTGCCTCCGAAGGAAACTCGCCTTGAGGCGCTGCATGGCCCTGTAGTGCAGGGGTCTGGGAAAAATGGCCTGGATGGATGCGGAGAGAAGGCCCACAATCCGTGCCAGTAATCGTAGAGGTATGGTAGTCCGACGGAGAACTTTTCGGATCTCCCTGCGGATTGCTGTAATTTTGGTAGTCGGGAGATGGAGAGTGCATGATGTGGAGTCTATTATGAATCCGAGGAATTGGACTGATTGAGCCGGGGTCAATGCGGACTTGGGACGGTTGACGACAAAGCCCAGAGAGTCCAAAAGGTGTAGTGTGTTTTCCGTGTGTCTCCGAAGAGTCTCTGCATCCTCGTCGAAGATCAGGATGTCGTCGAGATAGATGATGCATCTTATGCCTTGGGATCTGAGCTTCGCCACTACTGGCTTCATAATCTTGGTAAAGCACCACGGGGCCGAACTGAGGCCGAACGGGAGACAGGTGAACTGCCAGGGAATCCCGTGCCAGAAAAAGCGGAGGTAAGGACGGCTGCTTCGGTGTACCGGAATGGTAAGGTACGCGTCTTTGAGGTCCAGACGAGTGAACCAGTCGTCGCGTCGAAGCAAGTCCCGGAGAAGATGTATACCTTCCATTTTGAAATGATGGTATACCACGTGAGAATTGAGCTCCCTGAGATTGATGACAGGGCGAAATTCGCCAGTTTTCTTCCTGACCAGGAAGATATTGCTGTAGAAGCCGGTGGCATCCGGAGCCGGTTGGATGGCACCCTTGGAGCGAAGTTCTCGGAGTTCTGCGTCTATGAGGCGGGCATCTGCCCGTGTAGTCTGAATCGGGCGTGGAGGGGCCCGCTGGAGCGGGTTCGAGTCGAACTCTATTCGATAGCCCTGCACCGTCTGGAGTATCCACGCGTCTGAAGATAGTTCTTTCCAGTTCTGGAAAAAAAGAGAAACACGACCTGCGATATGACAGGAGGTTAAGAGAATCTTGGAGAATCTTGCCCGTGAGCGTCCTCGGCTGCCTCGGCCGCGATCAGATCCCCGGAATTGGTGGAATCTATGTCGGGTAGATGAATCCGGGTAGTACATTTGCTGAGTCCTTGTTGTACGGGGGCCAGATGGCCAAAAACGGCTGGCGGCACGGCCCCTCTGCCATCCAGCCCTTCCAAAAACACCACGGGTATGAGAGCCGCGGAAGACTTTCCGCATCGAAGATTGTGCCTTGTTAAGGGACGTGAATATGTTGACCCTTTTATTTAATTCCTTAAGGAAGGCCTCTCCAAATAATTTTCCCTGTGCTAAGGGTCCTAATTCCTTGTCCCCCAGTTCGACCAGTTTTTCGTCGATACGGTAAAGTGCTGCTCGGCGCCTCTCCGAAGAGAGCGCTACGTTGGTGTTCCCTAGGAAACAGAAACACCTTTGTGCCCATTCCCGGGTATCTCGTGCCCATTCACGCACCGTATCTGGGGTAAAAGTATCAGCCCTCTCGTAGGCTTCATCCGCCATATCCATTATTCTGGCTAGTGGCCCAATGGCATCTAGCAGTTTGTCTTGCGCTCCTTTGAAACCGCGCTCTATGCCTTTGCGCGGATCCCGACCCCCTCGGGACATGAATGTAGTCATGAGCGGGTCAAATTCGGGGGTGTGCGTTATTTTGTCTGGACTAGGCCGAGGGCATTCGGATCTCATCCGGTTTCTAACTTCCTTGTCCAAGGATTTTCTGAGCCAGAAGTGCATAAACCTTGCCAGATGCTCAGGTGGTGACCATTCTTCCGAACGGGGGTGCTGGATGTTTCGTGGGTCAAACATTTGGAGTCCCGAATTATCGAGGAAAATCTCCATGCCCTCCTGTGGGTTATCCATGGATGTTGCCATGGAGTCCTGGGGCTCACCCAGACCTAGTTCCCTTATACAGTAAGGGTCAGAGTTGGCCGTGGAATCCCTGTCTGAGTCCCCTTGGTCGGAGGCTGCCGCCTGCCATTCATCCAGCACAGCTAGTGCCTGAGTGGGTTCTACATCTTCCTCACCTGAGGAAAGTTGTGTGAGCTCGTGGGCTGCACGAACCGTGGCTTTCCTGCGATCAGCAGGGGCTTTCCCTTTAGCCTTGCGTGGGGTTACATTGCCTTTCCAATGGCGCTTACGCCGTTGTGAACGCTCCCTGGAGGAGTCGGAGTCCTCGGAGTCCGCTTTATAATGAACCCGTTTAGAGATGGGCTTGGGGACTTCAGAGTCTGTCTGGAGCGACTTGGAAGCGGCTTGTTCCATAGCTGCAGCCACGACTGCTGTTATCATGGCCTGGAGGTCTGAGGTTTGTGATTCCTCCATTATGAATAATGAGAATTCGATTAATTGCGTGAGGGCACTTAGGCACAATAGGTGGAGAGGCCTGGGGACCGGGGTGGTATAGTATCAGGACTAAATAACCTGAGTTTAGAGACCGGTAGGTCGTAAAGAAGAGAGGGCTGTTTACTGGGGCTCACACAGGTAATAGGAATCCTGCCTAAGCAGGTCCGTTTAGCAGCAAAAAATGGGGGCTCACCCCGGCCAGAATAAGGTGTAGACCAACTGGCTAAACCAACCCCTAAAGTAAGGCACTAACCTGGTCCCACTGAATGAAAAAGATCCAAGATATTCAAATGCTTGCAGGATTGTTGGAGCAGAAAAAAAAATCAGGCACAGTTTATCCCTTTAAGATGGCCGCCGGACTGACAGCCTTAGTGTGGGGAGGATAGTACCTCCCCTAGTTTGGGCGGCAAAACTGAAAGTTCACCGTTCGTATAGTTAAACTGCCGAACGTGCGAACTGTAAAAAGGATGAGAATGCCTTAAACAGGCGAACGCGTCAAACTACCAAACGAAGCGTTCGGTAGAAAGAAACAAAAGTCAATGAGCGATCGCATAGAAGAACCACGGCATTCGCATAAAACAGGTGAATGCGCAAACACTACCGAACCACGCGTTCGGTAGAAAACTACCGAAAATGATGTGCGCGAGCGCACAGAAAAGCCGTTGGCAGAAATAGAGACATGGAGGGAAAGTAAAGACGGCGGTGAAGCCGTGAAAGACACCTAGGGAGCCAGTCAGGGTCCCATGGTATACTGATAGGGTATGAGTAAGAACAGTGTAAATATTAAAAGGTACAGTAATAGTACAAATGCATGAATAAAATATGTCAAGTATAGAGACACAAAATATAGTACTTAGCTTGTGATGGAGCAGCAAAGAAAGAGGAAATGATGTCATAGGTCACACCTCTTATACCCTATTCTATACTGTGATTGGTTAAAAGTTATGTCACTCTTTTCTTTGCTGCTATGGAGTTAGTAAAGAAAGATTATGCAAAATACGAAGCCTCCTGTCATGTGATAAAATTCACAAACACTGCTCAGAAATACAACCCTACAAGAATGGCCAAATGGTAGATCCCCACTGGCATAGCATCGTGGAAGTTGTACGACAGATGGGTATCTATCTTTTCTCCACACTTGCGCTATTGGGATGACCCAAAAAACATTCTTGCACCACAGCCCTCTCTATATTAGTTCCATCAGTAGGTTGGGGTGGAGGCCGTGATTGCATGCCAGGGATCTGGGGGTTGCAAATGCTTGCCCAGGGTCCAATCAATATAAAAGATGGCTATATATATACACACACACACACACACACACACATATACACACATATATACATACATACACACACACACACACACACACACACACACATATACATACAAGCTCACAACATACCAGCTCACTGACACACATACATACTCACTACAGACAAGCTCACTGAGACACAAACATACAAGGTCACTCACTAGCAAGCACATACACACAAAGTCACTGACAAATTAGCTTACCTGGCACTGAAGACTGTGGGAGCCATTTTTTTTACCTATTTCTGCTTGTGGGAGGCGGGGCTTGCGTGTGGGGGTGGAGCATGGTCACGAAATTGCCAAGAATGGTGAAGGAAGCCTCACAGTGCTCCCTCCGGCCGCTAGCACCCACCAGTACACCATTCACTAATCCCTTCGGACTGACACAGGCCGTCACAGTCCAAGGGGAAAATTATTTCAATGGCATATTTTTCATTTTTAGAGCTTTTAGCCTGGGTGGGCCAGTCCAGTCCCTCTCCACCCAGACTGCAATCAGGTCGCACTGCTAGCGGACCTGGGCCGCATGCAGCCCGCGGCCCGCAGGTTGGATACCCCTCATCTAAAGCTACTTCTAGAACATCCTCCATTTTTTTAATATAGAACTATAGAATTCTTTACTGCTTCTTTTTTCCCTCTACTTTTACTTGATCTGTGAATAAAAACGAATAAAACGACCATTTCATGGCTGACCCCAAGCCATCAAATCTATTTTTTTTTACTATTAATCTTAATATTTTTTGGCACCACGGTTGGAACTCTGAACAATGAATCAAATGAACATGCTCGCCCATTGCATGAATCATTTGCTTTGTGATTAGTCTATATGGCGGTTCAAATATGAGGGATTTGGACAATAAAACAATCATCACAAATTTTGATGAACTACAGTTTGTAACAAAACACATTTCCAAGTCTACTTTTCAGGCTCACTCTCCTCTTCCTGACTGTTTAATGCAACTATGAGGTCAAACTTATAAAATTTGTAGTATGTTAGAAAGGAAGGATGCATGCTGTCAATAACAGAAGTATTTTTTCCCTGCAGGTTGAAAACCAGAGCTGTTGAAAAGAGCAGATATCCAAAGTTATTCCTTGTATATAAGTCATTAGGAAACAAGGGGTTAAACAATACAGATCATATATTAACAGGCACACAATCTGCCCAATTTTTTAAACAGTACCACAATCTGACATAGTCTTAAAATGTTTGTTCAATGATGCACAAGTCCTCATAGCCTAGTCATGTACGTTTACTTTTTGGCTGAGAAATATTCTAAATAGCAAACAGCTTCTACCGTAGGTATAAATAGCTACTTGAGAAGAGTACCTTGAATAGTAATCAAAGAGCACACACCTAGGGCATTCCAACCACTTTATTTAAGTAAATGATTGAGTCTGTCAGGGAAGTTAATATTAGAAAAGTTCTTTTAACCACTGAAAAAAAAAAAAAAAAGATACATACACATTTACATCACTTCAGAATATGTTTTTTTGTATAAGATTTCTTGTATTCCTGAGACGTATTGGTGTCACACCAGATAATAGCTTTCTCAAAGAATGTGGTACACAGGTGAAGCAGCGGGAGCAGGATCGCAATATTCAGAGAGGCATGCTGACAGATGGCAGATTGCATTGACTTTTAAGCATAATTATTGGGTTATAATGGGGTTGTGATGCTATGAATATAATACTGATAGCTATTAATTTCACATCTTGTCAGGTTAGCAGAGGTTTACAATTGTAACCCTTTCTATTAGAGGCAATCGCTATAGCAGGAAAGAATTAATATGCTGCGTAAGAGACTATAGTACTTAGAGGAAAAGTGCAGGCCAATGTGAATTAAAAAAAAAAAAAAACTACTTTACCTGTGCAGAACACTAATTTTTAAAGTGTGACATATATTTAGAAAAAGACAGCTTTTTGGATAGTCTTTATCTGCCCTGGGATTTAACTCTACATGTAATCATAAAAAAAAAAAAAAAAAAAAAGCACTGACAATGGAATTAATGGTGCAGTCCTGATTTATTGACACTCATTAGTGAATGTTAACAAGGGTTAAAAGTTTCAGAGGCCTTTAATTATTCTATTACATTTTATGGGAGACATAATTAATGTCCCATTCTAGACCTGCTATTATACTTTGTTAAAAACTTGCAACGTAATGTCAAAACATTAAGCATTGTCTCTGAACAACTAAACGTGATCTAAATTTAGTCATGAGAGAACATCAAACAGATTAGGCTTACCTAAACTTGCATAGCTATCTAACACTAATTAAAAGGGACATGCTTCCCTTGACAATTATTTTTTTTTTTAAACCAGCAAGCAAACACTTTGAAACAAATAAACAAACCAAAAACAGGAAGAACAACTTTAAAATGCATATAATAAATATTTGTTACCTTACTATAAATTTGGTTAGATTGTATTATTCGTGGCACCTTTCACTTAGGGGAGTTTCTTAAGCTCCCCTCCATCCCCCTTACCACTACCCCTCTTAGTTTCAGAGCAGCCCACTAATGACAGAAACAGAGAATCATTGTGCAAAAGCAGGAGACAGAAATGCAACACTTGAGCCTGCTCTACATGATCACACTAAGTATAATTCCTTTCTTCTACCCCTGTCAGGATGTTTCAAGGTGAATAGATCTTTGTATTGCACACGTTTAAATCTGTCAGGCATGCCCAATGCACTTTTCTAGCATTCCTAGGGCTAGGACAACTATTGGTTAGATCAGTGCCCCACCTGGAGTGGGCATGGAATGCATGAGAAAGAAGAAGCAGGTAACTATGAATAAAAATCATTCACCTGCTTTTTCAGCCTGCAGAGTGAGGCAACTGCCTCTTTCAAAGAGAGCTGTGTGCGGCTTGCTTAGAGCTTATGGGATAGCTGACATGGTTGGAATGGTTTATTTGTATTGTACTCAACTCTGTGTATTTTATGGATAGCTTTAGATTTTGCTCAGCTTGTTTAAATGTATGAGCATCTGTATTGTTTAAGTATTTATGTACTGAATATGGAGAACAACTCTTGGGTAGTAGTCTGATGCCCCACCATCTTAAAACTTTCCAGCCACCACTGATGAGAAGCAAAATGATGCTTACTGGGATAAGAGAGCCCATGGAATGGTTTAATACAAAGCAATAAAACAAACAAACAAAAAACCTTTAACTAAACCTGAGTGCATCCATCTCTTGAATGCCTGCTGATATAGATGATTGCAAGTGTAACAAGGTGAGAAAATACATTTCACTTATAAGTAACCTTAATGACTGCTTTGCAATGGGATGTACACCTCACTAAAGAGAGAGAGAGAGAGTAGTATTCAGCTAAAAGCATATATATTTGAATACAGGTAGCTGCTCGAATAATTAAGTCAATCTCCCTCCAGGTCCCTGGGTCTGAGAATAATCTTAAAAACTGCAAACTAACCGTGTGTTTGACACTGTCTCAATTACATAAGCTGTCTGTCAGAAACGTCCTGTCCCTACATGTTTTGCTACTTGACAACTAGTTCATCAGGGGAACAACATATTGATCTCTCATTAAATTATCTGTGTTTTGTAAGATGTTCAAATGTAACTATTTTCTTGCTAACACATCATATATCAGTGGATGTGAATCTTTCCCACATGGATTGCAGAGAATCACAACAAAAAGTAATATGTTCCTTGTACTCGAAAAAGGATGAGTTTCGGTAAGCATACCTTGTCACGAACGCACCCTACTCCAAGAGTGTGCGAGACGTAGTTGTGGTGGTGAAAGGGTTAAAGTTCACTATTTGTCTGCACTAGACCGGAAATAATGACAAAATCCCCCTTTTTAACACCACCCACACTAAAACATAATATAACTATTACTAATTTAACGCCGCCACCACCAAGACAATTTATAAATGGGGTGCCTTGATCCCCCAGGTAAATCAATAATAAAAACCTACCAAATAGTACTTAGCACAATATTCAAGGAATTGCAAAATACTAATTAGTCTCTTCAGGTAACATGATTCTTAACCAGACAAAGGTAGAAATTAATAAATGAATGTTTATTATGAGCAAAAATGGTCACAGTACATATAAAAATGTCTGATAAACAAATTATCTACACAAACAACAGATAAAAAAAAAAAAGGATAAAATACAGAAGTCCTAATTACTCACTTCTCTCAGGTTTTCAAAGTACAACTTCTGTTCAGGGGGTCTCTGGCAAGGAAAGATGGTGACTCACTGAGAATTAGATTCTAACCCCCAAGCAAGTACACATGCACCCTTCAGGATCATTAGAGTTATACCCTGTGGATTACCACGTCTCACCCAGGCGTATGTATGGAGATACTAGGTGACCACGCCCTTGTGTTCAGACCCACAGCAATACAAATGAAAACATTTGGTTCTAACTTCTCTTATGTACCTGCCACACGAATAATAATTGCATCTACACATTTGTTATTATTTTCCCATCCCATAGACATGTTGCACGCCCCACCCACGATCCAATAGGACAGACATCACAATTCCTGCCACACGGTTTAAGTTGTGCAACTCATGTTTAGGCTTAATTAAAAGATTGGGCTTGTCCCATTCCAAATATAATAAAAAATGAGGCTTGATTATTAAGCTATGGGTAAGTATTAATATTTTGCTTGGATATGATACTGGAACACAAGGGTCTTCATGAAACTAATACCATTACCATATCAAAGGATTGAACCATCTCTTACAAGGTACATGCCAAATGGATGAAAAGACATTCAGACTTTTTCCAAGTGTAGAACTTCACACCTTGCAGAGCCTTGATTACTTCACATCCATATAGTAAAATCAAACTTGTGATATAAAGGTGATGCATAACAGTATTTTTTTTTGTCTTTGTGCTGTGGGGAGATGCATCATGTTTGGTCTCACCTCAATACTGTTCATTTCAACTGTTTATTTACAACTACAGTATTTCATGGCATAGCCATTTGCATGAATCAAAATAGACATGTACTTAGGCAACAATTCAGTGTTTTTTTTTCTTGTTTTCATTTCATTCATTCCAAAATGTGTTTTTTTGTGAAATGTTGTAATCTAACCAAAAATCATCTGAAATGTTCATGAATTTTCTCAAATTTAGAAGTCTGCTATTCACTATAAGGAGCTGTTTAGTAGATAGTTCCATTCCCTTTAGTCTATTAAGCATCACCCTAATTTGGTATTCTGAACAGGGCATTACCACATCATGTTATCAAATTAGAGGAGCCATGTACTAAACAGCCCCCTTATTTGGTATCCTAACTTGGGCAATCCAACATTAGGGAGCTATCTACTGAAAGCATCCTTATTTGGAATCCTAAATATTGAAATCCCACAACAGGGACCAAGTTAGGGGAAGCACCTACTAAATATCACCCTAAATCAACATTATGACGATTCTAAAACAAGAGAAAAATCCTCATGACGTTAAAAAAAACTAGACCTATTTTCCTACTGAATGAAGATGTAAAACTGTACGCAGGAATAATGGCATGAAAACTAAAATAAGTTATATCTAAGTTAATGCAATACAAAAAATGCTCTAACCTTAAACCAAAACAAGTGGTGGGTAAATATTTAGTACTTAGCTTAGAACTACAAAGAACAGCTTTCAAAAGAGGCCTTCCTCTTTAGTGCCTCTGATAAGACAATGGAATATATACAAAAAACTGGGATACAGCTAGAATCTAAAACAAAAAAAGCAAACCATACATAGTGATGTACAGTGATAAAAGTGAAGCCGAGCAGTAACTGGTTGCACTCACAAGATTTAAATCCAAGAAGCGCTTCAAAGCTCTTCTGTCAGTTCACAGTGTAAATCTCGCGAGAGCCGCGGCTCTCGCGAGATTTACACTGGGAGCTGACCGAGGTGCTGAACGGACCGGCGGAGGAGGAGAGAGCTGACAGGAGCTGCAGGAAAGGTAAGTAACATCTCTTTGCAGCCCCCACAGCCCCCTCCTACACAGTGCCCATCCACTGGACCACCAGGGAAGGAGAGCCCCCCTCCCTGGCCAGCTAGCAAGCAGGGAGGGGGGACGAAAAAATTTATATATATCAATAATAATAAAAAAAAATAAAAATAAAAAAATAATAAAATAAAAATAATAATAAAAAATAATAATAAAATAAAATAATAATAATAAAAAAAATGTAATGAAACAAAAAAAAATTAAAATAATAATTAAAAAATAAAAATGCCCACCACCCATCAAGGCTCTGCATCACACTCTGCATTACACACACACATACACACACTGCATTCATACACACACACTGCACTCATACACACACACACTGCATTCATGCACACACACTGCATTCATACACACACACACTGCATTCATGCACACACACTGCATTCATACACACACACACTGCATTCATACACACACACACTGCATTCATGCACACACACTGCATTCATACACACACACTGCATTCACACACACACACAGCACTCATACACACACACTGCATTCATACACACACACAGCACTCATACACACAGCATTCTCATACACACACACTGCACTCATACACACAGCATTCAAACACACACACAGCATTCATACACACACACTGCACTCATACACACACACACACACAGCATTCATACACACACTGCACTCATACACACACACTGCACTCACACACACACACACACACACACACTGCATTCATACACACACTGCATTCATACACACACTGCACTCATACACACACTGCACTCATACACACACTGCACTCATACACAGCATTCTCATACACACACACTGCACTCATACACACAGCATTCTCATACACACACACTGCATTCATATACACACACTGCATTCATATACACACTGCACTCATACACACACTGCATTCTCATACACACACACTGCATTCTCATACACACACTGCATTCATTATATACACACACTGTAAATAAATATTCAATTAATTTATTTTTTTTAAGGATCTAATTTTATTTAGAAATTTACCAGCAGCTGCTGCATTTCCCACCCTAGTCTTATACTCGAGTCAATACGTTTTCCCATTTTTTGGGGGTAAAATTAGGGGCATCGGCTTATATTCGGGTCGGCTTATACTTGAGTATATACGGTATATGCACACTGAATACATTGTTTAACTTGGGGTAGGGTCAGGGCAGGAAACCACAATGTTCTGATGGGTGGGCGGAATAGAGTGGGAGGTGAATGGGGGATATAGGGGTGGTCTTATGTATGTGAGCAGTGGGGTTTATTTAGTTATGTTGATTAGTTGATTAGTTGTGCTGCTTTGAGCTAGGATTAACAGCAGTATAGATGAGGCTGGCGCACTGATTGTGTGAGGATTCCCAGTTTCGCCACTGATCATGAAATTTAGACATGTTAACCCCTTTTTGCCGACTCTTTTTCATTGTGGTATGTGGTGTTGACTCTGCGGAGTACCTCGGACATATTAGGGCATATGTCACTTTTCCAATGAGCGGCAATGCCTATTTTAGCTGCCAGTAAGATATTGCGGCTCTAGAAGGGACACAGCCCAGGTCAGGTAGTAAGTGTAGCAGATAGCCAGCTGGTTTAAGTGGGATTTCTAGGCCAGTCATTGTGCGTATTAATTTTTTCACATTTATCCAAAAGGTTTGTAATTTCGTTCAATCCCAAAATATGTGTTTTATAGTGGCCTTATCTTTATTGCACCTCCAACATACTGAGGTGGTCATAGGATAAAGTGTACTTAGTCTATTAGGGACCATGTACCATCTCATCAGTACCTTAAAGTAGGCTTCCCAGTGCGTGACACAGTTAGAGGATCTTGTAGTGTTTTTTAATAGCTGCCTCCCACTCGGCTGTATGAAATATCTCACCTAAGTCCTCCTCCCATTTGAGCATGTAAGGCAATTTATCAATGTTATTAGTGTCTGATTGCGCCAAGTAGCATAGTGTTAAAAATTTGGATGAGGGCGGTGCTTTGTTTACTGTATAGCATTTAAGGCCTATTTTGCTAGGTGATAAAGGATCTATGTAATCTATTGCCTCAGACATAAGAATGTGTTTCACTCTTAGTTATAGAAAGATATCCCTGAGTGCCAGTTTATGGGAGGTTTGCAACTCTGGGAAAGGGAGGAGACTATTATCAAATAATTAATGCACATGGGTTATCCCTTGTTCCGACCAGTGGTGCATGGGGAGGTCTGGTGAGATTACTGAGAGAGCTTGTAGTGGAACCAGGTATAATAGTTTCTTATGGGGGCATAGTGTTGAATGTTAGGGAGGGATTGAAAATTCCTGCAGGCTGATTTAAGTTTGAGCCAGACTGGTCTAGTTCTACCTGTCATGATATCTAGGCCCTGTGCTAATGTCGTTGCTCTATAATAGTTTTTTATATTGGAGACATTTAGTCCCCCTCTTTTGAAGGGGCACCAGAGAGAATGAAAATATATTCTTGGGGGTTTCCTTTTCCATATGTCAGCGTTTATGGTGGATTGGAATCTTTTAAGAAGTGAATTAGGAAGAGCAATGGGTAATGTTCTAAATAAGTATAGTATGTTCGGTAAGATCATCATTTTGATAGAGTTGATTCTAACTAGCCAGAATGTATTTAATTTGTCCCATGATTGCATCTGTTTGGATATTTTAGTGAGAACTAATTAATGGTTTTCCTTGATAGTGTGTGTTCTGGAGTGAGTCAATTAGATACTCAAGTATCAGATGGATGTATTGCGCCATGCAAATATTCTATTTAAGTCTCACGAAAACGTAAGCATGATCATCGCACTATAAAGAGATTTGTGGCTGATTCAGAGCACAAACGGGTTTGTGCAGATAAAGGCACATTGAGGAAGATTTCTGCCAGATCCATGCATTGGATCAAGAGATCAGCTGCTAAAATACCATTACATAGCAGCAAACAGATATTTGAAGCTGCTGGTGCCTCTGGAGTACCACAGACATCAAGGTGTAGAGTCCTCCAGAGTCTTGCAACTGTGCATAAACCTTCTATTTGGCCACAACTAACCAATGCTTACAAGTAGAAACGGCTGCATTGGGCAGAAAAATACATGAAGACTAATTTTTAAACAGTCCTGTTCACTGATGAGTGCCGTTCAACCCTGGATTGTCCAGATGGATGGAGTAGTGGATAGTTGGTGGACGGCCACCCTGTTCCAACAAGGCTGTGACGTCAGCAAGGCGGTGGTGGAGTCATGTTTTGAGCCGGAATCATGGGAAGAGAGCTGGTCGGCCCCTTTGGGGTCCCCGAAGGTGTAAAGATGACCTCTGCAAAGTATGTGGAGTTTCTGACTGACCACCTTCTTCCCTGGTACAGAAGGAAGAACTATACTTTCCATAATAAAACCATCTTCATGCATGACAATGCACCATCTCATGCTGCAAAGAATACCTCTGCATGAATGGCTGCTATGGGGATAAAAGGAGAGAACGTCATGGTGTGGCCTCCATCCTCCCCTGACATGGGCGTCCGCAGGGGGGGGCACTTGCCCCCTCCCTGGATTTTTCAGCTTGTTCTGCTATTTTTCGTGTGAGATTTAAAATGAACTGCAATACCGGCGCCGGCCAGTAGGTGGCGCTGTGTATGGAGAGAGACAGGGACAGGAAGCTGCATCTATCCCTGCTTCTCTCTGCTGAGTGAAACCGCAGGGGAGCAACACATGCAGGCAACTGAGACAGCCTACAGATCTGGTAAGTGAGGGATGGGGTGGGGGGGTGTAAAATAGCCTTTATATTAGGGGAGTGGGGGTTGGGGGGCAGCCTATAGATTAGGGGAGTGAGGGATGGGGGGGGGCAGCCTATATATTAGGGGAGTGAGGGATGGGGGGCAGCCTATATATTAAGGGAGTGAGGGATCGGGGGTAGCCTATAGATTAGGGGAGTGAGGGATGGGGGGGGGGCAGCCTATATATTAGGGGAGTGAGGGATGGGGGGGCAGCCTATATATTAGGGGAGTGAGGGATGGGGGGCAGCCTATATATTAGGGGAGTGAGGGATGGGGTCAGCCTATATATTAGGGGAGTGAGGGATGGGGGGGCAGCCTATATATTAGGGGAGTGAGGGATGGGGGGGCAGCCTATATATTAGGGGAGTGAGGGATGGGGGGGCAGCCTATATATTAGGGGAGTGAGGCATGGGGGGGCAGCCCTTATATTAGGGGAGTGAGGGATGGGGGTAGCCTATAGACTAGGGGAGTGAGGGATGGGGGGGCAGCCTATATATTAGGGGAGTGAGGGATTGGGGGGCAGCCTATAGTTTAGGGGAGTGAGGGATGGGGGGCAGCCTATATATTAGGGGAGTGAGGGATGGGGGGCAGCCTATATATTAGGGGAGTGAGGGATGGGGGCCAGCCTATATATTAGGGGAGTGAAGGATGGGGGGCAGCCTATATATTAGGGGAGTGAGGGATGGGGGGCAGCCTATATATTAGGGGAGTAAGGCATGGGGGGAAGCCTATATATTAGGGGAGTGAGGCATGGGGGGCAGCCTATAGATTAGGTGAGTGAGGCATGTGGGGCATCCTATAGATTAGGGGAGTGAGGCATGGGGGCAGCCTATAGATTAGGGGAGTGAGGCATGGGGGCAGCCTATAGATTAGGGGAGTGAGGCATGGGGGGCAGCCTATAAATTAGGGGAGTGAGGCATGGGGGGGGGGCAACCTATAGATTAGGCAAGTGAGGCATGGGGGGCAGCCTAAAGATTAGGCAAGTGAGGCTTGGGGGGCAGCCTAAAGATTAGGCAAGTGAGGCATGGGGGGCAGCCTATAGATTAGGCAAGTGAGGCATGGGGGGCAGCCTATAGATTAGGCAAGTGAGGCATGGGGGCAGCCTATAGATTAGGCCAGTGAGGCATGGGGGCAGCCTATAGATTAGGCAAGTGAGGCATGGGGGGGCAGCCTATAGATTAGGCAAGTGAGGCATGGGGGGGCAGCCTATAGATTAGGCAAGTGAGGCATGGGGGGCAGCCTATAGATTAGGCAAGTGAGGCATGGGGGGGCAGCCTATAGATTAGGCAAGTGAGGCATGGGGGGGCAGCCTATAGATTAGGCAAGTGAGGCATGGGGGGGCAGCCTATAGATTAGGCAAGTGAGGCATGGGGGGGCAGCCTATAGATTAGGCAAGTGAGGCATGGGGGGGCAGCCTATAGATTAGGCAAGTGAGGCATGGGGGGAGGTGGGGGCCTAAATGAAGAGTCAGCAAGGAGCAGGGGCAGCAAGGAGCAGGAAGGGTCTGCAAGGAGCAGTAAGGGTATGCAAGGAGAAGGGGCAGGAAGGGTCTGCAAGGAGCAGAAAGGGACAGAAGGAGCACAAAGGTAAAGGAGCAGAAAGAATCAGAAGGAGCACAAAGGTAAAGTTGAAGAAGGAGCAGAAAGGGACAGCAAGGAGCACAAAGCTAAAGTAGGAGAAGGAGCAGAAAGGGTCTGCAAGGAGCAGAAATGAATCAGAATGAGAAAGGAGCAGAAGGGCGCAAAATAAGCAGAAAGGTAAAGGAGCAGAAGGAGCCAAATATAGAAGACGGTGTCAGAAGAAAAGGAAGACTGTCAAATGAAGGAGAAGAAAAGGAGATTGGAGCAGGAAGGACAAATGAAGTGAACCCTCCACTTTATTCTGGACACCACATCATAAGGCTTTGGTACCTGGGCCTGGCAGGGAGACTCTGGAACTTCTCATCTCCCCAGGTAAAAATAAATATCAGTGTTAATGTGTTCACTTTTATTTACTGAATGTCAGGAAGCACAGAGTGCCGCTGGGTAGGGGTGTTGCTGATTGGCTAGAGCGGTCAACTGGCACTAAGCCAATCAGTAGCGCCCCATTCATAAAAAAGTTTTAAAAAATTATGAACCGGGAACTAGCGATTGGCTTAGAGCGTCAACTGTCAACTCTAGCCAATCAGCGGCACCCATGCCTGACGTCAATCTGCACTTCCTGACACTCCGTTTCAGATGCCAAATACCACTGAGGGACCTGGAGCTGGAGGAAGCCTTTGGGGTTAAACCATTTGAGAGCGGTTTAACCCCTTAAAGGAAAGAGCACCCAGGCGCTTCCTGGCATCATAGCATTTTCATTTAGATGAAGTTGTTATGGTGATCAGAATGTTCCTTTAATTTGCTTAACCCCTTAAGGACACATGACATGTGTGACATGTCATGATTCCCTTTTATTCCAGAGGTTTAAAGGAACGCTATAGTGTCAGGAATACAAACATGTATTCCTGACACCATAGTTGTGAAAACGCTATTCACCCTGGCTTTATGTGATAATCACTATGCTCCTCCCCTTCATGACACTGTCAAAAAGGGGCCAAGCATAGATGTCATTACAATTATGCCCCCCCCCCCCCCCCTGGAAAAATTCCTGTGGACGCCCATGTCCCCTGACCTCAATCCTATTGAGAACCTTTGGAGCATCCTCAAGCAAAAGATCCATGAGGGTGGGAGGCAGTTTAGATCCAAACAGCAGCTCTAGGAGGCTATTCTAATATCTTGCAAACAAATTCAAGCAGAAACTGTCCAAAAACTCACAAGTTCAATGGATGCAAGACTTGTGAAGCTGCTATCAAATAAGGGGTCCTATGTTAAAATGTAACGTGACCTGTTAAATTGTTTAAAAAGTTAAAATGTTGTTATAAGTTTGATTGAAATAGCTTTTGATTTCAGTAAATATGCTGCAAACACAACAAATGACAATTTTCAGTTCTTTACAACTGTAGCAAACCGACTCTTTTGCAGGTAGGATTTTGTCACAGATCTTACAGTAACCACAGCCTTCTAGGGTAATCAAAGTCCAGCACACATTCAGTTATGTTTTCCTTTTTATTTGATAGGAAAAACGGGTGCTTAAATAATAATAAAAACAAAACAAAATTCCTTGCTCTTTCTTGAGCTCTTACTAGACAGAAATCACTATTTGTAATTGAGTGGCTTTCCCACTTACCAATTTTCCAAAAAAAACTAAATAGATTTGCAATAAACGTTGTTGTTGTAAATTAAATCCAATTTCAGGTTTGTTACACAGCAACTAGTGCTGTTGGAGCATTGGCCCACCCTGCTTTCCAAATGCTCTGCCCCAGGGACCCATACCGTGTTTTGCAGAGCATCAGCAATGTATATTGCAAACTTAACATCTCTCCCTGGGGCATTTAACTGAAAATTATCTGGCTGCTGTTTAGCAAATCAGGCCTGATATATCTTCCATCAACCACTATTCCACTTTTTCGCTCACACAACCTATAAAGTGTTTTAAAACTTACTGTGTGTAATAATTTGGACAGTGCATTGTAATTTTTTTATGTAAAAATACTGTTATCATTAGGAGGTTTGCTCAATAAAATTTGAATTCCACTCTTAATAGTTGATAACATGAGAATTATGCTGACTGTTATTTACATCAATTATTTAGGTACATGAGAAAAATATAATTTGCATAATAATTTGGAACAGGGTGTAATGTGTTTCATCCAAAAAATGGACTTCCTAAGAGATATAAATAAACAGAAATGAATACAAACATGCATGATCCCACCCCTCCCTGAGTCCCATTTAAATATACAAGTCCAGGAAAGTTAATTGAAGAATCCTCCAGGTGGGTAGTATATATATAACAATGCAGCTAAATGACAATCTATACATTAAATAATATTAGTCTATAGTCCACATAGGCAACATTCTAATTTTTTTTTTTTATTTATTTTATTTTTTTTATTGCCAAATTTTGTTACAAGGTACAAAGACAAAAGACAATACACTTTTATGCATACAAATATAATAAGAAGTTAAATATTGGCCTAGTATCAATAGCACTTTTCTGCTGTTATTGTCACAGCTTACCTTAGTTGGGAGTCCGGTAGGCAGAGATTTATGATCACCCTTGCAATTAAATACAGGCCAAGGTGGTCAGGTAAGAATTCACCTGGCCTGTGGTTCTGTGCATGGGGGCTGTGCAGGATGATCGTTGTGGGTAAGCCAAAGGTCAGAGGGTGCCAGAAGTCAGGATAAACGAGGGTAAGCCAAAGTCAGAGGATGCCAGAAATCAGGATACACGAATAGAAAGCCAAGGTCAGGAGCCAACTGGAGAACACAAACACCAACACATTAACCAGAGTCAATGAACTGATACTGCCCTCAGGGAGAGGCAGTGTCTATACCTGGCTAATGAGGCATAAGCTACAGGTGGACCATAATTGACAGGGGCAGTCTCAGGTAAATTCCAACCCCCAGTGCTGGATCAAGGCAAGATCGGACTTCAGGCTGATACTTGAGCTGTATAGTGGCTCAGAGGAGAAACACAGGCTGAGAACCATCACCCAAAATAACCCAAGTTCAAATCCCCTGTTGGGCACTTCTGAGGCGACCTCATCTTGCAGTTTGGATCACTTATGTCTCCACGTTTTTAATTCAATCGGGTTCTATTAGATCAAATTTTATTTCCTAGTATGCATAAATTACATATATTTGGACATTGCACAGACACTAGAGTACAATATTATGAGAAAAAAAATATCTCTACTAAGGGATAAGGAAGTGAGAAAGGGGTGAAAAAACCTGCACGTCCAAAGACTTTCCTTGGATTTACACTTTTTTAATTCTACAGTTAATTCTACAGTGTCTCCAATAATCTTAATTATTCATCTAGAACACCTGTATAACTGAGCCTTTTATTGCCAGGAGTTGGAATATATATTTTCCTTAAGTAGTTGAGAATGTAATTGGTGTTTTATTAGACACCAGGTTTAGAAGGATTTTTCCAATTCCTTGCAATAATCAGCTTTGCTGCTGTAAGCATTTGTAACAATAAGTTCAGATCTTTTTTTTAATGCAAAGTATGTTAAGATGTAAAAGCATCAGATCTTATCCTTAAGAGGATTCTATGATTTAAAATGTTATTACAAAAATAAATCCTATTTTTGTGCCGTGATGTTAATTTTAAGTCTAAAAAGATTTTGTTTTTGTGGATTTAATTAGATTTGCTATTATTTTTATACATATGTATGACCATAAGGATAAATGGATATCAGGGAGTAGTCATTTGATAATTCTATTTTAAGAGATGGTAGAATTGTATCTTTTAAGTCCAACTTCAGTTTAATTTCATACCAATTTATCAGTATGAAACTTAAGGAACGGATTATATGACAAAAGTGAAATTTTTTAATTGATCTGTAAGGTATCTAAACGATTGAAAATACAGATTTAAAAGAGCCTATTCCAAAAATTGAATTTCTAAACCTCAATCTCCTATTTTCTTTGACAGTATTTTGGAGCTTATCCTTGGTCTTTTGTTTGGCCATATACTGTAAGAGATTAATCCAACATAAAGGGATGTTGCAGGGTATTAGGTTTAGAATATATGTTAGCTTGGGGATGACGTATGCTTTTATAGTGTTAATCTTGCCCCACCATGATATTTCTTATTTTTAAATTTAGCATTAATCTCTTTTATCAAGGGGAGCAGATTGATCCCCATATAGTTTTGCAGGTGTATTGATATTTTAAGCCCAAGTAAGTGAAATATTAATTTGCTTAAGGGAAGTAATACACCTTCCATGATCCTGGCTTTCATCTGTGAAGTTAAAAAAATGGGAGAGCAGTTATTTTAGAAGTGTTTCATTTATAGCATTAAAGTCGACTATAATCTTGGATTACTTTTACTAGTTCATTGCTTGACTTTGTTGGATCCTCCAGCACTATAAGAGCATCATCTACGTAGAGCTTTATTTAATCGCTATATTATCCTTGAAACCTTTAATTTTTTTGTTATTAATTATCTCAAGTGCAAGTACTTTGATAGTCATAACATAGAGAAGCTGGTAGAGTGGACAGCTTTCTCTAGTGCCATTGTTTAATTTAAACACGTTAGATATACCCTGGCCTATTACTTTCCCTGTAGGGTTAGAATAAAGAGTAATTATGGCTTGATGGATCCTTTCTTAAAAACCAAAGGCTTTTTAGAGTATTTAAAAGGAATTCTCAGTTGACCTTATCAAAGGTTTTCTCAGCATTGAATGACAGGGCCAGCATTGGGACCTTCCTACGTTTGGTGATCTCAAAGATGTTTCGCAAGGTTTGCATGTGGCTGGATGAAGATCTCCCTGGAATAATTCCTACCTGATCTACATGCATTAACTTTGATATTGGAATTTATACAAAAAACTGGGATACAGCTAGAATCTAAAATAAAAAAGCAAACATTACATAGTCATGTACAGTAATAAAAGTGAAGCACGGCAGTAACTGGTTGCACTCACAAGTAAAAAGTGTAAATCCAAGAAGCACCTCCAAACACAAATTGGGCTACTGTAGTCCATTTGATTTACCAACTAGACACCCTAGAACACAAAGGAATGAATATATATGTGTATCTGGTTTGCTTAATGTCCTGATTCATTTTTGGCTGATGTCTCATCGTTTTTTATCTTGTTACCACCTTATCCATTCACCAGCTAAAGGTTTTCACTTTTTTTCTACTCTCACTTAGGTTGGTTTCTATGTATGTTAAGATACCAAGCCCCCTATGTCATATTTTAATCTCTATATATATATTGTGCAGGGAAATTTGTATCTCTCATTTGATCTATGGACCCGTTTTTATTCTACAGAAATATTTATCCAATAAGGCTAAATCACATTCCTAGTTTGTGTGTGTGATCAAATGGGTTTATATAATCTCTGTATATATGTCACGTATTCATCCGCACATAAAAATGTGGTTAATGGCATTTACCGCCCTGACAGGAAAAGTTGTGCCGAGCGGCAATCATGCACATGGAAACCTGGTAATTGCTTTTGGGGTCAAAGGACGGTTACTGACAATAGTATCAACAAGAGGTGTATTTAAACACAATTTTCCTTTTGCTCATTGCCCTGTCATGGTTTCATCCTGATGGTAATCTGAGAGTGCGTTCCTGATATTGATTTTCTGATATTTGACTTTGGCTTCATTTTGACTTCCCTCAATTCTGGTATCCTTGACTTTTTTGGCTTTCCCTCATCGTTGTGTCTGATTCTGTGTTCCTGACCTCAGCAAGTATTTTTACTACTCTTGGATACGTTAAGTCCGGTCATTCTAAGGTCCGGTTATACGTTATCCTTAGTCCTAGGTGTCATTTATTTGATCATACTTGGGATTGTTTACACCAAACTTCATTCAAATACAGCAGTGATATGGTGAACTGTCAATTACCTGTTGTTTGAATTTTTCTCAGTATATTAGCTACATGTATATTTTTATCCACACCTATATCACCTGTTATACCAAATATGGTGACTCACAATGAGAGATTAATTTACCCCATCATGATTACAACATTTCCGTTTGTAAAGGTCAATATACACGTGTAACTCTTTCTCTATGTACAGAGATCAGATCATTCCATACACTGAAACTGCTATCGACAAATCAGTGTATCTGGAACGCAGGTTACCGTCGAAGTGGAATGCATTCAATATTCAGGACTTACAAACCGGAACCGGATATATATTATGAAATGTATACAGCGTCCTTTGGAACGCAAACCGATTGAGATCTGCGGAAAAGCGGGAAATTTGACTGACGATTGAAACCCTATGGAGGAGGAAGCTGCAAAGACCTATGAGGAGAGCTGGTCCCCTTCACAACGAATAAGATCAGCACAAATTCAAACCCACCTGGAGAATTTTTCAATTAACTTTCCTGGACCTGTATATTTAAATGGGACTTAGGGAGGGATGGAATCATGCATTTTTGTTTTCATCGCTGTTTATTTATATCTCTGAGGAAGTCCATTTTTTGGATGAAACGCGTTAGATATATTTTTTAATTCTGTTTAATATGTGTTTTGGATTTTTTTAGCACTTTCATACCAGGCAATTCGTACCTAATAAAATATATCATTTTTACCTGATCCCTGACTCCGATCAAGTTCCTGTGCCTGCTTAGTATCTATCCTGATCCAATGTGGAGAGTGGACTATTCAATTTGGGCTTTGAGGCGCTTCTTGGATTTACATTTAGTGAGTGCAACCAGTTACTGCCGTGCTTCACTTTTATTACGGTACATCACTATGTAATGTTTGCTTTTTTATTTTAGATTCTAGCTGTATCCCAGTTTTTTGTATATATTCCAATATCAACGTTAATGCTGGAAAGCTGTTCCTTGTCGCGAGTATTGCAGTATGCAATGATACCTTTTTTATTGGACTAACATAATTTTTCAAAGATAAGCTTTCGAGAGTATGGCATCTTGTCTACTGGACTAATATGGCTAATCCAATCTACACTATATATATTTATATGTAGATTATAGAGTCATGAGATTGTAAAATTTAGATTAGCAAAGGAATAGATGCAGGCCCAAGTTAACAGAAAACCACATGTGCCTGTCAATCAAAATGTATTCAAGATATACATACACTAAACCTTAGAGATAACTTTAGACAGTGATGATACAACATTACATCATGGCTGTCACAATCTGTTCCATTCTGTTCAGATGTCTGACCTTGGCTTCTGGTATTCAATACTCTTTTTACAATTCTTGTTTTTCTAGCTTTCTATTATATGTCTGGTTTTCTTTATGCTGTGTTTTTTGGGTTCATTCCTTTATTCCGTTCCTGGAATTCCCAATCTCTTGGATTCCTTCAAATGTTTGTTTTTTGTTGCCACATCCGTTCCTTTGTCATTAATCCTTTTGTTTCAGTCTGTGTAAAGGATCCTGCTATCCATGTAGCGCTGATCCCTGTAGTGTCTCCCGAAATGCAAGCTGAAGTAGAGTAAAGTACTGATTACAGCTCCCAATCCCCCACACATGAGTCGAGACTTCATGAAGGGGTAAAACGATCAGCTTTATTGATGGCCAAACTCAATCAGTGTACAGTACAATTATTAAACACACCCACAGTAACAGTGCAACCCCTCCTCTCTATCCTGTAGATAATTAATTTAAGTGGTTGAAGAGAACCTAATTATCTCCAGGTAGAGAAATAAATGTCCTTTTTATATTTAACAAAACTGTATTAAAATCCATAACTTATATTTAGCCAAACGTAGTCTCCATGTTCCACATACCCCCAGATAGCTTGGATCTGAGTGCATAATATAGACGAATAGCGCTCAGATCCCACGAACACAGTTCTCAATATCGTCGAGTAAAGTTTTAGTTCACCGGTTGTTCGGGAGATTGAATCCGAAAAGAGTTCCATAACTGCAGCTACCTGGGGTTGGTCTATCTTGTATGAAAGGAAAGTCCCGAACGGTAAAGTGGTGAACGTGTTCGGGAGTTATTAGCCGTATGAACGGGGACTTGGTCAGCGGTGTGCGGCTGAATAAGTGTCCAAAAATAGTTCAAGAGGATTGATGCCTTTCCACCACTGAGCGTTTGACGACTTTAAAATGGCGACCGCCACGTGTTCGTCAAACGAACGTGGACCACCATGCCTTTCATCAATTATTTTGCGGTTAACCACAAGGTCTGGGTGGTAAATGAGCGGCACACGATCTCAGTGGGAGGTCGGGTGGTTCGGTAAGTTGTTCGGTTCTTTGAAACTGCACGAAATAGCCATACATACGCATGATTAAACGAAATGCTCTTCTTCTGAGGCTGTTAAAACAGGGATTTTGTTAGTCTGTTCCTGCAAACAGTGGCTTCATGTCCCCTGCTCCTTTCGTGCATATCTAGGCAGTTAGGACCTACCGTAAGTGGAGTGCTTTGGCACAGTGGTGGGCTGCAGACATCTTGGCCATGTATAGATCTTCAATGTTTTACATATATAGTACTTAGTTATATCTCCTCTTGTTTTGCATTGTATCTCTTGTCTTGTTTTATTTTGTATTCCCAGTTCGTGTACAGTCCTGTCCTGCCCATGTTCTGTTAATGTTTCCCTTATGTATTGTGTACATGTTCTGGGTTCTGTTTTCTGTCCTTCTCCGATTATGGGTTCTTCTAGCTTTGTCTTTTTTTCTTGTTTGGTGCCTATTCTAGTCTTTCCTTGTTTCTAGTACTGGATACATCTCAGGTTATCATCTAGCTCCTGGCATCCGCTTAAAGGGACACTATAGTCACTTGACCAACTTCAGCTGAATGAGGTTGTTCAGGTGAGAACTATAGCTTCCTGCAGCCTTTCTCATGTAAACACTGTATTTTCTGGGAAAATACAGTGTTTACATTGAAAGCTAGGAACACCTCTAGTTGCAGTCACTCAGACTTCCACCAGAGGGACTTACAAGTTTATGGATGCGTAATTCGCATCCATCCACTCAGATGTGCTGTCAGCAGATAGGGCACTGTGCACGAGCATCCTGTTTCCCTGAGGCTGTCAGCAGCGCATGGGATTGTGGGAGATAAGATCTCCTGCACACAGAGTCGGCTGGAGCTGACAAGCTGAACACCGGAGACCGAGGAGGTGGGGAGGATTCAAACTGTAAGTAAGCTTATTTTGTGAGTGATAGAGTGAGAGATTGAGATAGATAGATAGATAGATAGATAGATAAAGATAGATGGCATGTGTGTTTGTATGCAACCACTATATAGTGTTTGCATACTTACTTTGGGCTGGAGGGTTGCCGTAGGAGGGGGATGGGCATAGACAGCGAACTATAGAGCGATAGAGTGCTCAGTTTTCTTCATAGAATGAAGAACCTGATTGGTGCAGCGCGAAGCTGCGCATGCGTACCAGAGAGCGATGACAGCATCTGATTGGGCCCTGCGATTTCCTCATTTTTATGAAAAGAGGGCGTGGCCTGGCAGGGAGCTCGGCGCTGGAACGGAGGTAAGTTTTAATAATAAAAGTGCTCAGATTTATTTTTTATTAGCGGGAAGTTCATATAAAAGCAAGAAAGAAGGCTAGGGGACCTGTCTTTCTTGCATTATATGTTGATTATAGTGATCCTTTAAGCTGCATCAGGGTTCTGGTATGTGGCCGCACAAATGCTAGTGCTCAACACCTGGGGGCTTGTGGTTACCCTGCACCAGACCCTGATTGTCCACTTACACGCTGAGACTCCTATCATCTATATCAGACACACAGGGGTCCAGGTCTACGGACAGCCACCCGTGACAATGGCAAGGCATAGGACTGACGCTGTTACCTTTTTTGAAAAACGAGAAGGATGTTTTTAGAAAAAGAAAAGGTATAAAACTGAAAAAGGTACAGCTAAACAGTGTCATTCTTTTCACTCATCCATCCACACACCTGGAGTTCTACAGTGGGACACATTCTGTAGCCATTGTTTCTATTTGGTAAGACTGATTATTTACTGCATATTTTTTGTTCTATAACATCCATTCAATACACTTATATCATACTTTTATTTTGTCATTTGTTTCATTTAATCTTACAAAAGTTAGACAGTGTCCTTTGGGTCTTCCGGAACTGAGTTATTTTAGTAATAAGTTAAATTATTATTTTGGATAATCAATTAAAACTGTTTCTTAAATATAATTGCATCAGAATCTATGATTCCCTTTAAAGCAGTAGATGTTATAAGATAATATAACACACAATAAGCTAGAAATGGCCGAGAACCAGACTTTTTGTCTGTAAAGTCAAACTCATACCTAAATGTGCCATAGTAGTAACCAATAGTGAAGGGTCAAAGGAAACAACAGCCTGGTCTGATGGTGGTTCACTAGGTCATCAGGTGAATGACTGTGTGTGTGTGTTGTTTACCTGGGGAAGAAATGGCAGCAAGATGCACTATTAGAATAAGTTTTAATATCCTAACCATTTTTTTTTTTTAAAGAACAAAAAGATTAGAGCACAACTCTTTTTTTCAATAACTTCCACCCTATTCCAAGTCACTCTGAGAGCTCATTAGGGGCCCTGTTAGTGTCCGCTTTAGAGTTTGTAACCTCTACAACTGCAAATGTCCAAGCTTGAGTGTCTTTACAGCAATCATACATATTACCAGTAACATGTCTCTTTCTTTTTTCATACACAAAGTCCTTATATTTCATATACTCATCTTTTCCCTTTTACAATATAGAGCTGTTTCTAATATAAACAAAAATGCTAATTAATTATAGTTTATTTTATACCTAGGTTAGGTATATTGTGAGAACTAATATTTTATAGCAATGATGATGTGCATGGTGCTTTATTCTACATCATCTCCCCCCAAAAATGTGAACTAAAAACCTAATTAGTAATAATGAATGAAATGGAAAAATAGATAAAATAAATATGCAAATCAGACTATAAAAAAAAATAAGGGGCATATAGAGACAGTTATAGAGGATTTTCAGAATTAACATCGTATTAAAAGTTTAAACTGATTAATTAGTTGGCATTTCTGTTCTTATTTATAAAGGTCACTGCATAATTTTGATATTTAAGAAGGATTTAATCTCTCATACAGGTCAGATAATAAGAAATAAAATGTAAGTGCATAATGACTTTATTTTTTCAACAATTATTTTTTTGGAACGTCAGGTTTAAAAAAGTAGTACATACATTAGGCATTACATAAATCGGGAGTGTGACAGTTGAGGGAAACCGAGGTAAACAATAGACTACTCAAGGTGACATTCTAGTTCAATAATAATATAAAATAAATAAAAAAAAGCAACAACCATGCCTGCCTTCTCTGCTTTTCTTACGACATTACCAAAAGAGAGACCGTATCTCTAAGTAGATATAGTAAAGACAGATGACATGAAGGCAATGTCACAAAGACAAGCAAAGTGTAAACATTAACACAGTGAATAACAGTTTAACCCCTTAAGGACTGAGCCAAATGTACACATTTTGATCAAAATAAAACAAACAAAACTTGGAATTTTACTATATGTCTGTTCAACTGTAATCCACCTCTTTCAAATTAAGTGCACCCACACTTATTATATATCATTTTATTCAGGAGAAATATGGCTTTCATTTAACATCAAATATTTAGCTATGTAACGTAATTTAATATGAATAAAATATTTAAAAAATGTGAGAAATTAAGAAATTTTTTTATTTTTTAGTTCTGTAGGACATATTAACTGTGAATGACCAAGAAACAGGGGTGTGGAAATGCACTCAATCCCCATACAATATGTATCTGGGTGCAGCCAGGCAGGTCCCAGTACCAGGAACCAAATACTTGAAATGCAAAAATAGAAGAAGGTCCAGGCACTCCATAATACAAAAAAGGCAACTTTTATTGAACCCACCGCCACTCACAACGTTTCGACCTGAATGGTCTTTGTCAAGCTATAAAATGCATATACAAATACATATTTATAGGAGTGATTAACATAATTAGCACAATTAGACAATCAGGAGAATCAAGTTCATACACTACAATGTAGCTTACTTGAAGATAGAGCCTGTCCGCTGTGCTATAGGTTCAAAAAAACAATTAATTACTGATCAAGTAAATAATTAAATTAAAATGAAATTGAAAAGTTTGGAACGATCCATTACGTTCCCGCTGGAAGATCATTTCCGCTAGGTATGCGACGTACGTTTCATGTACCAGGGGGCATCTACATACTGACGTCTTAGTCCCCACAGAGTAAGAGCATGCGCTGTCCACGGATCGGACGCACATGCGCACAAAGAAAGAGCCGCGGCAACATATCCGTGATGTGCACCCAGAATCAAGCCTGAGAAATTACAAGCCAGTGTATCACCATAGCTATAAGTTATTGCACAAAAAGTATTTAAATTGTATATGTTAAATAGTATAAAAAATATATAATGAATAAAGAAAGAATAATGAACCCTAAGCAGCTGACAGTCTCTGAATTGGGCAACACCAACTGAGTACAAAAAAACATTCTTTCACAGAATACAATAAGAAAACAAAGTGAATAAAATTAAGAATACAAATATATATACAGAAGGTTCAATCCAATATTGCCATGATCTCATCGATCATCCCAATACATCAGTAATAATATTCTACAGTAGAGTACCATAAATGATAAACTCCTATAAAAAGGTGCACAAGAGTGCATAAAAAATACAGTTATCAAATATACATAGCAAACAGATACAGTTTGACATCTCTCAATGTGTATAATACTTAATCAAGTGCTAATATCTCGTGATGACGATATGGTTATTGCATATAGAATTATGTCATATTTAACGTGCATATATGTGACGAAAAGTTAGTAATAGTAATGGTTAAAGGTTTCATGTATAAAATAGTGCCACTGCAAAGAAAATCTAATATCAAAGCAAAATGTGAAATATATACATGTGAATTATTTACATCTAACCACTTAATTGTAAATAACAAGTGTGAGAAGCTATTATATTATAAGGATCATATTATAATATAAGGATCATACTAACGTGCATAACTTGCTTATTTATCAATCTACAACATATCATAGAGGTTTATAAGTAGGTCTATATTTATGTATCAGAGACTAAAGACATATATACAGATTAATAAAAAGCTAACAAATTGATATAGAGTTCTCTATGATGTAGAGAGCATGACAAGCTGGAAAGTCCAGACTTGGTGTGCATCTAATATTACAGTCACCAGCACCAACACCACATATTGAAGATAATCTGTAATAGAACAAATAAAATAATTAATGTCACATAGATTAAAAACAAATTTAAATTAGTCTAAATGAACGGATTGAGGTCATATTCATGATTGAGTCCTTTTGCAGCCATGGTGTCAAGTTCCTTAATCTAATGAACTTCTCTAAATAATAACCTTTTCTGTCTGTCTCCACATCTAAACTTTTCCTCAACATGTTCAATGATTTGGAATTAATTGAGCTATAGTGTGATATGCTTCTGAAAAGTGTAAGGGGATTCATAGTTCTAATATTTTTGTTCTAGTCATTGATTTGTGTTTTTAAAACCTTTCTTTCATTTTCTGAGTTGTTTGGCCCACATATAATAGTCCACAAGGACATTTTAAAATATAGATCACATATGTGGTATTACATGTGACAAATTGTTTGATGAAATATTTATTGCCTTTCTGGGGATGGTAAAAAGTAGATCCTCTGATCATGGAATTACAGCACACATAATTGTGGCATGGAAAATTTAAATTTTTGTTTGAACCTATCTTAGGGGGTATTGGTAGTTCGTCTTTAACTAACTTATCCCATATAGATGGAGCTCATTTGTGGACGAGCATAGGTTTATTTTAAATGCAATTATCTCAGGATGGCAGTCAGACAGCATGTGCCAATGTCAGTCTATCACTTTTTCAATCTGGTGGACAGTGTACCAAATCTGGAAATCAGTTTAAGTCTATTTTCTGTGTTAGGTCCACTGTCAGGGGGAAGCAACATCTGGTCTATCCATATTTTCCAGTTGATTCTGGGGAATGGATATAGGATATTCTCTTCTACAGCATCTCCGGGTCATCTGCTCAAGATGCTGGTCCAACTGTTCAGTTCTAGAGATCAATCTTCTGACCCTCAAGTATTGACTTTTAGAGATATCTCTAAACATAGAGAGTGGGTGGAAGCTTTCAAAATGTAAAACAGTGTTTTTATCAAGAGGTTTTCTATAGATGCTCGTGTTCAGTTTCCCATCTCCCTTAGAAAGTAAAATGTCCAGGAATGGGATAGATTCCAAACCCAACGTGATAGGTTCCGTTCAGGTCAAAACGTTGTGAGTGGCGGTGGGTTCAATAAAAGTTGCTTTTTTTTGTATTCTGGAGTGCCTGGACCTTCTTCTATTTTTGCATTTTAACTGTGAATGTCATAATACTGTTTGCTTTTACTGCAATAAAATACACATATTTGTATTCAGTTATGTCTCATGTGTTAAGTCCCAGAATCCCCTTTTCCTCCAGCCCCCTTTTTCCAGAGTTCTGTCTTTAATCTTTCCCTTTGATCTCTTCCCTCCAGCTATACTGTAACGTACTGTAAGAAGTGACCAGTTAGGGTTGATTTCTGGGTAGATTGGACAGGATGGCTTGGGAAAAACAAACTTCATGGTTACACCTAGATGGTAATCACTCTGATCTTCTGATCTTCTGATACAATGACCCTTGAAACCTTTATAGTAAAGATGTACACACATTTGTACCCTTTGATGACAACCTCCTTTGATATGTAAATGGAGGAAACCAGATAGCTTATTACACAAAAGTCTATTAGAAGTTGTATAGCTGGAGTGGGTTTGTGTTTGAGCCCTTGAGGATTTTTAATAATTTGTTGATAGGCCATTGGCTTCCATGAATTACAAAATACTTAGCACAGAAAGTGTGCAGTGTAACAGTTTGCAAATCAGTAGTGGTTTGATTATCATCCTTGTCTCAATATTACCGTCTAGATTCACAAGTGGTCATCTAAAACATTGTAAACACAAATGTGAGCAAAATGTAACCAGTATTAATGTGTACTAAGGAATACATCCTCATAACAGTATAAAATAATTTACTATAATCTTACTAAAACCATAAATATTTAACCCCTTGTGGATAACCAAATAGAGCAAATAGAAAATGCAAAATCATATACTGTTACTCATCCCACCTTGACTCAAGACAATATAAAATATACAAAATTGTCTAATTTGCCTATATTCTATACCCCACCTTGAGAGTATAAATAAAAAAAAAAACAAAGCATAATCATTATCATTCTATTGTTCACCCCACCTTTACTCAAGGCAATGTAAAATATACAAAATTATCTATTTTTTCCTATATTCCCTTTAGAGTGTTAAATACAAAAAACAGCATAATAAAACAACAAAATAAAGGAATTGGAGAGAGAGAGAAAAAAAGTAGATTGAATGCTACCATAACCTTAAGACATTGAAATGTATGCAGTTTGGCAGCGTGCAATCTAAAAAAAATGACAATGGTCTTTTGCCTTTCAAAGATAAAAATAAAAAAAACAGCTTCAGGCTAATTTTGTTGGTAACCAAATGAAAAAAACAAAAACAAAAATTTACTGTTGTAAACCAACAGACAGTTGCACCATCACATCTCTCCATTGTGATCAACGTATAAGCCTCACCTTGGCAACAATTCACCTAATCTAGAAATATATAAAATTAGTAATCCAGCATCAAAAATAAAAATAAAACATAGCTGGCAGTGCAGGTGTGCTAAACTAATAAAAAAAAATAATAATTTGGAATTTGGACCACCTGACTGTAATGAATACATTTAGAGGCTTATCCTTAATATGAAGAATATAAAAATACATAATAAGGTCCTCTATAAACTGTATTTTTCCTGAAAGAAATAAACATGTTAAAATGTTTAGTCTTCTCACAGGTCTATAGTTTTCTTCCTTCTCAACTGGCATCATCTCCGTAGTTTTCTAATAAAACAAACTTTAATAGAAAGTTAATATCACACAACTAGAATAGGTAATTCAAGAGAGACTGTATCTGTTATCAGATTCTTTGTTAACCATCTCCTTTAATCTACTTAATTGTGCCTTGAGACAATTCAGTGTTTCTTTTTTTTAATCTTTATATAAGTAAATTTTAATGTAATTTTTCAAATTCGACAACATTAAACAAATATTACATAACTATACAAAAATAGTAACATACAATATACATAGATAAACAAACAACCTTAAAACATACACAAACAGCATAAAGATGTAATGTCAACTATGCAGAAGGAGAGAAGTGAGTGGTACACATATTGCTTCTTTAACCCCTTAAGGACCAAACTTCTGGAATAAAAGGGAATCATGACATGTCACACACGTCATGTGTCCTTAAGGGGTTAATAAAACAGTTTATGAGAGTCATTTTGGAGAAGTTAATAGTAATTTGTCAAGAAAAGAGTGGTCAAGCCAGGATCCTTTGTTTACTAAGGTGTATATAGCTTATTCTTTATAATAATCAAACCATTGTGACCATATTTTATTGTAAGAGCCCATATTATTATCGTTAAAATAAACAGCCTTTTCCATTTGCCTTTGAGATTGGATCTGCGATTTGATCTCCATTATAGAAGGAGGTGTATTCTGTTTCCATTTTCTTGCCATGCATAGTTTAACTGCCATCAATATATGTATAATCAAATATTGCAATGGTTGATCCATTTTGGCAAATTAAGATGGAACAAGAATCTTTCTGGTGATAAGATAGAGTTTAATTTCAGATCCTCAAGAAGTTTAGACACCTCTAATTTAAGAGTATCTAAACCAGTACAATCTCACCAAACATGTTTAATTGAGCCCCATTCGTTATTACAACGCCAACAAACGTCAGAGGAGTTTGGTTGAAATTTACATGTTTTCATAGAGACCATGCACCCTCTATGGATAAGTTTTAAAAAGGTTTCCTGTATGTTTATACAATGAATCATTTTCCTTAAAGCACCAAAAGAATTCAACCATTCCTGGCATGAAAAGGATTTGTCTAAATCAATTTTCCATTTTTCTACAGATCTTCTAATTGCTGAAGATTTAATTGGAATCTGTCCAAAAAGGTTCTTGTCCAAAGGTGGATCACTAATTATAAGTACCGTATATACTCGAGTATAAGCCGAGTTTTTCAGCACATTTTTTGTGCTGAAAAACCCCAACTCGGCTTATACTCGAGTCAATAGTCTGTATTATGGCAATTTGCATTGCCATAATACAGACTGGGGCTGTGGGGGCTGCAGAGAGATGTTACTTACCTTTCCTGCAGCTCCTGTCAGCTCTCTCCTCCTCCGCCGGTCCGTTCAGCTCTTCTGTCAGCTCACAGTGTAAATCTCGCGAGAGCCGCTCGCCACTCTGCAGCCCCCACAGCCCCCTCCTACACAGTGCCCATCCACTGGACCACCAGGGAAGGAGAGCCAGCTAGCAAGCAGGGAGGGGGGATGAAAAAATGTATATATATTAATAATAATAACAAAATAAAAATAAAAAATAATAAAATAAAAATAATAATAAAATAAAAAATAATAATAATAATAATAAAAATGTAATGAAACAAAATATTAAAATAATAATTAAAAAATAAAAATGCCCACCTCCCACCAAGGCTCTGCATTACACACACACACACATACACACACACTGCACTCATACACACACTGCACTCATATATACACACACTGCACTCATATATACACACACTGCACTCATATACACACACACTGCACTCATATACACACACACTGCAGTCATATACACACACACTGCATTCTCATACACACACACTGCATTCTCATACACACACTGCATTCATTATATACACACACTGTAAATAAATATTCAATTAATATAATTTTTTAGGATCTAATTTTATTTAGACATTTACCAGCAGCTGCTGCATTTCCCACCCTAGTCTTATACTCAAGTCAATAAGTTTTCCCAGTTTTTTGGGGTAAAATTAGGGGCCTCGGCTTATATTCGGGTCGGCTTATACTCGAGTATATACGGTATCTTGTGAAGAAAATCTTGTATTCTTAAATACGTATTCTTTATTTTCTAATTCTATTTTATCTTGAAGATGCAAAAAACTATTAATTACAGAGACACTGTATAGTTCCTTAATTTTTATTCCATCTCTGGCTTGCCATTCTACTAAATTAAGGTCTTGAATAAAAAACTTCAACATTTTCAAAGGGGCGTTTGCAGGAATTTGATTTTGGGAGAATAAATATTTATTTATCGGTTTGATAGATTGATAAATATGATATATAATTAAGTTATCTATATGCAAAATTTTGAAAAGGTTTTTATCTACCCAAAAAAGATCAAACGGGTTGAAAGTGCCACACAGTCTCTTTTCATAGATATACCATGCTTTCAGCTTTGAAATATTGTTTCCCCATTCTAAGTGTAAATATAACTGTGTCATGAATGTGAAATATATTTGGGAAAGATAAACCTCCTTCTGTTAATTTAGCTGTCATAACTCCTATGGCAATGCTGGGTTTCTTATTACCCCAAACATAGGAAAGGAATAAGCTATGGAATAGTTGAAGTATCCTTTTCGGTACTCTAAGAGGGATAGTACGAAAAAGATATTCCAATTTTGGAAGTAGATATGCTCTAATGATATTTATTCTTCCCATCCAAGAAATTTGTAGTTTGGATCATTTTGAGAGCAAGTTATTAAATTATTTAAGAAGTAGGTTGTAATTATCAGTTCTTCAATCTTGAAGTAAATATTTAACCCCAGGTAACGTAAATTATCAGACCAATTAAGTTTATAATTATTATTTATAGATAAGCTTGAAAGGTTACACTGTAAAACTTGTGTTTTTTGCATATTGATTTTATAATTAGAGAATCTGCTATATTCCTCTATACACTGTAATACCGAAAGAATAGAAAACTCTCGATTTATTAATGTCAAAATTATATCGTCAGCAAACATAGTTATTTTTTGTTCTTGATTATCTAAATTCACCCCCATGATATTGTGGTTTTTCCTTATATACGCTGCGAGCGGTTCAATGGAAAGCATATAAAGAAGGGGAGGCAAAGGGCATCCCTGACGAGTTCCATTATTTATAGTAAACCAGTGAGTCTAGGCCATTGCCATAGATTTTTGCCAGAGGAGTAGAATATAAAGCCATTGTTAGATCTTTAAAAGATCCCTCAATCCCAAATGCTGAGAGAGTAGCAGACAAATATTTCCAATTTACCCTATCAAATGCCATTTCGGCATCGACAGCTATAAAAATTGAAGGAAGAGATTTTTTACTAACTTCTATCAACATATTCTGAATTTTACAAATGTTGTCACTGGCTGATCTTCCTCTTATGAACCCCGATTGATCTAAGTGAATTAACTCTGAGATTATCTGAGACAATCTGTCTGCTAGGATTTTTGAAAAGATTTTTATGTACAAATTAATAAGAGAGATCGGACGGTAATTGGATATATAGTGTTGGTCTTTCCCAGGTTCTAAGATTGGGGAAATCGTAGCTTTCAGCATTTCAGAGGAAAAGCTTTTAGAGGTTGTTATATCTAGGAATGTTTTTAATAATATAGGAGTTATCACAGACTCAAAAGATTTATAAAAGTACGATGTAAAACCATCCGGCCCAGGTGCTTTCCCATTAGTGAGTTTGGCAATTGCTTTCTTTATTTCTTCAGATTCAATGGGTTTATTTAAATTGGTCAGTTTGTCAGGCTTTATTATAAGAAGATTAAGTTTTGAAAGGAAAGTTTTTAGTTCCATTTGAGAAAATTTCTTTTCTTTTCGATTATATAGTAAAGCATACTATTTTGCAAAGGCCTAACCTATATTATGAGGAGATAAACAGATTTTATCTCCATCAATATTTTTTTTTATTGACAATTTTATCAGGTCTGGTTTAATTTTTCTTGTCATAGACTTCACTACTTTGTTGTTACTGCTATACCATCTTTGGTTCAATGATCTAATTGTGTTTTTCATTTTATTTTCCTGTATCATTTTTATTTAATGTGGTTTTAATTTGTGTGGTTATTTGAGAATTTGGATTTTCTTTGTTGTTAAATTCCAGTTTATACAATTGAATATAGAGGTCTGCTAGGCTCGCCCCTCTAGTTTCCCTAGTTTTAGTGGCCAATTGTATTACGTTCACCCTCATCACGCATTTGAAAGTAAACCATAAAGTTTCACTAGAAACTTATCCATTATCATTAATTTTGACAAATTTGCCATATTTTCAAGATGTTTCCTATTTTTTTCAGAGGTTATGATTGATTCATCTAATCATCATTGGGGTCTAAAGTTATATTCTGAATTGTTTTCAAGTTCTACACTAACAGGGGCATAATCGGACCAGAAAATAGGTCCAATTCCAAAATTGGTAAATTTCCTCAGGATAGTCATATCCGTTAGAAAAAAATCAACTCTGGAATAGCTTAAATGGACTTTAGATAGAAAAGTAAAATCTCTTTTTTATTCAGGTGTTGTACCCTCCACATATCAAATAATCTATATTCTACAAAAAGATCCTGGAACCAAGTATATCATGGTTTATGTGAATGTTTTAATTGTTTGAGATCTTTAGATCTTTTATCTTTTTTTGGGTCTTGTATGATATTCCAATCCCCACTGATCAATAATATCCCTTTTTTTTATTTTTTCTATCTTTCTAAAAAGTTTCCCATCAAATATTTGTGAGAATGCATTGGGGGCATATAGATTTACCAAAGTATAAGAAATCTCATTCAGTTTACAAATGAGAATTAAAAATCTTCCTAGTGGGTCTTTTTCTACATGGATATGTTCAAATTTAAACTTAGATGAGCATATAATAGCAACTCCCCCTATTTTTTATCTAACATGCTAGCATTCGTAATGTGTGGGAATCTAGAATTATTCCAAAGTTTTTTTTCATCCTCTTCTTTCCAATGTGTTTCTTGGACAAAACACAAATCAATCTTTCCTCCAGGAGCATTCTGTATAGTAGGCCTCTTTTACTGGTAAGTTCAGACCCTGTATATTTGGGTCTTATTTGGCACTTGGGTTGTCTACTTTTGCAAATGGTATGTCATCTTGGGGGTAATTCTCATTCCTGGGCTACCATACGGTCTCAAAGGCAACGTAACCAATCTGGCGAATTTCAATGTGAAAAAACTGAAACACAAGCCTTATATTTGACTCTGTAACTTTTGAAAACACCATAAAAACCTGTACATAAGCGGTACTGTTATACTCAGGAGTAGTGTTGTCGCGAACCCGAAATTTTCGATTCGCGAACGGCGAACGCGAACTTCCGCAAATGTTCGCGAACCGGCGAACCGCGCGAACCGCCATTGACTTCAATGGGCAGGCGAATTTTAAAACCAACAGGGACTCTTTCTGACCACAATAGTGATGGAAAAGTTGTTTCAAGGGGACTAACACCTGGACTGTGGCATGCCAGAGGGGGATCCATGGCAAAACTCCCATGGAAAATTGCACAGTTGATGCAGAGTCTGCTTTTAATCCATAAAGGGCAGAAATCACCTAACATTGACACCTGTCCTCAAAGCCCAGCCCTGATACACACTGACACAGAGCAGAATAGAGACTGTTCCCCCTACATAGGGTCACTTGGCAGATATGGATTGACACCTGTCCTCAAAACCCCTGATACACACTGACACAGAGCAGAATAGGGACTGTTCCCCCTACATAGGGTCACTTGGCAGATATGGATTGACACCTGTCCTCAAAACCCCTGATACACACTGACACAGAGCAGAATAGAGACTGTTCCCTGTCCACAGAGACCATGATACACACTGACACAGAGCAGAATAGGGACTGTTACCCCTACATAGGGTCACTTGGCAGATATGGATTGACACCTGTCCTCAAAACCCCTGATACACACTGACACAGAGCAGAATAGGGACTGTTCCCTGTCCACAGAGTCCATGATACACACTGACACAGAGCAGAATAGAGACTGTTCCCCGTCCACAGAGACCATGATACACACTGACACAGAGCAGAATAGGGACTGTTCCCTGTCCACAGAGACCATGATACACACTGACACAGAGCAGAATAGAGACTGTTCCCCGTCCACAGAGACCATGATACACACTGACACAGAGCAGAATATAGACTGTTCCCCCTACATAGGGTCACTTGGCAGGTATGGATTGACACCTGTCCTCAAAGCCCCTGATACACACTGGGGGGAGCTACTGTCCTCCCCAACCCCTGCGCGGTGGGTGGGGGCCATAAATCACAATGGGGTGACCTACTGTCCTCCCCCCCTCGGCCCCCACCCCTGCGCGGTGGGTGGGGGGCATAAATCCCAATGGGGGGGCCTACTTTCCTCCCCCCCGGCCCCCATCCCTGCGCAGTGGGTGGTGGGCATAAATCACAATGGGACGGACCTACTGATAGGAGTGGAGTATTGTTCATATCAGTTTAATACCTTCCGCGTCTCCTATCAGTGGACGTGTAAATGGCAGAGATTTTTAATTGTTGAATCACCTCCCCTTTTTAGGCCTAGGTGAGAAGATGCTTAGACCACTGGTATATTGGTGCCATCTTGGAGGATTTTAATTTTTGGTTTGGTTTTTGAAGCCACAGTGCTGCACCAGTGGGCCTAAAAATTAGGCATGTACTCATGCCTGAAAAATTTGGTATTGTTGCAGCCGCTGCTGTAGCAGCGGCCAGAAAAATTGATGTTTGTTTCACAGGCAGAAAGTGCCCTAAAACATGGCGGCTTGAACCCTAGTTGGTGGCGGATAAGTCACACAAGTCAAACGTCATTCAGTGCTAAAATACAGCAGCGTGTGGACCATTTTTAGCCCAAGGCAGCTCATCTCATCAGGCCTTTTTTAAGCGAATGTATCGCCCAGTGTCAGTCCCTTCGGGATCCATCCCTCATTCATCTTAATAAAGGTGAGGTAATCTAGACTTTTTTGACCTAGGCGACTTCTCTTCTCAGTGACAATACCTCCTGCTGCACTGAAGGTCCTTTCTGACAGGACACTTGAAGCGGGGCAGGCCAGAAGTTCTATCGCAAATTGGGATAGCTCAGGCCACAGGTCAAGCCTGCACACCCAGTAGTCAAGGGGTTCATCGCTCCTCAGAGTGTCGATATCTGCAGTTAAGGCGAGGTAGTCTGCTACCTGTCGGTCGAGTCGCTCTCTGAGGGTGGATCCCGAAGGGCTGTGGCGATGCATAGGACTTAAAAAGGTCCGCATGTCCTCCATCAACAACACGTCTTTGAAGCATCCTGTCCTTGCCGGCGTGGTCGTGGGAGGAGGAGGAGGAGGATGACTTCCACCTCTCCCCCTGTTAGATTCCCGTTGTGCTGTGACATCACCCTTATACGCTGTGTAAAGCATACTTTTTAATTTATTTTGCAAATGCTGCATCCTTTCCGACTTGTTGTAATTCGGTAACATTTCCGCCACTTTCTGCTTATACCGGGGGTCTAGTAGCGTGGACACCCAGTACAGGTCGTTCTCCTTCAGCCTTTTTATACGAGGGTCCCTCAACAGGCAGGACAGCATGAAAGACCCCATTTGCACAAGGTTGGATGCCGAGCTACTCATTTCCCGTTCCTCCTCCTCACTGATGTCATTGAAGGTATGTTCTTCCCCCCAGCCACGTACAACACCACGGGTACCAGATAGGTGATAACGAGCACCCTGGGATGCCTGTTGTGTTTGGTCTTGCTCCTCCTCCTCCTCCTCAAAGCTACAATCCTCCTCTGACTCCTCTTCCTCACAATCCTCTTCCAGCGTTGCCGCAGGTCCAGCAAGCGATGCTGATAAGGCTGTTTCTGGTGTTGTGATGGTGACCACAACTCTTGCTCTTCCTCTTCACGCTCATCTACAGCCTGATCCAGCACTCTTCGCAGGGCACGCTCCATGAAGAAAACAAATGGTATGATGTCGCTGATGGTGCCTTCGTTGCGACTGTGTTGCGGTCACCGGCCCGCCGAGCCTCACGGCCGTGCCCGACCGGCACGGCCACGCCGACAGAACGCCGACAGAACCGCTCCTTCCGTTCTTCCGGGCATCACGCCCGAATCAAACATGGCGCCGACCACGTGGTCACGCCTAAGAGTAGCTCCGCCCCCGAAAATTATACCAACTTGTGCGTGACGTCACGACGTCAACGCACACGCACGTTTTGGGGTCAGAGGTCGCCCTCTGACCAATCATAGCCTAGAGAGGGGTATTTAAACCCCTAGCTTTTCCCATTACTTTGCCATGTCGTGGTTTCAGTTTCCTGATTTCCTGAGAGTGCTATTTCCGTGATTCTGATTTCCTGGTATCCTGATCCTTGGCGTTTCCCTGGTTATTCTGATCTCTGGTTTCCCTGACTTGGCTTGTTTTATCGGTATTGAGTATTTTCTGGCTTCCTTGACCTCGGCTTTCCCTTTGACCATTCTCTGTCTCTAGCGTATTAGTCCGGCCATTCTAAGGTCCGGTTTACGCTCTATCCTGTTATTTTCCTTTTCTTACCTATGTATATGTTTACATAGTTTCTGCGTGCTGGACCACATTACTAGTCGTGACAGACTGACTAGGTTTGTCACCTCCTCAAAAGGACGAATGAGCCTACAGGCATTGCGCATGAGCGTCCAGTAACGTGGCAAAAAAATTCCCAGCTCCCCAGAGGCTGTCCTAGCACCCCGGTCATACAAATATTCATTAACAGCTTTTTCTTGTTGGAGCAGGCTTTCGAACATTAGGAGTGTTGAATTCCAACGTGTAGGGCTGTCGCAAATCAAGCGCCTCACTGGCATGTTGTTTCGCCGCTGGATATCGGCAAAGTGAGCCATGGCCGTGTAGGAATGCCTGAAATGGCCACACACCTTCCTGGCCTGCTTCAGGACGTCCTGTAAGCCTGTGTACTTATGCACAAAGCGTTGTACGATCAGATTACACACATGTGCCATGCACGGCACATGTGTCAACTTGCCCAACTTCAATGCCGCTATCAAATTTTTTCCGTTGTCACACACCACTTTGCCGATATCCAGTTGCTGCAGAGTCAGCCACTTTTCCACCTGTGCGTTCAGGGCGGACAGGAGTGCTTGTCCGGTGTGACTCTCTGCTTTCAAGCAAGTCAAACCCAAGACGGCGTGACACTGCCGTATCCTGGATGTGGAATAGTACCTGGGGAGCTGGGGGGGTGCCGTTGATGTGGAGCAAGAAGCAGCGGCACAAGAGGACTCAGCCGAGGAGGTTATGGAAGAGGATGGAGTAGGAGGAGTAGAGGAGGTGGCAGCAGGACTGCCTGCAATTCGTGGCGGTGTCACCAACTCCTCTGCAATGCCACGCATTCCTTGCTTGTCAGCCGTCAGCAGGTTTACCCAATGCGCAGTGTAGGTGATATACCTGCCCTGACCATGCTTTGCAGACCAGGTATCAGTGGTCAGATGGACCCTTGCCCCAACACTGTGTGCCAGACATGCCATGACTTCCTTTTTCACAATCGAGTACAAGTTGGGGATTGCCTTTTGTGAAAAGAAATTCCGGCCGGGTACCTTCCACTGCGGTGTCCCAATAGCTACAAATTTTTTGAACGCCTCAGACTCAACCAGATTGTATGGTAAAAGCTGGCGGGCTAATAGTTCGGACAAGCCAGCTGTCAGACGCTGGGCAAGGGGGTGACTTGGTGACATTGGCTTCTTACGCTCAAACATGTCCTTGACAGACACATGACTGTGGGCAGATGAGCGGGAACTGCTCAAGGCGGGAGACGGAGTGGCGGATGGTTGAGAGGGGGCAAGAAGGACAGCAGTGGTTGACGTGGCTGAAGATGCTGGACCAGGAGGAGGATGGCGGCTTAGAGTAGGCGTGCTGCTTGTACTCATGTGTTGATCCCATAGGCGTTTGTGATGTGAGATCATGTGCCTACGCAAAGCAGTTGTACCTAGGTGGGTGTTGGACCTCCCACGACTCAGTTTCCTTTGGCACAGGTTGCAAATGGCATCGCTGTTGTCAGAGGCAGACACACAAAAAAAATGCCACACTGCTGAGCTCTGCAATGACGGCATTCTGGTGGTGGACACAGCATGCGTTGATTGGCGTGCTGTCGGGCTTACCCCGGGTGCCGATGCATGCTGTCTGACTGTGCCACTAGCTCCTTGCGACGACCCCCCCCTGCTTCCAACTCGTCTCCTCCTCCTCTCTGTCTCCCCATCTGAACTTTCGCCCTGTTCTTCTTCTTGCCGAGCGGGCACCCACGTGACATCCATGGACGCATCGTCATCATCAACCGCTTCGCTTGTATCTGACAACTCAGAAAAGGAAGCAGCAGCGGGTACAACATCATCATCATCATTATTATTATTATTATTATTATTATCGCCATTTATATAACGCCAACAGATTCCGTAGCGCTTTACAATATTTTGAGAGGGGGGATGTAACAATAAATAAGACAATTACAAGAAAAATTACAAGAACAATAGGTTGAAAAGAACCCTGCTCAAATGAGCTTACAGTCTATAGGAGGTGGGGTATTAGAAACATTAGGATAGGAAATGTCAGGTAGGAGTGAAGCAGAGCTGGAGAAGAGAGCAAAGCACTATCCCATAGGAGAGAGCAAGAGACAGGTATGTAAGGGAGAGATTACTCTGGGAGGCCATACGCTTTCCTGAAGAGATGGGTTTTAAGGCCCTTCTTAAATGATTGAAGACTAGGGGAGAGTCTGATGGCAGTAGGCAAGTTATTCCAAAGGAGAGGAGCCGCCCGTGAGAGGTCCTGCAAGCGCGAGTTGGCCGTACGGGTGCGAGCAGCGGTCAGGAGGTGGTCGAGGGCAGAGCGGAGGGTACGAGGAGGGGCATACCTCTGGATCATTGAAGAGATATAAGAGGGGCTGGAATTGTTCAGTGCTTTAAATGTATGGGTTAGCACTTTGAATTGACTCTGATAGGATACAGGGAGCCAATGTAAGGACTGGCAGAGGGGCGAGGTGTGAGAGGACCGACTGGATAGGAAAATCAGTCTAGCTGCAGCATTCATTACAGACTGTAGCGGGGCAGTACGGCTTTTGGGGAGACCAATCAGGAGAGAGTTACAGTAATCCATGCGGGAAATTACTAGAGCATGGACAAACTCCTTGGTAGCATCTTGCGTAAGAAAGGGGCGGATGCGGGCTATGTTTTTGAGTTGGAACCTACAGGACTTGGCAACAAACTGGATGTGAGACTCAAAGGTGAGACCAGAGTCAAGTATGACGCCAAGACAGCGCACTTGCAGGGATGGACTTATGTGGATATCACTGACTTGAAGGGAGAGTGAGAGATGAGGATCAGTATTAGGAGGAGGAAAGACAAGGAGTTCAGTTTTAGAGAGGTTAAGTTTGAGAAAGCGTGACGACATCCAGTCAGAGATGGAAGAGAGGCAAGCATTGACACGTTGCAGGACGGCCGGGGGAGGTCCGGTGAGGAGAGGTATATCTGAGTGTCATCAGCGTACAGGTGGAAGTTGAATCCAAAAGAGGCAATAAGTTTTCCAAGAGAGGCAGTATAAAGAGAAAATAGAAGGGGACCAAGGACAGAGCCTTGGGGAACTCCAACCGAGACAGGGCGAGGGGAGGAGGTATCCTTGGAAAAGGAGACACTAAATGAGCGTTGGGAGAGATAGGAGGAAAACCAAGAGAGGACAGAGTCACAGAGACCGAGTGATTGAAGAGTTTGAAGGAGGAGAGCATGATCAACTGTGTCAAAGGCAGCAGAGAGGTCAAGGAGAATTAATATGGAGTAGTGACCTTTGGATTTAGCAGAGATTAGGTCATTAGTCACTTTGATAAGAGCGGTCTCAGTAGAGTGGAGAGGGCGGAAGCCAGACTGAAGAGGGTCAAGGAGAGAGTTGGAATTAAGGAAGTGAGACACACGGGTAAAGACAAGTCTTTCCAAAAGCTTTGATGAGTAAGGGAGCAGGGATATGGGACGATAGTTAGAGGGGGAGGACGGGTCAAGAGATGGTTTTTTCAGGATAGGTATTACAGTGGCATGTTTAAGGTCAGCAGGAACAGTGCCAGAAGAGAGAGAGCAGTTAAAGATGTGTGTTAGGATAGGCACAAGACAAGGGGAGAGAGATCTGATAAGGTGAGATGGGACAGGATCAAGTGGGCAAGTGGTGGGGCGAGAGGAACGGAGAAGTGCAGCCACCTCTTGTTCAGTAGCTGGGGAGAAAGTCTGAAGGGTAGGGAAAGCATGATTTATGTGTGGTTGAGAAAGAGAACGGCAAGGAGGGGAGAATTGTTTCCTTAGCTGTTCAATCTTGTCAGTAAAGTAATATGCAAAGCTATCAGCTGTAAGGTTAGTTTTGGGGGTGGCCACAGCAGGGCGGAGAAGGGAATTAAAAGTGTCAAAGAGACGTCTGGGATTGCGGGAGCATGAACTAATGAGAGAGGAAAAGTAGGACTGTTTGGCGAGGGCAAGGGCTGCGCTGTATGAAAGCAACATGAATCTATAATGAAGATAGTCTGCCTGGGTGCGGGACTTCCTCCAGGAGCGTTCAGCACAGCGGGAGCAACTCTGCAGATAGTGTGTTGATTTATTATGCCAAGGTTGGGGTCGTGTTCTCTTCGAGGTGCATGTTTGGAGTGGGGCTGCAGTGTTCAAGGCAGATGTGAGGGTAGTGTTATATGTGGAGATGGCCAGTGAGGGACAGGAGAGGGAAGGGATGGATAGCAGTTGTGAATCAATGTCAGCCGGCAGCTGCTGGAGGTCAATAGAGTTAAGGTTCCTCCTGAGCTGAGGGGGGTTAGGCTGAGGTTGTTGGGTGAGGGGGTAATTGAGAGCAAACGATAAGAGGTGGTGATCAGAGAGAGGAAATGGAGTATTGCAGATATTAGATAATGTACATGAATAGGAGAAAATAAGGTCGAGGGTATTGCCAGCTACATGAGTGGGAGAATTAGCCCACTGCAATAGTCCAAGGGAGGAAGTAATTGAAAGTAGTTTAGAGGCTGCTGGGGTTAAAGGTGGGTTAATGGGAATATTGAAGTCTCCAAGAATTAGGGATGGAATGTTGGAAGAGAGGAAGTAGGGTAGCCAGGCAGCAAAGTGGTCAAGGAACAGGAGAGGGGAACCAGGGGGGCGATATATGACGGCAATGTTAGCAGAGAAGGGTTTGAAAAGGCGAATTGAATGAATTTCGAATGATGGGAAAGAGAGGGAAGGGGGGGTGGGCAGGGTTTTAAAGGAGCAGTGGGGTGAGAGAAGAAAACCTACACTGCCACCTTTAATCTCCGCTTGTCTTGGATTGTGGGTAAAGTGAAGACCACCAAAGGACAGTGAGGCAGGGGTAGCAGTATCCGAGGGAGAGAGCCATGTTTCTGTTAGTGCAAGTAGGTTTAGGGAGTGTGAGATAAATAGGTCATGGATAGAAGTAGATTTAAAGGTGCTGCACACAGAGCGTGCATTCCAGAGGGCAGCTTTAAAAGAGGAATTATAGTGAGAATTACATGGAATGGGTATTAGGTTGTTGTGGTTTCTGGTGTTTGAACCAGGTGGCTGAGTAGTGGAGGGACCAGGGTTTGGAGAGACATCACCTGCTGCTAGGAGTAGTAGGATGGAAAGGAAGAGAAGGTGCGAGTAAGATTTAAATGTTGGGGATGAGAGCTTGTGTCTAAGGTATTTAGGAGGGGTGTGTGGAGAAAGGCTGGATAAATATGAGTAAAGTGCATGTGATGAATACAGAGATGAGGGGAGCAGGGAGGGAGCAATGAAGATGGTGTTAGCAGGAACAGGTAAGTGAAATGATAGAGAGATTTTAATGATGAGGGAAGTGAGAGAGAAAGTGAAAAATAGAAGTGAGAACATTAGTAGGAGAGTAGGTGCTGTGTTTTTAAGAGCTGTGGTTAGGAGGGTTAAGGGTTAAAGAGGTATTGTGTGAGTATAGCTATTTTGGGTGTGGAGGGCTTGGTGGACATAATTGGTTTAACAGGAAAGCTAGGTAATTTGAGCTATCTATAAATGTAATGATTACCATGGGGGGTTGGGGTGTGGGGTAGGGTGGGAAGTGATCATCCAGAAATGCTACCTCTGCTTATGGCAAGTCCTGCAGGGTTGTGTGCTGTCCTGGGTGTAGCTGGTTCTGTAATTTTATGGGGCCCAGGCTATAAAGGAGAGAATCTGGGGTTAGATACAGCAGATTGTGGGTGGAGAATCATTGGGCTGTTAAAACAAAATCAAGGAACCAATCATCACACCCTACCTCCATGTGTTTAATGCTGCCTGCCTGAGACATATCCCTGTTATCTACATCCTCTAGCAATAAACGGGTGTGTGAATAACTCCTCTGACATACCAAGTAAAGCGGCTGTGGTGCTAGTTTTGGTGGTGGCGGCAGGCGGGTGAGTGCTATCTTGAGAGGTGCCTGAAGCTAAGCTGGAGGAGGATGGTGCGTCAAGGTTCCGAGCGGAGGCTGTACAAGATTGGGTGTCCTGTGTTAGCCAGTCAACTAAGTCCTCAGAACTTTTCAAGTTCAGGGTACGTGGCTTCTGAAAACTGGGCATTATTCTAGGGCAAAAGGGAATCACAGCACCACGACCACGACGGACCCTGCGGGGTGGCCTGCCTCTGCCTGTCATTTTTTTGGGGATTAGTGGTACTATGCGTGCAAGCTACTGTGAGACCAGATATGATTGGCAATGTGAACTGTAACAGTTCTGCAGAGCACACACTGTAGGCCTGAGACACCCGCTTGAAGACAAGTAACTGCTATTCAATCTATAACAGTGAAAAACTAATTTTGGTTTTAAAAGCACGCTATAGAGACACCAAATATGATTGGCAACTGTCAAAGCACGCTGGAACAGGTCTACAGAGCACACGCTGAAGTAGGCCTGACACCCAGACGCTTGCAGACAACTAACTGATCTTCTATTACAGTGAAAAAAAATGATTTCTTTAAAATCTAAAGCTTAAGCTATTGTTAAAACAGATATGAGTGGTGGCACTGGCTGTGCAAATGGGCAAGGCATCCAACCTGACACAGAAGCTGGCAGGCAGGCAACTGCTCTTCTATTACAGTGAAAACTAATTATTTATTTTAAATGTAAAGCTTAACCAATTGTTAAAACAGATATGAGTGGTGGCACTGGGCAAGTAGGCACAGTATCCAATGTGAACCTCACACAGAAGCTGGCAGGCAGGCAACTGCTCTTCTATTACAGTGGAAACAAAATTTTGGTTGTAAAAGCACGCTATAGAGACACCAGATATGAGTGGCAACTGTCAAAGTACGCTGGCAGGGTTGTGCAGGGCACACGCTGAAGGAAGGCCTGACAGAGCCGCTTGAAGGACACTGACTGTCTGCTATTAGCTTACACTGGAAACCTTTTTTCTTTGTAAAAGCACGCTAAAGAGACACCAGATATGATTGGCAACTGTCAAAGCACGCTGGCACAGGTCTGCAGAGCACACACTGAAGTAGGCCTGACACCCAGACGCTTGCAGACAACTAACTGCTCTTCTATTTTTTTTTTTTTATTTTTTTTTTAATTCTTTATTTTTGTGTGCTGAGTATTACAAAGAGCTTTGCCAGGCCACAACAGCTTTGACAAGCATACAATAAAACAAGCATAACATTTTCATGGACTTGAAACGTAAGCACTTTTTTTTTGTTAATGAGATGATTACTATAGGCTAAACAGTATATTTCCAGATTGCTAGTTTGCAGTAGACATTCAGTTTGGTTACCGACTGGACTATGTGAATATTTTAAGTAACTGTAGAACACAAGTATTAGCAAAGCGAGATGGTCCTCAGTGCACTTAGTGTGGACATACCCATCTTGTTAATAGGCGCATGTCCCATATGGAATAGGCTAGCTAGAGGATTCATAAATCAAGCTTAACTCACCGATAAGGTGGGAATGTCATATATATGTGGACAACTGTCCCTTTGCCAGTAGGTGAGATGCACTGAGGCTATTGAGAGGAGACACACGGTAATACTACATATTAAGTATAAATTTTAAAAAAACGAAAAAAATAACAATGAAACGCCCAACAATTAGAGTCTAAGCGCTGTGCGGTCGAGGTCGTTAGGCATATTTAGCTTTCTGATACGTCAACTGTGAACACGGTAGTATTTTACAAGTAGGAAAGAAAACACAAAAAACACGTAAAAACATATAGACATGTAGATATTGATATAGATATATGTACAGGCCCTGCCATGTATATGAAAGGCGGACCCTGGAACCGGGATTGGCAAAATAAAACTAAAACTAGAATTGAATCCGTGTAGGTTACCGCCAGATACCACAATGGAGACTATTATAGCTTTAAGGCTGGGTCGGCACTGTTGAGGAGGAAGCATGGGCATCTAGTAGATAGCTTGTGAGTGTGTTGGGTGAGTAATGTATAGGAGCGGTAAGGTACTCTGAGTTCCCTTGGTGGAAGGGGGTGGGTGTCCCCTGTTGTGTGTGTGATGTGGTTTGTGGCGAGGTGATTCGCATTGCTAGCAGGGTATGCCCTGAGCGAGTATGGTGCTATACTAGACTGCGGGCCAAATTTCGGCAAATGAAGCCGTTTTCGCTCGGTGATGGCGGTGCGTGCGGCTTGGCAGCCCTAATGTCATGTATGCTGGGTGGAGTGAGCGTGGCTATATGTTGTCCTGCAGAATAAATACCGCTATTCATACAAAATTAGAAAGTCATAACTACGGGCGATTTGGCCCTGTTAGTCCACGGGGGGCCCTCAGGTATGGGCTATTTTCTGTGCATCCTGGGTGGTCTTTCGCGGGACAAAAGTCTCTGAGGTGGCAGGGTTCCACTCGTGGGGCTTAGAGGTTTTACGGTGTTGCGGTATAGAGTCTTGCGGGAGGCCCAAGAGTGGTAGGTGCCTGATTGCCTCCTGCAGATCCGAGATTAGATATGCGGTTTCTTCGTGGAGGACCTGTAGCTTGTGGGGTGGGCGCCATTGGTACCTGATACCGTGTGTGCGGAGTAAGGAGGTGAAGGGCCGGAGTGCTGCTCGCCAGGCCATTGTTCCCCTGGATAAGTCCGCAAAAAATGTGAGGGACATCTCCTCAAAGTCATATGGTGCGGTACCTCTGCTGGCGTTCATGATTGCCTCTTTGTCCTGTCGCTTTTGGAATTTTACAATTATGTCTCTGGGCGCCGCTTTCGGGGCCGTCGTTGGCTTAGGTATTCTAAATACTCCATCCAGGCTCACTCCCTTAGCCTGTTTCGGCGGGAGCATCTTGCTAACGAGACGCCTTATGATGTGAGGTAGTTCAGTGTCTGGGGCCGACTCCGCTATGCCTCTGATCTTAATATTGTGGGCACGGCGCGAGTCTTCCATTACCGCCATATTTTGTTCCACCATCCGGTGCTGTTGGTGTAGTGAGTTTACCTCCTGTTGTAGCTCCTTCATTTGCCGCGTGTGGTTGAGGGAGTCTTGCTCCACCGATGCCATGCGGTCTGTCAGGCTTTTAATGTCCCTCCGCATGTCTGCCACATCAGCCTGTATGTTCCGGCGGAGTTCGGCCAGTAGCTCCCGCATTTCGGCCTTTGTGACCGGTGCCGTGTCCGGCTGCGGTTTTGGTGGTATCGGTGCCGGTGCCCTGGGTAAGCCCATGTCTTCAGGGTCTGAAGGCTGTTCGTCGGAATCATCGAGTTCATCCATATAGTCGGCCATATTGGGCTCCAGGGCGCCATGCGCTCGCCTCCATAGGTCCCCAATGCTTGTACCTGGTCAGGGCATCTCTGATTTCTGCTTTTTTGTTTTCCTGCCCATTGCTGCGATGTCTGTTGATGCAGGTCAGCTTTGTTTGCTATTTGGGGGGTGAAATTAATCGTTGTTTTGGCTCTTTGTGCTGATATAGCTCGGAGCTCTCAGTAGATGCGACCTGTCGGCTCGGCTGTTTGCTCCGCCCCCCAACTGCTCTTCTATTACAGTGAAAAAAATATATTTATTTTAAATGTAAAGCTTAACCAATTGTTAAAACAGATATGAGTGGTGGCACTGGGCAAGTAGGCACAGTATCCAAAGTGAACCTCACACAGAAGCTGGCAGGCAGGCAACTGCTCTTCTATTACAGTGAAAAAAAAATATTTATTTTAAATGTAAAGCTTAACCAATTGTTAAAACAGATATGAGTGGTGGCACTGGGCAAGTAGGCACAGTATCCAATGTGAACCTCACACAGAAGCTGGCAGGCAGGCAGGCAACTGCTCTTCTATTACAGTGGAAACAAAATTTTGGTTGTAAAAGCACGCTATAGAGACACCAGATATGAGTGGCAACTGTCAAAGCACGCTGGCACAGGTCTGCAGAGCACACGCTGAAGTAGGCCTGACACCCAGACGCTTGCAGACAACTAACTGCTCTTCTATTACAGTGAAAAAAAAATATTTATTTTAAATGTAAAGCTTAACCAATTGTTAAAACAGATATAAGTGGTGGCACTGGGCAAGTAGGCACAGTATCCAATGTGAACCTCACACAGAAGCTGGCAGGCAGGCAACTGCACTTCTATTACAGTGGAAACAAAATTTTGGTTGTAAAAGCACGCTATAGAGACACCAGATATGAGTGGCAACTGTCAAAGCACGCTGGCACAGGTCTGCAGAGCACACGCTGAAGTAGGCCTGACACCCAGACGCTTGCAGACAACTAACTGCTCTTCTATTACAGTGAAAAAAAAATATTTATTTTAAATGTAAAGCTTAACCAATTGTTAAAACAGATATGAGTGGTGGCACTGGGCAAGTAGGCACAGTATCCAATGTGAACCTCACACAGAAGCTGGCAGGCAGGCAACTGCTCTTCTATTACAGTGGAAACAAAATTTTGGTTGTAAAAGCAGGCAATAGAGACACCAGATATGAGTGGCAACTGTCAAAGCACGCTGGCACAGGTCTGCAGAGCACACGCTGAAGTAGGCCTGACACCCAGACGCTTGCAGACAACTAACTGCTCTTCTATTACAGTGAAAAAAAAATATTTATTTTAAATGTAAAGCTTAACCAATTGTTAAAACAGATATGAGTGGTGGCACTGGGCAAGTAGGCACAGTATCCAATGTGAACCTCACACAGAAGCTGGCAGGCAGGCAACTGCTCTTCTATTACAGTGGAAACAAAATTTTGGTTGTAAAAGCACGCTATAGAGACACCAGATATGAGTGGCAACTGTCAAAGTACGCTGGCAGGGTTGTGCAGGGCACACGCTGAAGGAAGACCTGACAGAGCCGCTTGAAGGACACTGACTGTCTGCTATTAGCTTACACTGGAAACCTTTTTTCTTTGTAAAAGCACGCTAAAGAGACACCAGATATGATTGGCAACTGTCAAAGCACGCTGGCACAGGTCTGCAGAGCACACGCTGAAGTAGGCCTGACACCCAGACGCTTGCAGACAACTAACTGATCTTCTATTACAGTGAAAAAAAATGATTTCTTTAAAATCTAAAGCTTAAGCTATTGTTAAAACAGATATGAGTGGTGGCACTGACTGTGCAAATGGGCAAGGCATCCAACCTGACACAGAAGCTGGCAGGCAGGCAACTGCTCTTCTATTACAGTGAATTTTTTTATTTATTTTAAATCTAAAGCTTAACCAATTGGTAAAACAGATATGAGTGGTGGCACTGGGCAAGTGGGCACAGTATCCAATGTGAACCTCACACAGAAGCTGGCAGGCAGGCAACTGCTCTTCTATTACAGTGAAAAAAATTATTTATTTAAAATCTAAAGCTTAACCAATTGTTAAAACAGATATGAGTGGTGGCACTGACTGTGCAAATGGGCAAGGCATCCAACCTGACACAGAAGCTGGCAGGCAGGCAACTGCTCTTCTATTACAGTGAAAAAAAAATATTTATTTTAAATCTAAAGCTTAACCAATTGTTAAAACAGATATGAGTGGTGGCACTGGGCAAGTGGGCACAGTATCCAATGTGAACCTCACACAGAAGCTGGCAGGCAGGCAACTGCTCTTCTATTACAGTGGAAACAAAATTTTGGTTGTAAAAGCACGCAATAGAGACACCAGATATGAGTGGCAACTGTCAAAGCACGCTGGCACAGGTCTGCAGAGCACACGCTGAAGTAGGCCTGACACCCAGACGCTTGCAGACAACTAACTGCTCTTCTATTACAGTGAAAAAAAAATATTTATTTTAAATGTAAAGCTTAACCAATTGTTAAAACAGATATGAGTGGTGGCACTGGGCAAGTAGGCACAGTATCCAATGTGAACCTCACACAGAAGCTGGCAGGCAGGCAACTGCTCTTCTATTACAGTGGAAACAAAATTTTGGTTGTAAAAGCACGCAATAGAGACACCAGATATGAGTGGCAACTGTCAAAGCACGCTGGCACAGGTCTGCAGAGCACACGCTGAAGTAGGCCTGACACCCAGACGCTTGCAGACAACTAACTGCTCTTCTATTACAGTGAAAAAAAAATATTTATTTTAAATGTAAAGCTTAACCAATTGTTAAAACAGATATGAGTGGTGGCACTGGGCAAGTAGGCACAGTATCCAATGTGAACCTCACACAGAAGCTGGCAGGCAGGCAACTGCTCTTCTATTACAGTGGAAACAAAATTTTGGTTGTAAAAGCACGCTATAGAGACACCAGATATGAGTGGCAACTGTCAAAGTACGCTGGCAGGGTTGTGCAGGGCACACGCTGAAGGAAGGCCTGACAGAGCCGCTTGAAGGACACTGACTGTCTGCTATTAGCTTACACTGGAAACCTTTTTTCTTTGTAAAAGCACGCTAAAGAGACACCAGATATGATTGGCAACTGTCAAAGCACGCTGGCACAGGTCTGCAGAGCACACGCTGAAGTAGGCCTGACACCCAGACGCTTGCAGACAACTAACTGATCTTCTATTACAGTGAAAAAAAATTATTTCTTTAAAATCTAAATCTTAAGCTATTGTTAAAACAGATATGAGTGGTGGCACTGACTGTGCAAATGGGCAAGGCATCCAACCTGACACAGAAGCTGGCAGGCAGGCAACTGCTCTTCTATTACAGTGAAAAAAAAATATTTATTTTAAATCTAAAGCTTAACCAATTGTTAAAACAGATATGAGTGGTGGCACTGGGCAAGTGGGCACAGTATCCAATGTGAACCTCACACAGAAGCTGGCAGGCAGGCAACTGCTCTTCTATTACAGTGAAAAAAATTATTTATTTAAAATCTAAAGCTTAACCAATTGTTAAAACAGATATGAGTGGTGGCACTGACTGTGCAAATGGGCAAGGCATCCAACCTGACACAGAAGCTGGCAGGCAGGCAACTGCTCTTCTATTACAGTGAAAAAAAAATATTTATTTTAAATGTAAAGCTTAACCTATTGTTAAAACAGATATGAGTGGTGGCACTGGGCAAGTAGGCACAGTATCTAATGTGAACCTCACACAGAAGCTGTCAGGCAGGCACCTGCAATTACATTACACAGAAAAAAAAAGAAAAAAAAGCAGCCTGATGTTATATCCCTAAAAAGGGCTTTTTGGGGTGCTGTCCTTACAGCAGAGATCAGATGAGTCCTTCAGGATTGTAGTGGACACTAAATACCCTAGCCTAGCTATCAATTTCCCTATTTAATCAGCAGCAGCTAAACTTTCCCTCCTCTCACTAAGCATGCATCATCCGAATGAATCGAAAATGGATGCTGGGAGGGAGGTTGGAGGGTGTGGAAGGGAGGGAGTGCTGCTGATTGGCTGGAATGTGTCTGCTGACCGAGAGGCACAGGGTCAAAGTTTGCCCAATGATGACGAATAGGGGGCGGATCGAACTGCGCATGTGTCCGCCCGCCGTGGCGCACACGCTAATTTCGCCGGGAACTGTTCGCCGGCGGACAGTTCAGTACATCACTACTCAGGAGACTTCGCTGAACACAAATCTTAGTGTTTCAAAACCGTAAAATGTATCATAACAATAATATTGTCAGTGTAAGTGCCGTTTGTGTGTGAAAAATGCAACAAATGTCACTTTCACTGATGATATCATCGTTGTAATACATTTCACAATATATATATATTGAAATACAGTTAACACGATATTACACATATATATATATTTAATTATTTTTTATCATTTTTAACGTATTTATATATTTCATAATATATATATATATATATATATATATATATATATATATATTTATATATATATATATGTATTAATATTAAAATACACTTAGACAGTGTATATGTATGTATGTAAAAGTGTATATATATATATGATCTAAGTATATATTATTTAATTTTTGTAATGGCACCCCGAGTAGGAGAAGGGGTTAACGCCGCCAAGGTTGCTCTTTTCCCCGAATACAAAGTCAGCTACCAAACACTCCTAAGCGCTGAACAGGAATCATATGAAATATCCCCCCAAGCACGAGACGAGGATCTGTGTTGAGGGTCAAGCATGATCTATTTAATGGTGGCCACATGCTGGCCTTTTATGCAGGTCTTCCAGCATGGGACACTTCCATAGAGACCTTGTGGAAGACGGAATTTTTTTTACAGTATGCAATCATATACGTTTACAGTATGAAAACACTCCCACACTTACAGTGCAACTCCTCCTCTCTATCCTGGCGATAATAGGGTTAAGTGCCTGAAGTAACTCAATTACCTCCACGTCTAGGGAATATTCCCATTTTACAATAACGGTAAAAACACATAAAAATACATCATTCCTATTTCACCGAACTGAACCCCCATGTTCGACATATCACCAGACAGCTTGGATCTGAGTGTTCAATATAAATGAACAGCGCTCAGATCCCATACATACAGTCAAATCGCCATGGAGCTAAAGTGTGTTCACTGTGCAGGAAGAATGAGCTCCATGGGTCTAGCTATCTGGGACAGTTCAATTCGTGGATTGTCAATATACCGAACGGCACAGTGTTCGTATGTACGGGAATGAAGAGATGGATGGTTGGTGATCTCAGCGGTGTTCATGGAAAACAGTGTCCGAAATTAGTTCCATGTGGTTGACGCCGAACACCGCTGGGCGTTCGACTGTCCAAGATAGCCACCGCCACATGTTCCTTCATATGAACGACGACCACCCAGACGACCGTTCGGGAGTTGGAAGTGGCTGCGGTTAACCACAACGTTAATAAGGTCAGAATGGTTAACGAGCAGTACACTTCCCTGCTGGGTGGCCCACCATTCGGTAGTTAGTTCGTCTTTTAGGGAATGCAATCAGGAAACACACGAACAACTGGGGACTGACGAACAAACAGACAAAATAGTCTCAAATAATAATCCAGAGGTAGGCGCCTAGATCAGGGTCCCCAAGGACGGCATAGCACGCCTGTCATCCTTAAGTAAATGTGACTACATCCTCAGCTTGCAGGATTATTCCACAAACCTAAATCCTTAGAAAGTCAGGTGAAAGAAAAGGGAAGGAATGTCTATTTAAATATTAGATATGTGTTGTCAGTGATTGAGCCCACCACCACTTCCGAGGAGAATCATGTTGTATATTCCAATATTGTTTTAATTTGCAGGCACAATTTAGACATTGTGTTGGTTTTCAGAAATTATTGGAGCTCCCTCCAAAAAGTTTGAATAAAGGGGCACTCCCAGATACAACGGTACAAATCTACTCTTGAATATGTGCATTTAAAACAAGTCAGCATGTCTTTCCTGGCATAAGATATAGTTGTGAGGAATGTAATAGGTACAATATGTTGTCTTCAGGAACATATGTTTATATGAAACTATTGGGAGTAAGTGTGTTTAAAAAGAGTGAGAGGCTACTATGTCTTAGGGAATCATGTTAGGGAAGTTGCCTAGTACTGTTTGAATGGTGGTCCAATCATTGGTATAGCATGAGATAACATATAATTTGGATACAGGGTAGAAAACAGAGGCTGTAGAGCATGGATGTACAACCTTTTTGGTTTCCCAGCGCTGCATTGAGTGAAGGGAAATTATCTTGGGCCCCGCATCAATAAGATAATATAGTTGTGGCAAACTCCCTCTTTTAGCTGAATTTGCCATGAGTTTTTGGAGGGAACTACTTGTCAGTCTTTTACCCTGGAACTATGGGCACTGTGATAACCCATGTTCAAAAGTACTGTTTCTGCCCCTTGGACTTTTAACTGGAACAGATTCAAACATGTGGCGGCGGCCATCTTAAATTGTCCAGCGGTGTTTTGTCATTGAGTGTATGGAACTGTTTGGGCATGGGACCATGTGCACAGTGGGGCAGAAATAAGACTTCCAGGAAATTCCTGAACCCCTGAACCGATCTGGGTGATTTTTGGATATGTTGTTCACCATGATCGGGGCTATCAGGGGATGTAACTCCAAAACTGTGTGTCGTCCTGTTATTGGAGGGAAAGAAGACTTTCTCCTGTGTCTGCTGTTCCAGCTTGCAGGAGATTTAACGAGGAAAGTCCTTGTAAGGACTAGAGCTAATTCCCCATTTGGCTCCAGGAAGGAGCACTTCCAGGGCCCCAGTCCAGCCATGGCGACTGTGGGCAGAACTGAGTTTGTCCCCTGTTCCAGCTGGGGAGCGGTCCTTTGGCGGAGGTACCCAGCCAGGGTACAGGGAGCTCCGCTACAATAGTTAATGTATATAAGTAATAACACTTTCAAAGCCATTTTATTATTTTTGATATTTCCATTGTTTAGTAGATAAGACCCATATTTGTTATCCTTATGTGAGATTGCCATATTTAATGATACCAAATTAGAACTATCTACTAAACACGTACACATCTATATACATATGCACATATAACTAGAGATACACACACACAATTACAGATACACAGACACATAACTGCACACACAATCACAGACATACACACATAATCACAGACCCACACACACATACAGCATAGCTATCTCCTCTATACACATGCCCATTTTACCTCTAGCGGTGCCCATGATCCCTCCCAACATACAGTGCTAGGTATCTATCCTAACACTGCCAATGTAATTGGGCCAATATAATTGGCAAAAATACAAAAAAATTAGGGCAGCGCAAACAATTTGCAAATGTGCACAACAAGTGCTACAAAAATATTTATTACCAAGGACATAAGGTACAAAGTTTCGGGTTATCCCCTTTATCAATGCATGTCCTTACAAAAACACTCACCATTAAATAAATGAGCCAAATACACAGGACAGACTATAATTCCCAACACCTCCCTGACAACCCTCCGCCATCTTAGATAGTGGATCACATGACGCTCTGTCCGGTTGCTAGGAGATAAACAAAAACAAAACTAGTAGCAAACAGACTGGGTAAACTACAGAGGCCTCTAAGGGCCAAATACATATATCACAAAGCTGAAATCGCTGAACGGCAGGAATAACTCTGTATTCAAGAACACTTCTGTGAGCAGAGAGCTAATAAATTGTCTTGATACAATGGAAAAATCCAGTCGCACGTCACTTTCGGGAGATGAGACACAATGTATCACAGCTCCGGTACCAGATTCTTGAGAGGGTTAAACTACTCCCTAGGGTTGGTGATAGAGAAAGGAGATTATTGCAGAGGGAAGTTCGCTGGATGCATCTACTGGACACAGTGTCACCTCATGGTCTTAACAGAGAAGCTTAAGTGGCACTGGTTCCTTTAGATTCTCCATATGATACCGACTGAAAGGTGAGTCTTTTTTTAATTCTATCTTTATGCATACTATTGTATTGGTATGACTGTTTTCAATGCGCTTATGGATATTGGTTTTGGATTAACCCCTTTAGGACACATGACATGTGTGACATGTCATGATTCCATTTATTCCAGAAGTTTGGTCCTTAAACCTTCTCTTTATTCCTGCCAGATATTCCTCTCCTTATGGATGGGACCCCTAGGTCCTCCTTCTTATTCCCTCCTCTTTGCGGGGGTTTGAGGGACCTCGTAGATTTTTGTATATATTTTGTATTTCTATTTACACTTTAACACTTAGTTTGCTATGAGTGTTCTTCTATGATGTGCCTGGTTGGGTAAAGACCTGTATAATTACCTCTGCTAGCAGCACTCCTGCAGCACTGAAGTTTAGACCATATTTGGTACTTTATATTTATGTTTATTTATTTTGTATATAATTTTTCCATTGTATTATTTGTTATTTTTATGTGTTTTATCTAGACGATTTATTAGCTCTCTGCTCACAGAAGTGTTTTGGAATACAGAGTTATTCCTGCCATTCAGCGATTTCAGCTTTGTGGCATATGTTTTTTGCCCTTAGAGGCCTCTGTACTTAGTTTACCCAGTCTGTTTGCTACTAGTTTTGTTTTTGTTTATCTCCTAGCAACCGGACAGAGTGTCATGTGATCCGCTATCTAAGATGGCAGAGGGTTATCGGGAGGGGCTGCTTTACTCAATTATGTAAGGGAGGTGTTGGGAATTATGGTCTGTCCTGTGTATTTGGCTCATGTATTTAATGGTGAGTCCACTCTGTTTTTGTAAGGGCATGCATTGATAAAGGGGATAACCCGAAACGTTTGTACCTTATGTCCTTAGTAATAAATCTTTTTGTAGCACTTGGTGTGCACATTTGCAAATATTTGTGCTGCCCTCATTTTTTGTATTTTTGTGGATTAATTTACCCTGCTTGGAGATGCAGAGGGAGGTGCCAGCAGCACCATAGGAAAAGTGTGTATCTCTATTTTCTCTGGGTACTGCAGTAACCCTTACCTCAGCTATATACTGCCAATATAATTGGGATATGATCTGTGGAATAATCAGGGGGCATATCGGCATCAAGTGGGGGCTATTTTAAAAATTCATGCGGGCAATTTAGACACCAATTTATCAATTCACTTGCACAAATGTGCACCCTGCTGGATGTATTCCATTTATCTTTATCCACCATGTGGTTATTGATAAATCTCTGATTTGTGTTCTTTAAATTGGTTCACACATGGATATTAGTGATTTTGCAAATGCTTCCAAACAAATTTTACACAATTGGTCAGACAGACGGAACCCAGACCACATTTGTTTTAGTAAATATACAAATTCCCATTGCAGTCAGAAGTTTTCATTGGATTTTTTTCCAGTTTTATTGAATTACTCTGTGTGACTTGTCAATATATTCAGGGCCAATACAAACCATTGTGTGGAAATCTATTCACAAGCCGGACTTTACATAGGACACAAGGTCATGCGTTTAGACTGGAAGAAAGAAGATTTCATCTAAGGCAAAGGTAATGTTTTTTTTTTACTGTAAGAACAATAAGGATGTGGAATTCTCTGCCTGAAGAAGGTGTTTTATCAGAGTCCATACAGATGTTCAAACAGCTACTAGATGCATAGTTGCAAAAACAGAATATTCAAGGATATAATCTTTCAATGTAGGGTAAAAACAGTTTGATCCAAGGATAAATCTGACTGCCATTATGGGGTCAAGAAGGTTTTTTTTTTTTCCTAGCTTGTTGCAAAATTGGAAGTGATTCAAACTGTTTTTTTTTTTTTTTTTTTTGCCTTCTTTTGGATAAACCGCAAAAAACAAATGTGAGGAAGGCTGAACTTGATGGACGCAAGTCTCTTTTTAGCCATGTAACTATGTAACATGCATTTTGGCAAACTCCAGTTGGAGTTCAAGGCAAATGGTGCATTAGAGCATTTGGTTAAAATGAAAGAGTGCCAATAAGTGTACCAATACTTTCAGTCACACTATCTATCTATCTCACAATTATTTTCTGAGTATATAGGGGTAAACTACAATCCAGCATTGTATTCATAAATAATGTTTTCTGACTTTGGTGTTTGAATTCTCTAAACTGGGAATCACAGAATAGTGACAAAATAATTGTCATTTTTAGATCAAAAATAGGTGAACTAGCAATCCTTTCCAACTCTTCTGTGTTGGCCTACAATTTAAATTATCTTGTAATTTACTATTTTACCAAATCAAATGTGAATGCTTGTAAAATTGTTAGGGTAAAAAGAGCATACACTGCTAAATGACCACACTTTGAAGATCAGTGACCACTCTGGACGTTAAGTATTAAAACTGAAATGTTTATTGTAAGTATTAAACAAGTTTAGCAAAAGAGTAAACAAAATCTTATCACAAGGATACTGGTCTAATATGCTTTGCATTTTTAATACCACTCATTTTTAAGCTCATAGGAAAGGGTGTTTTCTTGATGAGTAAATAATTAGCTGTGGTCCTTACTGCAAACAATGGAAATATAAAACAAACTCCTCTTTCTATAAACACATTTTTGTATAACAAGTATCCAATTGCTAATCTTTATATATAAAAAAAAATATGGCAGAATAAGAGGACTTATGCACCAGTGTGACGCATTTCGCAAGATAAGGTGTTTACTTTCCCCTTACACCACTCATCCTTAACCTCGTGGAGGCAAGCATCCCCTCGAGACACAATTAGCTGTGGTCTTTATAGCAAGCAGTATAGAAGAATGATCTTCTTTTCATAAAAATACAATATTGATCATGCTTTTTATACAAGAATTCTCAACTTGTGGTCCAAGGTAAAGCCATTTTACAACAGCCATAATTAATCAATTATTTCTACACAATAGACATTTTAAATGTTATTTATTTCTTTACATAATATTGTGACCTTGCTTGAAACCACAAAGCAAAACAAAGAACATTGTACCTGTATAATTACACTGATGAAGGTCCACACACAGCACAAATAAATATTTCTAGAACAATGAAATATAAATCCTTAGTCAAACAAAAAGCCAAGTATGATCAAATGCAGCTGTTCATTTTATTTCAGCTTTATGTTTCATGCCAGGCACAATACTCTATCAGACGTATAATCCTTAGTTAGACTACACAGAAGGCAAAAGAATAGTTTAGAAAAGGTAAAAATCAGTTGCCAATTTACTTAAGGGTACTTCTGCAACAATTAAACATCTGCTTTTATAAGTTTCTCCTTGCTTAATCTGTATTTAATAACTGATTATTAATGAATAATCCCCGGGAATCCTGCAGTCTTAAGTTGTTTAGATTCTCGGTAGACATCATAGGTTTGACTCATTTTATAATGAATAACTGAAAAGAAGAAAAGCATCAATAATTAGCCAGTGGTATAACACAAGTAGCTGGTATAAACTAATATCATATATGAAAGCCTATGGGCAAAATAATCATGGACAAATAATGCTGCTTTCTGATGTGGACTAACAAGGGAGTAGAGAGCTGCAGTAAAATTAGACATATATATTTAAATCCTAAAAAAAATCCCTATAAATCAATTGAACATCTGTTAATACTATTATTGCTATTAATATTAAAAAAAAAAGGGCAAGCAATTTCTGCAGTGCTGTACATTAGGTTGACTAACAGACAAGTATTTGCAACAAGACGAGTTTGGCACACAGGAACAGAGGGTGTTGGGGGTCCTGCTGAAATGATCTGACATTCTAAAGGTAAGGGTAGGAGGTATTTCATGTACATGAAAAAGTAGGTTATTAGATTAGTATTAATTGAAGGGTTAGTTTTTTGGATGGCAAAGTTGCAGGAGAGGAGGCAGGGTGGGTTACCAAGGTGCAGGAGAGAACACTACAGTTGCAAGAAAAAGTTTGTGAGGAAGGCTGAACTTGATGGACGCAAGTCTCTTTTGAGCTATGTAACTATGTGAACCCTTTGGAATGATATGGATTTCTGCACAAATTGGTCATAAAATGTGATCTTATCATCATCTAAGTCACAACAATAGACATGTTGCCATGTTTTTATTGAACACACCATGTAAACATTCACAGTGCAGGTAGCAAAAGTATGTGAACCCCTAGACTAATGACATCTCCAAGAGCTAATTGGAGTGAGATGTCAGCCAACTGGAGTCCAATCAATGAGATGAGATTGGAGGTGTTGATTACAGCTGCCCTGCCCTATTCAAAACACACACCAGTTCTGGGTTTGCTTTTCACAAGAAGCATTGCCTGATGTGAATGATGCCTTGCACAAAAGAGCTCTCAGAAGACCTACGATTAAGAATTGTTGACTTGCATAAAGCTGGAAAGGGTTATAAAAGTATCTCCAAAAGCCTTGTTGTTCATCAGTCCACAGTAAGACAAAGTGTCTATAAATGGAGAAAGTTCAGCACTGCTGCTACTCTCCCTAGGAGTGGCCGTCCTGTAAAGATGACTGCAAGAGCACAGCGCAGACTGCTCAATGAGGTAAAGAAGAATCCTAGGGTGTCAGCTAAAGACTTACAAAAGTCACTGGCAAATGCTAACATCCCTGTTAGCGAATCTACAATACGTAAAACACTAAACAAGAATGGATTTCATGGGAGGATACCACAGAGGAAGCCACTGCTGTCCAAACAAAACATTGCTGCACGTTTACAGTTTCCACAAGAGCACCTGGATGTTCCACAGCAGTACTGGCAAAATATTCTGTGGACAGATGAAACCAAAGTTGAGTTGTTTGGAAGAAACACACAACACTATGTTTGGCAAAAAAGAGGCACAGCACACCAACATCAAAACCTCATCCCAACTGTGAAGTATGGTGGTGGAGGCATCATGGTTTGGAGCTGCTTTGCTGCGTCAGGGCCTGGACGGATTGCTATCATCGAAGGAAAAATTAATTCCCAAGTTTATCAAGACATTTTGCAGGAGAACTTAAGGCCATCTGTCTACCAGCTGAAGCTCAACAGAAGATGGGTGTTGCAACAGGACAATGACCCAAAGAAGAAAATACGAAAGAAGAAAATACGCCTTCTGAAGTGGCCCAGTCAGAGTCCTGACCTCAACCCAATTGAGATGCTGTGGCATGACCTCAAGAAAGCGATTCACACCAGACATCCCAAAAATATTGCTGAACTGAAACAGTTCTGTAAAGAGGAATGGTCAATAATTACTCCTGACCGTTGTGCACATCTGATCTGCAACTACAGGAAACGTTTGGTTGAAGTTATTGCTGCCAAAGGAGGTTCAACCAGTTATTAAATCCAAGGGTCCACATACTTTTTCCACCTGCACTGTGAATGTTTACATGGTGTGTTCAATAAAAACATGGCAACATTTCATTCTTTGTGTGTTATTAGTTTAAGCAGACTGTGATTGTCAATTGTTGTGACTTAGATAATCATCAGATCACATTTTATGACCAATTTGTGCAGAAATCTATATCATTCCAAAGGGTTTACATACTTTTTCTTGCAACTGTATAAGCTGATTATTGATATGTTTTCCTGAAAATGTGAGGTTTTAATTATATTTTGAAAGGACAAAGACTGGATGAGCGTTTAATAGAGCAGGGAAGGGAGTATCATAGGAACAGCACAGCTATAAAGAAGACTTGTCAGAGGTACAAGTATGACAGAGGTTTGACGCCACTCTTCATCAGAGCTTAGGGGCTTGGATGGAACATACTTGTGTATTAGTGACTATAGGTGTGAGCAGCATTATGTAGAAATTTGTAAGCAAGCACCAAAATTTTAAATTGATCCTTTAATCATACAGGACTGTGTACGGACTGACAGAGGAGGGAGGCATGGGAGGTGCGAGCAGACAGTAACATGAGCCTTGCTTCCACATTGGATTCAAGGACATCTGTGAATCCGTACAGGATGTTGGAGGCAGACTGCAGTAGTGAGATAGGGCACTCGTTAGATGGGGAGTTAGTTTCAAGGTTGGGCAAATTTATATTTGGAGTTATGGTTGCATGCTTAAAGGGTTAAGGAAATATGCAAGGGGAGAGATTGAATATTTTAGTGAGAGGCAGAAAAAAAAAGTAGACAGAGCATGAGTGAGATGTGAGGGAATAGTATGGAGGGTGGTGAGTGTGGGAGGACCAAACAAGAGAAGAAACCTCTAAAGGTATAGCGGGTATCTTTGAGTTTCAAACAGAGAATGGAGTGGGGTTGGGGGAAGTATTAATGGGTATAGAAGAGAGATTAGCGATTTCTTCCCTGATCACGGGAATCTTCTCAGTTAAGTTGCAAGGTGTGTAACAGTCAAGTTAGTAGAAGGAGCAGCAGTGACAGGGCAAAGTAGCAAGTCAAAAGTGTGAAAGAGGCATTTTAGTTCTCCAGAGAGTGTGGTTCTGAGAGATTATTGCAGCCTACATGGTAATGGTATTCCCTAATAGCAGTAACCATTTTCAGTAGGATAATACACCCTGCCACATTGCAAAAACTGTTCAGGAATGATTAAAGAGTTCAAGATGCTGTCTTCCCCAGATCTAAATACAATTGAGCAAATGTAGGATGTGCTAGAACAACAAATCTGATCCACGAAGGCCCTACCTCTCAACTAACTTGCAGGACTTAAAAGATCTGCTGCTGTCTTGGTGCCAGATACCACAGGACACATTCAGAGGTCTTTTGTGGTCCATGCCTCAATGCATCAAAGCTGTTTTGGCAACATAAGATGGACATACACAATATAAGGCAGGTGGTTTTAATGTTATGCCTGATCAATGCATATATATATATATATATATATATATATATATATATATATATATACACAGTGCCTTGCAAAAGTATTCACCCCCCTTGACTTTTTACCTATTTTGTTACATTGCAGCCTTAAGTTCAATGTTTTGTTAATCTTAATTTTATGAGATGTAACTATGGATAAGAACACAGTAGTCTAAGTTGGTGAAGTGAAATGAGAAAATTATATACATAAAACTTTTTTTTAGAAATAGAAAACAGAAAATTGGCATGTGCGTATGTATTCACCCCCTTTGTTATGAAGCCCATAAAAATCTCTGGTGCAACCAATTACCTCCAGAAGTCACATAATTTGTGAAATGATGTCCACCTGTGTGCAATCTAAGTGTCACATGATCTGTCATTACATATACACACCTTTTGTGAAAGGCACACCTAAGCAAGAGGCTCCACTAACCAAACACTGCCATGAAGACCAAGGAACTCTCCAAACAAGTAAGGGACAATGTTGTTTAGAAGTATAAGTCAGGGGTAGGTTCTAAAAAAATATCCATATCTTTGATGAGCCCCTGGAGCACCTTCAATCATAAGCAAATGGAAAGAACATGGCACAACAGCAAACCTGCCAGGAGATGGCCTCCCACCAAAACTCACGGACCAGACTAGAAAGGGCATTAATCAGAGAGGCAGCACAGAGACCTAAGGTAACCCTGGAGGAGCTGCAAAGTTCCACAGCAGAAACTGGAGTATCTGTACATAGGATGACAATAACCCGTACGCTCCATAGAGTTGGGCTTTATGGCAGAGTGGCCAGAAGAAAGCCATTACTTTCAGCAAAAAACAAAATGGCACGTTTTGAGTTTGCGAAAAGGCATGTGGGAGAGTCCCAAAATGTATGGAGGAAGGTGCTCTGGTCTGATGAGACTAAAATTTAACTTTTCGTCCATCAAAGAAAACGGTATGCCTGGCGCAAACCCAACACATCACATTACCCAAAGAACACCATGCCCACAGTGAAACATGGTGGTGGCATCATCATGCTGTAGGGATGTTTTTCAGCAGCCGGGACTGGGAAACTGGTCAAAGTTGAGGAAAAGATGGATGGTGCGAAATACAGGGATATTCTTGAGCAAAACCTGTACCACTCTGTGCGTGATTTGAGGCTAGGATGGAAATGTACTTTCCAGCAGGACAATGACCCCAAACACACTGCTAAAGCAACACTTGAGTGGTTTAAGAGGAAACATGTAAATGTGTTGGAATGGCCTAGTCAAAGCCCAGACCTCATTCAATCCACTGTGAAGGAGCTGGAGCAGTTTTGCAAGGATGAATGGGTAAAAATCCCAGTGGTAAGATGTGGCAAGCTCATAGAGACTTATCCAAAGCAGATTGGAGCTGTGATTGGCGCAAAAGGTGGCTCTACAAAGTATTGACTTTAAGGGGGTGAATCGTTTTTTTGTACAAACCTACCACACTTACGGAAGTACAAAAACACATTACAGCCCTGCCTGCAGCCAAGAGCCCAGGGCCGGATGGCCTGCCAGCGCTTAATTACAAAACTTTCCAAAAGCAATTAAACTCCCACTTAACTGAGGTATTCGATAACTGTTTCCAAAAAGGTTCCCACCCCAAGGAGATGCTCTTAGCCCATATAGTTACCTTACCTAAACCGGGTAAAAAAAACAACCGTGTATGCGGATTTTAGACCAATTTCGCTGTTAAACACAGACAAAAAACTATATGCCAAAATTATCGTAGACAGACTCAGCTCACTTCTGCCAAAACTCACACACCATAATCAATCCAGTTTTATTAAGGGGGAGACAGGGTTCTGACAACTCCAGGCACCTCTTAAATGTACTCCACTACATCCATGTGCAGTCGAGCGAAGGTCTTCTTTTAGCACTGGATGCGGAGAAGGCCTTTGACAGACTAAATTGGTAATACATGTCAGAGGTGATGAGGCGATTTTGGATCCCCCCCAGCATTCATTAATGCAATAATAGCACTGTACACCAACCCGACAGCTAGCTTCTCTAACACAGGTTTTATTTCTTCTCCATTTGATACAACCAATGGAACCAGACAGGGATGCCCCCTGTCCCCCCCCTCCTGTTCATATTGTGCCTGGAGGCTTTGGCCCAGCACATCCGTGACTTTCCAGACATAAAAGGCATTAAATAGGAGAACAGACCCACAAGCTATCACTATTCGCTGATGATATCATTTTAACGCTATCTAGCCCCGAAACATCCCTTCCCAAGCTGTTGGAGCTGCTCATTTGGAGCAGTCTCCTGTTATAAACTTAACACATGCAAAACACAAGCTCTCCCAATCAACATACCGCATCGCAGGCAGGAGACCCTCTCAGGACTCTTTCAATTTGACTGGAGGTACAAATATGTAGTCTATCTGGGATTGAGAATAACTAAATCCATAGCAACACTAATAAAACATGACCACTTACAAATGCTGACAACACTGAGACAGGAATTAGACAAATGCAAGGAGGTGCAAATCTCCTGGTCGGGCCGAATAAACGCCCTTAAGATGATGTCCCTGACCAAGCTGTTATATATTTTCAGGATGCTTACTATACAGATACCCAAGAGATACTGCGACAAGGCGATATCCCAATTGATATCAAGGGACATACTGATCCCGTTCCTGACACTGCAGGACACGTACCATTTACGATCCAAATTTACCTTTTTATACCATCAACTTAAAAGTGTACTACTAGAACATGTATGATTTGCAGCGAATGACGCCGCCCCTGCCGAAATAGAACTACAATTCTTATTAGCCTCGTGTTGGACAACACAGTTGAAACCTAAACTCCTATCTAGTTGCTATAGAACCCTTATGGCCCCTCGGTCCCAGACCCCCATGACCCTTGTGTCCCAATGAGAAAAAGAAACAGGGAAGGTAGTCCCACAGGAGAGGTGAATCACAAGATTAAATGCTTTGTGGGGTATTACTAGATGCTACTCACATATAGAGGTTCACTGTAAGCTCCTATATCGTTGGTATCTCACAACGGATAAGCTCTGTCACATATACAAAACAACAACGGCAACATGCTGGAGATATGGTCTGGAAAGAGGCACTATGTTACATGTTTGGTGGGACTGCAACGTAATTAAACCACTGTGGGGCACAGTGGAAAATCTGGTGGAGGCACTCCCCATAAATGTTCCACTAGAAAGTGAGGTATATCTCTGGCTAGAGTTCCACGTGGCGTGACGTTCCATGAAAGTGCCTTGGTGGCACACATCACCCTGGCGGCTAGAGTGCTTATAGCTCTTAATTGGAAATTGGGCCTATGTCCTACAGAAATTATGTTGGTAGACAAGATCAAACTTTACTACGCATATGAGCGTATGGCTATCCTCTCACTAAGCGCTAACTCTAAAACAAGACAAATCTGGGAGCCATGGGAGGCCCTATACCCTTCACCCCCCCGGGACAGGAGAAACTGGGGTAGGCTTGACCCCACCAACCTAACTTACAGAGGGAACACAAACAAAAAAAATACAGATCCACATACCAGAACAACACAGCAGGGCAAAACTGAAGGGGGAGAGCCCGCAGGGGTTCGAATTGCAAGCCACAACCTTAATCCTTGGGAACACAGGGAGCCAGTGCTTGTTTCTCGGACATGGGTCCACGCCCGCACTCTACACACATCATCAATATCCTTGACAGGTCATTACCAGCATTCTCTTGTTTAGATCTCAGAATGTAACGTTTATGTTTGTTTATTCTTTCTACTTGAATTTTGTTTGAATGTATGAACCACGAACCGGCATCAGCTGCATTCATCTGCCAAAACACCACTCCTGCTATGGAGATATCTCACATCCTCTTCTAAATATCTACACCCACCTAACTTACGCAGATAGGGGAGAGTGTATCCCCCCCCCCCCCCCCTTGACCCTTACCACATAAATCTATAGCTTGATGTGCCTGTCATTATTGTACACCACTGCAACAGGGAAAATGTATGGAACACTGTATGGAATAATGTTTGACATGATGTTTAACCTAGCACCTGTATTAGTACTGTTCGACTTTGTGTACGGAAGGATATGGCAATGTTGATGTGAAATATCGCAGATGTATTAACTGAATGTGAAACAATAAACTTTACCTCAGACGGGATATGATAGCATTGTTCAAATATATTTGGTTCCAATACAAACCTGTCTGTTGATGCAGTTATTCAAAAATCCACACAGGTGGAAATTAACTCCCCTAATAAACTAAGAGGCAGCACACAGGAGAAAACATGATTTTTAACCCTTTCAAGTCAAGTATCTACTGAATAAAAAATAATACCAAGCTCTGTCCACAATTTTGCAGTTCTTCAAATGAATTCCTATTATTCAACTACTACTACTTTTAAGCATCTTCAAGTGTTAATGCAAAAAAAGCATCCAAGGTTTTTTTTTTTTAATTATCTATAGACAACCATTTTAGGCAGAGAATTACACATCTTTATTGTTATTACTGTAAATAACCACTTCATTTTCTGTAATGCCTTCTTTCCAGCCTCTTGTCTATTGCATATTCCTGCTAATGAACAGGTTATACATACCGGTGTGTAATGACTCTGTATGCATTTGTATAGTGTTATCATATCCCCTCTGAGGCACCTTTTTTTCTAAAGAAAACAAATTCGGTTTTTCTAGCCTTTTCTCATAACTAATGTTTTTCATCCCCTTTACTAGTTTTGTAGCTTGCCTACACACTTTTTTAGTTATTCGATATCCTTCTTTAAAACCGGTGCTCAGAATTGCACTGCATATTTAAGGTGGGTTCTTACCATTAATTTGTAAAGAGGTTTAAAACATTTTTTTTGTCCAACTTGAACATTTTTCATTTACAACGTCTCTCTGCTAGCGATCTTTAACCCGTTGTTCTATTCAAGAACTTTATTTTTCATCTGAGCCAACTAATTCCAGTTTTACTTGTGCCCTTTTGTGTAAAACTGTATCAAATGCCTTATCAAAATCCAAGTAGATCATATCTACTGGATCATCCTGATCTATATTTTTACTAACTTCTTCATAGAATGAAATTACATTCGTTTGGCATAACCTGTCTTTCATAAAACTATGGTGATTCCTGTTAGTGATATTTTTGTTCAGAAATAATTATTTAATATTATCCCTTGACAGTCCTTCAAATAAGCTTCCATCCACAGATGTTATGTTCACCAAATTTTCATTTTACGGTTGAGCTCTTGAATCCTTTTTAAATATAGGCACCGCATCTGTTTTCTCCAAACCTCTGGTACAATTCTTGAAAGAAAAGAATCCTGAAAAATGAAAAACATTGGTATGGATATTTTTACACTAAGCTCCAATTAAATTCTTAAAATTATTAGATATTGACATTGTAAATTGCTTCTTGCTTTTGTGACCCGTAACTACCAAAAATAAACTATACCCCTAAGCATACAGTGTGTGCTGTACACCAGGACAAATACATTAAATTATTTTGGATTACTTTTCTTAAGCTGCACTAATTATGCACACATTAGTATTACCATACTTGTAAACAAATGTGTATTTGTTGTTTCATTGTTTTTTTTTATAAATGAGAATTTATTTATGTCACATCAAATTAAAGCCTGTTTTCAACCAAGTATATAATTAGTGTTGGTGGAGTAAGCAAAAAAGATGGAAATTGCTGCTGCAAACACACATAGTAAAATTGACAACATTGCTTGTGTTCTTAATTACAAAACAAGCAAGTTAAAACTGTATCTTCATGGGTTAATTATAATGTACTCGTTAGACATGCTTTAAAATGGTGATCCAAGCCTTGTATGTGATGCAGAAATCAGACAGATCTGAGGTTTGTTGTGCTCGTAGTTTGTGATTCTAATTGGCTTTTATCAAACTACTTTTAGCCCATAAAGCAAATGTCAATATTCTCTCCATCCGACAGGCCTTTGAGGTTAAAATATTGCATGGTTATTTGTTTTTTCTTCCGTTCCTTAATGAACAAAACAGAAAGCAATTAGCGTACTAATGAATTCTCTGCTACGTTTCTGTGTAACTCTTGTTGACTACCAGTAAGTTTAATTTATTTACATAAATTGTACAAACCATCATGTTCCTGGCTTTCATCATGCAAATCAAAGCTTGTTAGACTGTTGCTATAGCCTCTGCATCTTATAAAACTGGACTTTCCATGAAAACATAAAAACATTTTTTCATACAATTAACATGATAAATAACTGAATAAATGCTAAATAATCTATATATTGTTTGAATAATATTAGTGTTTTACAATAAAAAAAATAAATGTGGTGAATTGACAAAATAAAGTTTAGGTCAACAGTTAGAAAAATAGTTGCGTGACGTAATGACGTGGCGCGTGTGTGAGCGTCCACGGTGGAGGAGGGGCGATGTGTTGAGGGGTGACCGGCGGGAGTTTTTTTGGCGGCTGGGAACGCTCGAGAGGACGATACTCGCGGCAACCGTAATGACCGCAACGACTGGGGTTTCTGTTTAATGCTCGACACATGTGCGACAGTGTTCGACATTTTTCTTTTTTTTTTCCTGGAGGACGGAATGCTGCTGGCTGAGCTGAGCTGAGCTGGTGTCTGGGAGCCCCTGGATGGAGATGCACTGAGGTCTCGAGGAGGAGTAGGGAGCCGCAAACTGCAGCAAAAGATAAGTGATCGTTTTTTTTATCACGCTTGTAAAAGTGGAAGTGAGAGGGTGGAAGAGTGGAGGGTGGTGAGGAGGGCAGACAGTATAAAACGGAGAATTACTACAAAGAAGAAAGGAGAAAGGAGAAAGGAGATACGGGAGGAGAGTAAAGGAAAAAGGAAAAAAGAAAGGGAAAAAAGGAACTTTAGGAACATATAGAGATCATATAAAGACTATATAAAGCGGATATACAAAAAAAAGATAATAAAAATATATATTTTTTTTTCCCTGAGAACAAGAAACAAAGTTTTGCTCCCTGACAGTTAAAGAGATAAAATAAAAAAAAAAAGCGCAGAGAAAGCAGAAGGGAAAAGAGAAGAAACAATAAGAAAGAAGGGGGAAGAAAAAGGTCAGATACGGACAATCATGGTTGGGGGGTAAAAAATTTCCCATTGTGTTACATTCCTCATTAAGTGGGAAAAAGCAAAGAGGTGTAGCAATAGTCTTTTCTCATACACTAAAAGTAGACATACTACATCAAATTATAGATAAGGACGGTAGATATATTATAGTTTGCTGTAAATTGAATGAGATACCCTATACATTGACGAACATATATCTTCCTAATGATTTTCCCGCCCCAACCCTAAAAAAAGTTCTGGGTTTAATGGAACCTATTAAAATAGGCATGTGTCTGGTAGCTGGGGATTTCAATAGTGTATTGGACCCGATACGAGACAAGAAGACAACATCAACTTTATTACATCAAAAAAGAACAGATAAGTTAGCGAAATCTATTAAGAGAAACATGATTAATTTTGACTATTTCGATTTATGGAGAACGATTAATCCTGACTCATTGGAATATACTTATTTTTCGCATGTACATTTGTCTTACTCCCGAATTGATATGGTTTGGGGTAACATAACAGCATTAACAAATATTAAATACTGTAAAATATTGGATAATACCTGGTCAGACCATAGTATTAATATGTGGTAGACGAAAAACCAATGGACCAGGATCAATCGTGAAACCTGGCGTATGAATGATAATTTGTTAAAATCTAAGATCTATATCGATATATTGGAAAAACAAATTGAAACTTTTTTTCTTGAAAATGATCCAAATAATACTTCATATATAAACAACTGGTGTGCATTTAAATCTACCATCAGAGGCAATATAATAAGTATACAAACAAGGTATAAGGCACAAAATAATACTTTTTTTCTGGAACTTCAAGAGGAATTAAAAAAGGCTTCAAATGAGAATAAGCAGTCTCCTTCTAAAGCAAATGCAGATGCCCTGAAAAATAAGGAGGAAGGAACAAAGCCGGAAAAAATAGGGAGCAAAAAGAAAAGTGAAGAAAAAAAAAATAAAATAGAAAAAATAGAAAGAAAAGAAAAATATATAAAATAAAAATAAAATAATAATACAAAATGACAACTAGAAAACCACAGGAGGAGAAAAGAAAGAGAGAAAAAAAAGATCTTATCACTGAGAAAAGATTATCAGGTTATTTTTGTCCATCTCAAAATAAATCTCAATTGTCTTCTGAAAATCAGGATCACTCCCCTCCCCCCATCCTCAACCACAATCCCTCTCATGCTGCACAAGCGGGTAAACCCCTCACTGAAGAGATTTTAATTAATTACCTGGATAAATTTCAGGAGAACATTAAAGAAGATATCCAAAAAGGTTCATATGATTTAAAACAAGAATTGAGAACCATGAAAGCCCAATTGGAATCTATAGAGTCCAAGTTGATGCAAACTGATATAAAATACGTACATATGGAGTCAATAACGACAGATCTGCAATCAAGAGTAGAACAACTAGAGGATAAATTAAATGACTTGGAAGACCGCTCCAGGAGAACTAATATAAGAATTCGTAACATCCCAGAACAAGTTACTGACTCTATATTGAAAACATTTTTAATGGAATATTTCGAGTCGGTATTACCCCAAGATGTCTTAAAAGATTCTGAATTGGATAGATTCCATAGGCTACCCAGACCCAGAAATGTAGCAGAAACATTACCAAGAGATGTAATGGTTAAATTTCAATCTTTCCATATTAAAAATCAAACAATGAGTTCATTAAGAAATAATCCGGTCTTGGAAGAGAGATTTAAGAATCTGAAGATTTTTCCAGATTTATCTTTTTACACAAGAACATGGCGGAAAACCTTCAATCAAGAATTAACTGTGTTAAGAGCTAAAGAAGTGAAATATATATGGGGATTCCCCAAATGTTTAAAAATTTTTGTAAAGGAAAAAATGAAAAATGTACAACCTTGGTCGCTTTGAGAAAATGGATGGAAGAAACATTAATACCAGGACCAACATAACAATTATCAACTGAAGAAGCCCTGAAGCTCTCCGGATGAAAGAGGACAATTATAATTTTTAATTATGACTAGGAAGATTTTTTTTTTTTTTGTGTTGTCTTTAACAATTCACAATTATAGAATAAGCACTGATGCAATAGGAAGTCAGATATATTTGTAACACGTGTAAGAACCTGGGAAAGAGTTAGCACTACAAAAGGATGGACTAGGTTACACAGTGAGGGAATTTATAAAAAGTAAAGTTCTATGGGCTTGAGGTTTAAGTAGTTTTGCTAGGCTTAGAAATAGAAGGCTTAAGGAAAATTTTTTTTTTTTTTTTTTTTTTTGTGAGTATAAGCACTGATGTAATAGAAATCCAGCAGTACTGGTAATATGTATAAGAAGTAGGGGAAGAACTATTATTATAAAAGGATTGATTGTGTTACACTGTGGGAGAACCTATACAGCTCTTGGGTGGATTGGTTATGTGTTTTAGTAGACTTAAATACAAAGGAATTTAGTGGCGGTATATATAAATTGATGAGGAATATATATGTAATTTTTTTTTTTATTATTATTTTTTTTAGGGAAAGGGAAAAAAAAAGGAGAAAAAAAAAGGGAGAGAAGAGAGGAAAAGTAGTCATCCGAGTTGGTAGAGTGTTCCCAAATTAAGGAATAGGATTTTTGGTCACCTTGATACTATATCGCCCAACCAAGTGTCAACTTTTCGCTGGCACAAATACCGAGATATGGTAACTAAAGATATCATATCACGTGGACATAGATGGCCCTTGGGGGGCGGGTTGAGAGACAACCCTCTAGGAGCCAGGCTGTGTTGGGCCAGACTGGGTGTATTGCCCATAAGGCCATTTTTGGTCTATGATAAATGGACTATTTGTGTTCTATGTAAATGCATTGCAACTCTCTTGGGGACAGTGGTATTTAGGGTCTATGATTTAAAATGGTAAAGATGATTTCGGTTAATGTCCAGGGTCTAAATACTTCAAATAAAATATCTTTAATATATAACTATATGCTAAGAAATAAAGTAGAAGTGGGCTTCTTTCAAGAAACCCACTGGTCAGATACGGACAATCATGGTTGGGGGGGTAAAAAATTTCCCATTGTGTTACATTCCTCATTAAGTGGGAAAAAGCAAAGAGGTGTAGCAATAGTCTTTTCTCATACACTAAAAGTAGACATACTACATCAAATTATAGATAAGGACGGTAGATATATTATAGTTTGCTGTAAATTGAATGAGATACCCTATATATTGACGAACATATATCTTCCTAATGATTTTCCCGCCCCAACCCTAAAAAAAGTTCTGGGTTTAATGGAACCTATTAAAATAGGCATGTGTCTGGTAGCTGGGGATTTCAATAGTGTATTGGACCCGATACTAGACAAGAAGACAACATCAACTTTATTACATCAAAAAAGAACAGATAAGTTAGCGAAATCTATTAAGAGAAACATGATTAATTTTGACTATTTCGATTTATGGAGAACGATTAATCCTGACTCATTGGAATATACTTATTTTTCGCATGTACATTTGTCTTACTCCCGAATTGATATGGTTTGGGGTAACATAACAGCATTAACAAATATTAAATACTGTAAGATATTGGATAATACCTGGTCAGACCATAGTATTAATATGTGGTAGACGAAAAACCAATGGACCAGGATCAATCGTGAAACCTGGCGTATGAATGATAATTTGTTAAAATCTAAGATCTATATCGATATATTGGAAAAACAAATTGAAACTTTTTTTCTTGAAAATGATCCAAATAATACTTCATATATAAACAACTGGTGTGCATTTAAATCTACCATCAGAGGCAATATAATAAGTATACAAACAAGGTATAAGGCACAAAATAATACTTTTTTTCTGGAACTTCAAGAGGAATTAAAAAAGGCTTCAAATGAGAATAAGCAGTCTCCTTCTAAAGCAAATGCAGATGCCCTGAAAAAAATCCAAAATAAAATCAATAATTTCCTTATAGAAAAAAACTCTAAGGTTATGAACAAACTGAAAGCGAATTACTATTATAAAGGAAACCGAGCAAACAGGATTATGACTAAAAAATTAAGAGATAAAATCAGCTCCAATAAAATAGTAAAGATAGTGGATGAGGAAGGGGTTTATCTAGACCCAAAAAAAATAGGTGAGAGATTTAATAAATATTATGAGGCCCTGTATAATTTAACTCCTCCGAAAATGAATGAGGAGGATTATTTGAGTAAAAGTAATATACCTAAACTCAAGGTGGAACAAAGAAATAAGTTAAATGTTCCTATTACAGTCCAGGAAGTGGAGGCAGTAATAAATAATTTAAAACCAGATAAGACGCCAGGCCCAGATGGCTTTGTAAATTTATTTTATAAATCCTTTAAAAACCATATAGTTTGTCATTTAACTAATATGTTTAACGAAATAGCCTCAGTAGGTAAATTTCCTTCTGAGATGTTAAGAGCAAATATTCTTCCAATTCTAAAAGAAAATAAGGATCCCTCAAAGGTGGAAAATTATAGACCTATTTCTTTAATCAACACGGACGTTAAGATTTTTTCATCAGTTTTGGCTAATAGACTAAAGGGACTCATGGATAAGATTATAAAAAATGATCACATTGGCTTTGTACAGGGGAGAGATCCAGTTGACAACTCTAGAAGATTACTGGATCTGATAGATGCAGCCCAAAGAAATAAAAAATCTCTGTTTATTTTGCAGTAGATGCGGAGAAAGCTTTCGACAGGGTCGGTTGGGTCTTCTTAAGGAAAACTATGGAAAAATTTGGCATACAGGGGTGGATTCTTAAAGCAATTCTGGCACTATATGAAGGTCCAGAAGCAAGAACAGTGGCTCCAAATATATGCGCTGACTGGTTCACATTAAAAAATGGAACGAGACAGGGTTGCCCCTTATCGCCCATTTTATATATTATGACAATGGAGATACTAGCTATTAACATAAGAAATAATTCTCAAATAAAAGGCTTTAGCTATAGAGAGAAAGAATTCAAATTAAATCTATATGCAGACGATCTGATTTTGACCTTAACCGACCCTGTCGAATCGCTTGGTGCCCTGATGGAAGAGGTAGATAAATATGGTTTGATTTCAAATTATAAAATAAATGTAAATAAATCCACTTATATAGCTATAAATATCTCTAGAGAATGTTGTCGATATATAAGAGACAAATATAAATTTAACTGTAACAAAAACATAATATCTTATTTGGGAATAATGATTACTGATGACTTAAAAGATACAATGCAAACAAATTTTTTAAAAACATTTAGATCAACCCATGAGTCATTAAAAAGATGGAGACAAACCGAATTGTCTTGGTGGGGTAGAATTAATTTGGTTAATTCTTATTTACTTCCCAAATGGTCCTACTTATTCCGCATGATCCCCTTGAGAATGCCACAACCATGGCTATATATGATACAACGAGATATAAATAACTTTATTTGGAAAGGAAAAAGACGGAGGATGAATAAACAACTTTTGATGCAGAAGATTAGGAAAGGAGGAATAAATTTTCCAAATATTAATATAATCTATTTAGCTAATATGATGTTTCATATTTATAAAACGCAACTTTTAAGTTGTGAGGAAGTGGGTTGGTACCAATTAGAAAAGGAGATGACAGAAACGGATAATCTGTACCAATTAATTTGGTTAACCAAACAAGATGAAGGAATTAAGAAGGTGTGCTCTTCAAATAGTTGTTTGCAATCAATTTTGATGGAATGGGAAAAGTTGAGGACGAAATGCGGAATAAGTAATAAAATATTGGGAAATTTAAACTTCAACATTATTCAACTAAGGATGAAGGATATAAATATAAGCATATGGACAGGGAAGGGTATTTACTTTATAAACCAAATAATATTGGGAGATAAAATCAAACCATTTGAAAGTTTGGTACATGAATATTCGCTACCCATGCAGGAGTGGTATAATTACCTAAGAATCAGAGGTTTTATCCAACAATTTTTGTTACATCGACCCATAGAGGGAATAGAAAATTTGACAGCTTTACTAAAAAATGATAATGTACCGCAAATAGTGTTGAAGGCAAGAAGTGCTCTCTTACAAATTGAGGCACCTATTAGGAATGTTAATATGCAGAAATGGAGTAGTGAAATGAATGTACAGATTTTCAAGGTTGAATGGGATCAAGTAATATTCCAAACAGGTAAAATAATCCACTGTTTGAGTCTTCTTGAGGTATTATTTAAATTAATGAACCGATGGTATTTAGTTCCCACCAGAATGTCCAAAATGTATACCTCGAATTCTCCATTGTGTTGGAGATGTAACAAAAAAGAGGGGACTTTTGGTCACATATGGTGGGAATGTAGTAAAGTTAAAAATCTGTGGTACATGACCTTTGAATCTTTGGAGTATATTACAGAGACAAATATTCCTAGAGGTCAGCATAACGGCCTATTTCATTTAAACCTACAATTACTCCATTTTAAAGAAAGATTTATATATGTCCACTTTGTCGCTGCAACAAAAATAATAATCGCAAGAAATTGGAAGAGCAGTGCGATTTTTATACAGGACCAATTATATTCACAAGTCCAATACCAACTAACTATGGAGGCCTTGAGGTACCAGTCTGCAAAAATCAGAGAACTCAGTAAATTCTGGAAGGAAAAAATAGAGAGATTGACCAGACAAATTCCTGGACAAAATGATTAAGATAATATTATTTTTCTTTTGCTTTTTTCTTTTTGAACATAGACTAAGATATAGCGGCCCACGGATGTTCCCCAAGAAGGGTTTTGCAATGCATAATAGTGTTTTGTGTATGTTAAGTCCATCACAGTAATGAAGGCACATGAAATTAGATAGTTAAGAAGTGGTTCCACTGGGAGAGAGAGGAGTAAAGAGGGAAGGAAAAGAGGGAGGAGAAGAGAGAATTGGAAGCGAGAGAAAGGAAAGAGAAAGGAAAAGTAGAAACCGAGAAATCTATATGTATAGAAATAACTGCACTTTAACTTTAAAAATTCATTTACGATATGTATTGACACTTCTGAGTACAAGATAGGTGGAATAATCTTGAATTAGGAATATGGTAGTTTTACCCCCTATAAGGAGAGAAATTATTAACTATGCACTTTATATACATAGTTCTGTTGATGGTAATGTACTGTGTAGTGTGTATTGTCTTTTTGTATGTTTATCAATTAAAATCAAATAAACTATAAAAAAAAAAGAAAAATAGTTGCGTAATAATTTTTGTTGTTGTTATTTATGTCAACAAATTGCAGCTTCTTTGTTAATTCTGCAAACTTTCCTGTTTATTAAATAATTCCCATTGAGCAAATGGAAATATTCATATTAATCATCTAACTGTATTTATAACTACATCAAATTTATTTAGATATTTTTAGAATCTGATTTATTTTATAATCTGAATTTGTTATGTTTACAAATTCAAAATGTGAATAATGACAAATATGTCTGTAATAAGTCATCTACATAAACTATGTGATTCTTGTTGTCTGTCTGAAAAACAACCAGGCTCAATGCTGTAAAACAAAATAAAATGGTTGACAACTACAAAAAACTAAGAATTGAATAGGAACTGACCCTTCTCTATGAATTCAGTTATTAACTACCGTGTTTGTTCGATTATAAGAGAACCCTGATTTTAAGACGACCCCCCAAGTTTTTGATCTTGTTGAAAAAAAAAGAAAAAGCTTGAATATAAGATTACCCCATGATAAAAAAAATCCACTGGTTTTGTCATAAAACATTGTTTAATCAATAACACATATAACGACCAGATTATCTGCAAAGTATAACATACACCCAGATACACACACACACACACTCAAAAACATACACTTTGACCCACCGCTACACATACACAAACAGACACACATACACACACACACTGGCTCTTACACATGTACTCACTGGCTCTTATACACACTGGCTCTTACACACTCAAGCACACGGTGGATCTTACACACACACACACACACCAACATACATACATACACACTGGCTTATATACACAAATACTCTGACTCTTACACACACAAACACTGGCTCTTACACATTTTTATATCCCCTGAGTCCTCACTCGGCAATATGAAAGAGATGATAATTAATCTCACTTCCAAGGGGATGTGGTATTAACAGTTTAGAAGGTTTACCTTCACCCATAGCATGGTGTGTGTGGGAGCATAGGGGAAAATCTATCCTTCTTTAAGTTATATGGGGGTCACAGGTAACTCCATGTCCACTTAGGATTTAGTGTTTCATGATACATTTGATATTGTTCAGCAAGCCGAAAAAAGGTACTTAAAAGTTAGTTAAAAGAACTGGGATTGGGCTTTTTACTAGATAGTATTATAATCAGTGCACCCTATAAAATGGGTTATTTTTACTCAGAAAAAAATGCTGGCTATTAATAAATAGTGATGTACCGAACTGTTCGGTGGCGAATAGTTCACGGCGAACATAGCGTGTTCGCGTTCACCGCCGCGGGCGAACACATGGGCGGTTCGATCTGCCCCCTATTCGTCATCATTGAGCAAACTTTGACCCTGTGCCTCACGGTCAGCAGACACATTCCAGCAAATCAGCAGCAGACCCTCCCTTCCATACCCTCCCACCTCCCTCCCAGCATCCATTTTAGATTAATTTGGAAGCTGCATGCTTAGTGAGAGTGCTGCTCATTAGATAGGGAAATTGATAGCTAGGCTAGGGTATTCAGTGTCCACTACAATCCTGAAGGATTCATCTGATCTCTGCTGTAAGGACAGCACCCCAAAAAGCCCTTTTTAGGGCTAGAACATCAGTCTGCTTTTTTTTTTTTCTGTGTAATGTAATTGCAGTTGCCGGCCTGCGAGCTTCTGTGTCAGGCTCAGTGGATGCTGTGCCCATTTGCCCAGTCAGTGCCACCACTCATATCTGTTGTCACAATAGCTTAAGCTTTACATTTAAAAAAAATAAAAAAAAATTCACTGTAATAGATTGAAGAGCAGTTAGTTGTCTGCAAGCGTCTGGGTGTCAGGCCTCCTTCAGCGTGTGCTCTGCAGACCCCTGCCTGTGTACTTTGACAGTTGCCACTCATATCTGGTGTCTCTATAGCGTGCTTTTACAAAGAAAAAAAGTTTTCCAGTGTAATCTAATAGCAGTCAGTGTCCTTAAAGCGGGTTTGTCAGGCCTACAGCCTGTGCTATGCAGACCTGTGCCAGTGCACATTGCCACTCATATCTGGTGTCACAATAGCGTGCATTTAAAACCAAAACACCTTTTTCACTGTTATAGATTGAATAGCAGTTACTTGTCTTCAAGCGGGTGTGTCAGGCCTACAGCCTGTGCTCTGCAGACCTGTGCCAGTGCACATTGCCACTCATATTTGGTGTCTCTATAGTGTGCTTTTACAAAGAAAAAAAGGTTTCCAGTGTAAGCTAATAGCAGTCAGTGTCCTTAAAGTGGGTGTGTCAGGCCTTCAGCGTGTGCTCTGCAGAACTCTGCTAGTGTACATTGCCACTCATATCTGGTGTCACAATAGCGTGCATGTAAAACCAAAAAACTTTTTTCACTGTTATAGATTGAATAGCAGTTACTTGTCTTCAAGCGGGTGTGTCAGGCCTACAGCCTGTGCTCTGCAGACCTGTGCCAGTGCACATTGCCACTCATATCTGGTGTCACAATAGCGTGCATGTAAAACCAAAAAACTTTCTTTACGGTTATAGATTGAATAGCAGTTAGTTGTCTTCAAGCGGATGTCAGGCCTACAGCGTGTACTCTGCCAACCTCTGCCAGTGCACATTGCCACTTATTTCTGGTGTCACAATAGCGTGCATTTAACAACATATTTTTTTTTTCACTGTTATAGATTGAATAGCAGTTAGTTGTCTTCAAGCGGGTGTGTCAGGCCTACAGCGTGTACTCTGCAGACCTCTGCCATTGCACATTGCCACTCATATCTGGTCTCACAGTAGCTTGCACGCATAGTACCACTAATCCCCCAAAAAATGACAGGCAGAGGCAGGCCACCCCGCAGGGGCCATCGTGGTCGTGGTGCTGTGATTCCCTTTGGCCCTAGAATAATGCCCAGTTTTCAGAGGCCACGTACCCTGAACTTGAAAAGTTCTGAGGACATAGTTGACTGGCTAACTAGGGACACCCAATCTTCTACAGCCTCCGCTCGGAACCTTGACGCACCATCCTCCTCCAGCTTAGCTTCAGGCACCTCTCAAGATACCACTCACCCGCCTGCCGCCACCACCAAAACTAGCACCACATCCGCTTTACTTGGTATGTCAGAGGAGTTATTCACACATCCGTTTGAAGAAATGAGTGATGCGCAACCATTATTGCCAGAGGATGTAGATAACAGGGATATGTCTCAGGCAGGCAGCATTACATGTAAGACAAAATAGAGTATATCTAGACCTATAAAAAATAGAAGAAAGCGCTCATAGGGGATTAATGTTAAAGCACAGGTATCCCATTGTGTTTATGTCACACTCACAGAATTTCTGTAGGTTTCAGGCTCATCATATTGATGGATATCCCCAGATTCCTCAGAGTTAGGATGGTAGGTTAAGCATGTAAAAGATAAAAAATAACATAGTGTAGCACTGTTGAAAAATAAAATATCAGCTTTAATGGTTGCACTTACAATATGATAGTTGTAAAAAAGCCCATCAAAACAATTCTGTTTCTTCCATCAATGTGGAGCCAAAACGTCCTTGTAGAGATGTCAGGCAGGCAGAACAGATACACAATTATAAAATAATAAAATGCCAATCAATAAAAGTCTCAAGTCTCTACGCGTTTCGTCTGGGTCACCAGACTTCCTCAGGAGTAGTGCTTACACACATGGACGTACGGTGTGATGATGATGATGTTGTACCCGCTGCTGCTTCCTTTGCTGAGTTGTCAGATACAAGTGAAGCAGTTGATGATGACGATGCGTCCATTGATGTCATGTGGGTGCCCGCTCGGCAAGAAGAAGAACCGGGTGAAAATTCAGATGGGGAGACAGAGAGGAGGAAGAGGAGACGAGTTGGAAGCAGGGGGAGGTCGTCGCAAGGAGCTAGTGGCACAGTCAGACAGCATGCATCGGCACCCGGGGTCAGCCCGACAGCACGCCAATCAACACATGCTGTGTCCACCACCAGAATGCCGTCATTGCAGATCTCAGCAGTGTGGAATTTTTTTTGTGTGTCTGCCTCTGACAACATCGATGCCATTTGCAACCTGTGCCAAAAGAACTGAGTCGTGGGAAGTCCAACACCCACCAGGTACAACTGCTTTGCGTAGGCACATGATCTCACATCACAAAAGCCTATGGGATCAACACATGAGTACAAGCAGCACGCCTACTCTAAGCCGCCATCCTCCTCCTGGTCCAGCATCTTCAGCCACGTCAACCACTGCTGTCCTCCTTTCCCCCTCTCAACCATCCGCCACTCCGTCTCCCGCCTTGAGCAGTTCCCGCTCATCTGCCCACAGTCATGTGTCTGTCAAGGACATGTTTGAGCGTAAGAAGCCAATGTCAGAAAGTCACCCCCTTGCCCAGCGCCTGACAGCTGGCTTGTCCGAACTATTAGCCCGCCAGCTTTTACCATACAAGCTGGTGGAGTCTGAGACGTTCAAAAAATGTGTAGCTATTGGGACACCGCAGTGGAAGGTACCCGGCCAAAATTTCTTTTCACAAAAGGCAATCCCCAACCTGTACTCGATTGTGCAAAAGGAAGTAATGGCATGTCTGGCACACAGTGTTGGGGCAAGGGTCCATCTGACCACTGATACCTGGTCTGCAAAGCATGAACTCGGAAGAGATAAAGCCAGGAAAGATAGACATAAGAATCTCACCCCACAAGAAAGTAAGACCTTGATGAATTTAAGCAAAAGAAATGAACTTACAATCAAAAGTGCTGACAAGGGAGGAGGAGTGGTGATTATGTCGACTCAGTATTATGTTGCAGAAGCATATCGGCTTCTTAATGACCACTCCACCTACAAAAAGCTTGACCGTAATCCTAATTGCACCTTTAATCAAGATCTGAAGGGTATGCTACAGGAGGCTAAAATAGCAGGTACTATAGATGAGTCCATCTTTTCTTTTATCTTTTCAGATTTTCCCAAAGTGCCCACATTTTATTTTCTCCCGAAAATTCACAAATGCAAAGATAAACCCCCAGGGAGGCCGATTATAAGCGGCATTGATTCACTTACATCTAAGCTCTCTGAGTATATCGATTACCATCTACAAAAATATGCTCAGGGGGCTAAGTCATACCTGAGAGATACTAAACATCTTATTCAGGAGCTGGAATGCATTGAATGGGATGATGATTACGTTTGGGCTACTCTGGATGTAACCTCACTCTACACCGTAATAGATCACGATTTGGGTGTAGAAGCAGTTAGACAGAATTTTGATCGTGATACTGACTTAGATCCACCTTTTTGTGATTTTTTGGAGAGGGCTATTCGTTTTATTCTCACGCACAATTTCTTTAGGTTTGATGGAGATTTTTTTCTTCAGATCAAGGGCACCGCAATGGGCACCAAGTTTGCACCAAGCTATGCCAACGTGTTTATGGACTGCTGGGAAAGATCGTCTATTTGGTCCAACAATCCGTTTGGTGCAAACTTGGTGCTCTGGAGACGGTACATCGACGATGTCCTGATGATATGGCGTGGCCCTATAGACCAGCTACATAGCTTCTTCGAACATGTCAACCACAATTCTTTATCATTGGTTTTCACCCCAAAATTGGTATCCAAAGTATTGACTTTCTTGATCTGTCAATATTTATTGAGGATCGGAAAGTGAAGACTAAGACGTTCTTTAAGGACATTGACTCTAACAGCTTTATTGATACCAAAAGTGGACATCATCCGAACTGGCTTAGAGGGATTCCCAAGGGCCAGTTTGTCAGACTACGTAGGAACTGTAGTGATCTAGATTCTTTTTTTGTACAAGCAGCGGTTCTGAAGAAACGTTTTTTAGAGAAGGGGTATTCCTCTGAATTTATAGACTCAGAAATTGCTAGAGTTGGGAAGATCTGCCGTAATGATCTTCTTATAAATAAGAAAAAAGATATGACCAGAAATCCTGCTTTCGATTTTTCCTTTAATACTCGGTACAATGGAAGAGCTTTCGATGTGCAGAGGATTATAAGGAAACATTGGGGGTTGTTAGTAGAGGATGAATTTCTGGGGAAGCAGATACCTAAGGATCCCAAAGTCATTTTTAGAAAGGGCACAAATTTAAAACAAATCCTTGCCCCTAGTGCTTTTCGATCTGTGAAGGATCACACTAGCCAGAAGGGAGGTTTCTATACATGTGGGAATTGTGTAAGTTGTGGCCACCTTTTTGGTACGGTTTTTGATTTTGTGAGTACACAGACGCAAATGAAATTTAAAATTAAAAATAAGATATCTTGTTCCTCTACACATATAATATATCTCCTCACCTGTGGATGTGGGATGCAATATGTGGGAAGAACTGGGAGGAAATTAAAAATTAGATTGCAGGAGCATAGAAATAACATCAAAAAGGGTCTATTGACTCACTCAGTGCCGGTACACTGTAATAGCTGTCCCATCTTTAGCTTTAATACATTCAAGTGTATAGGCATTGAACAAGTAATTCTGAACGAAAGAGGTGGGGATCTAATGATGTTTTTGAGACAACGTGAGGGTTACTGGATCCATACATTAAAAACCATGAAACCAAGGGGTCTAAATGTTGATTTTGATTTGATTTGTTTTTTGTAATTATTCATATTTCATTTTATTCAGTAACTTTATTGTTACTTATCTGATTAAGTTATGTTTATTATTAAACCCAATCTGTTTAATTTAATTTATTCCCCTTATATATATTTTTATTTATATAAATTTCTTCATATTTTTCATATATTTTTTCATATATTTTTTCTTATGTTTCTTCTTGTTTTTTCTTATGTTTGTTTATTTTTATTATATATATTTTTATATTTTTTATATTATTTTATTATTATATTTTTATTTATATTTATATTTATTTTTATTTATTTTTATTTATATTTAGTTATTTTATTCTATTTCCCCCTAAGGTTTTCACACCAGTTATGGGTTCTATAATGTTCTTCTACACTAGTTTTGTAATGTTACTTCCTATTGCTCTTGTTATAATATGATATGCTGCTAATTCATGTAATACATCTATTTCTTTCATCATGGACTTGTGGGTTTGAATGCCCAAGCATAACGGAACTTTCCCTCTGTGTTACCTCCGAATTGATTAACAAAACGAAACTGAGGCTTGGACAGCAATTCCGGAACGCATGACGTAACCGGAAGCAGTCCGAACCCGGAAGTGAACGGCTGAGTCGGCTTTTTCGCGCCAAACCGGACGGATTTAAAAGGGAGGTTTCTGGACTTGATTTTATGCCTGCATTTGGAGGACTTCTTATTTGATGCCCCTGAGGAAGTTCTTTTATGAACGAAACGCGTAGGGCTTTCCTTTAGTGCTAGAGTTTCTTGTTTTAATACGTTTTATTTTATTGTTGATTTTATTTAATTTATGCATCTGGTTTTTTTGCTCCTTTGGATTTTTCCACTGGGATGTACCATTCCATCTGAACCTTGATGTGCCCACTTGACACTGCAATTCTGTAAGTGCATCTGTGAATAAAGTGTGTCTTTTTTTACTTGAATACTCTGCACTATTATTTATTTCTTTCTTCCTATGCATGATTCTGATGGTCCACAAGTCCTGAATTCTTCACAGCAGTATATTTGATGTGCCTTCAATCAAACTGTTTTTGTGAGTGCAATCATTTAAACCACAATTATAGTATTTTGCAACAGTATTGCGCTATGTCCTTCTCTATTATTTCTGTATTGTAGATTGCCATTTTTTTGGTGTTTTGTTGTTATTGCCTTGAGGATATAAGAGGAATCCTTTATCTACAATACAGCTAATTAAGGGTAATTTGTGTGTTTGTTTCACCCAATACCCACTAAGTGTGTTTGCTATCTACACACAGGTGAATGTACACTGTTTGATTTTAATCAAAGCATGGTCAGGGCAGGTAAATCACCTACACTGCGCATTGGGTAAACCTGCTGACTGCTAACAAGCATGGAATGCATGGCTCTGCAGAGGAGTTGGTGACACCGCCACGACTTGCAGGCAGTCCTGCTGCCACCTCCTCTACTCCTCCTACTCCATTCTCTTCCATAACCTCCTCGGCTGAGTCCTCTTCTGCTGCTGCGTCTTGCTCCACATCAACGGCACCCCCCAGCTCCCCAGGTACTATTCCACATTCCGATACGGCAGTGTAACGCCGTCTTGGGTTTGACTTGCTTGAAAGCAGAGAGTCACACCGGACAAGCACTCCTGTCCGCCCTGAACGCACAGGTGGAAAAGTGGCTGACTCCGCAGCAACTGGATATCGGCAAAGTGGTTTGTGACAACGGAACAAATTTGTTAGCGGCATTGAAGTTGGGCAAGTTGACACATGTGCATAAGTACACAGTCTTACAGGACGTCCTGAAGTAGGCCAGGAAGGTGTGTGGCCATTTCAGGCATTCCTACACGGCCATGGCTCACTTTGCCGATATCCAGCGGCGAAACAACATGCCAGTGAGGCGCTTGATTTGCGACAGCCCGACACGTTGGAATTCAACACTCCTAATGTTCGACCGCCTGCTCCAACAAGAAAAAGATGTTAATGAATATTTGTATGACTGGGGTGCTAGGACAGCCTCTGGGGAGCTAGGAATTTTTTTGCCACGTTACTGGACGCTCATGCGCAATGCCTGTAGGCTCATGCGTCCTTTTGAGGAGGTGATAAACCCAGTCAGTCGCACCGAAGGCACCATCAGTGACATCGTACCATTTGCTTTCTTCCTGGAGCGTGCCCTGCGAAGAGTGCTGGATCAGGCTGTAGATGAGCGTGAAGAGGAAGAGTTGTGGTCACCATCACCACCAGAAACAGCCTTATCAGCCTCGCTTGCTGGACCTGCGGCAACGCTGGAAGAGGATTGTGAGGAAGAGGAGTCAGAGGAGGAATGTGGCTTTGAGGAGGAGGAGGAAGACAAACCATAACAGGCATCCCAGGGTGATCGTTGTCACCAATCAGGTACCCGTGGTGTTGTACGTGGCTGGGGGGAAGAACATACCTTCATTGACATCAGTGAGGAGGAGGAACGGGAAATGAGTAGCTCCGCAACCAACCTTGTGCAAATGGGGTCTTTCATGCTGTCGTGCCTGTTGAGGAAACCTCATATAAAAAGGCTGAAGGAGAACGACCTGTACTGGGTGTCCACGCTACTAGACCCCCGGTATAAGCAGAAAGTGGTGGAAATATTACCGAATTACAACAAGTCGGAAAGGATGCAGCATTTGCAAAATAAATTAAAAAGTATGCTTTACACAGCGTATAAGGGTGATGTCACAGCACAACGTGAATCTAACAGGGGGAGAGGTGGAAGTCATCCTCCTCCTCCCACAACCACGCCGGCAAGGACAGGACGCTTTAAAGACGTGTTGTTGATGGAGGACATGCGGACCTTTTTAAGTCCTACGCATCGCCACAGCCCTTCGGGATCCACCCTCAGAGAACGACTCGACCGACAGGTAGCAGACTACCTCGCCTTAACTGCAGATATCGACACTCTGAGGAGCGATGAACCCCTTGACTACTGGGTGTGCAGGCTTGACCTGTGGCCTGAGCTATCCCAATTTGCGATAGAACTTCTGGCCTGCCCCGCTTCAAGTTTCCTGTCAGAAAGGCAGAGTGCAGCAGGAGGTATTGTCACTGAGAAGAGAAGTCGCCTAGGTCAAAAAAGTCTAGATTACCTCACCTTTATTAAGATGAATGAGGGATGGATCCCGAAGGGACTGACACTGGGCGATACATTCGATTAAAAAAGACCTGATGAGATGAGCTGCCTTGGGCTAAAAATGGTCCACACGCTGCTGTATTTTAGCTCTGTATGCCGGTTGACTTGCGTGACTTATCCGCCACCAACTAGGGTTCAAGCCGCCATGTTTTAGGGCACTTTCTGCCTGGGAAACAAACATCAATTTTTATGGCCGCTGCTACAGCAGCGGCTGCAACAATACCAAATTTTTCAGGCATGTGTACATGCCTAATTTTTAGGCCCTCTGGTGCTGCACTGTGGCTTCAAAAACCAAACCAAAAAAAAAGGCACATAGTGACCCTATGTAGGGGGAACAGTCCCTATTCTGCTCTGTGTCAGTGTGTATCAGGGATTTGACTATCTTTATTCAGATTCAAAAATGACAATTCCAGGAAAAATTTAACAAACATTTACAAGAACATGTTATGCACATCATAGAAACAACATGAATTCTGCTCTGTGTCAGTGTGTATCATGGTCTCTGAGGACGGGGAACAGTCTCTATTCTGCTCTGTGTCAGTGTGTATCATGGTCTCTGAGGACGGGGAACAGTCTCTATTCTGCTCTTGATTCTATTCTGCTTCTTCTTAGATAACAAAAAAATTCTGAGACGACGTTGGCAGGGCTATTCACTTGTGTGATCTGTCATGAATTGTCATTTGAATGTTAATTTGAAATGTGGGGCACAAGAACTTGAATCTGACAATTTTTATTTTATCAGAGAACTTGTTCGGGATATAGAAAGGAAAAAAGGGAGGGTAAGCGGTTAAGGTACATTGATCTTATTCACATCTTATACATTCAAGAGCAAACTGGTTATTCATTCTCGTGGGAGTTTTTCCGCTGCCCTTGTGCCTTTGGTCTAGTACCATGTCATGGTTGTCTCTCTCCTAAACCTGGGTTTGGTCCAGGGTATGGGAAGGGGGAAACCTGGGGACAGGCTACGGTAGGGGAAGAAGAACAGGGGAAATAGACGTAGGGGAAGAAGAACAGGGGAAATAGACATCTCCCTTTGTCTCCTTCTTAGTTAGCATGCTGTGTGTGGTCACCGGGTCTATTCCCTTATCTAACTACTTAACTATGTACAATGTGGGTGTTTGTTCCGTTATGCCCTGTAGATTGTTTAACCTCAGCTTGGTATACCTCAATGTTGGCTGTTGTACCATGGTGTTTGGAGTCATTGTCTCTCTGCGTCAGAGCAGTTAGGTCTTAGGAGTGGTACTATTCATCCTTCGTGTATATATATATATATGTGATATGTTATTGTTCTAACACGACCCCCTCCTCCTCCTTCCTCAGATACGCCTCCCATATGTTCCTGGCTTCCACTATGTGGTGTGGGGGGTGTAGCCGCTGACAGGTTTTTGTTTCATATGCTAGGTTTAGGGAGATCTGTTGGAGAAGGCTAGATCTCTCCGGTGGCTGTTGTTGTTTCCACCCTCTGGCTATTAATAAGTTGGCAGCAATCAAAATATGATATGTTAGGTCAGCATGTGCTTTTGGGAATGGGTCAATCGAGATGAAGAGTAATACATTTTCTGGTCTCAGGTTGGTTCTCGTGACCAGTATCACCCCCTCAACTGCCTTCCAGTATCACCCCCTCAACTGCCTTCCAGTATCCTCTGATGGCTGAGCAAGCCCACCAGATGTGGAGCATTGTGCCTTACTCTATTAAACATCTCCAGCAAAGTCTCGAGGTGTTGGGATATATGGTCGCTAGTCTAGTCGGTACCAAGTACCACCTATATTGTATCTTGCGCATTAGCTCTAGGTGGGATGCGCATCTGGATCTACCTTTATGGGCTATGAAGGCTTGGTTCCATTGTTCTTCTGAGAAGACTGTACTCAAATCCTTATGCCATGCCTCCCAGGTGTGCGGTTCCTAAAATCGCTGCCATATACACGTCCACTGATAAGAGACGCAACAGGTATTAAACTGATAAGAATAATACTAAACACACCACTCCTATCTGGTGGCACATTAGATTGCATGCGCAGTGCCCCAAATTTGAAGTAGGAGGACCGACCTTTTAGTCCCGTTTTCCATTCAAGTTGTGCATGATGTCCAGGCTAGGTTTCCAGGGACAAATGTTGTAGCCTGTTGAACAAGGTGACCTTGCTCGGGTCCCATGTGTGCGGTTCCTAAAATCGCTGCCATATACACGTCCACTGATAGGAGATGCAACAGGTATTAAACTGATAAGAATAGTACTAAACACACCACTCCTATCTGGTGGCACATTAGATTGCACGCGCAGTGCCCCAAATTTGAAGTAGGAGGACCGACCAAGCATCTTGTTCCATCTCCCTGTTACAAAAATCGCTGCCATATACATATAAGTTGTGCATGATGTCCAGGCTAGTTTTCCAGGGACAAATGTTGTAGCCTGTTGAACGAGGTGACCTTGCTCGGGTCCCAGGTGTGCGGTTCCTAAAATCGCTGCCATATACACGTCCACTGATAGGAGACGCAACAGGTATTAAACTGATAAGAATAGTACTACCTAACACACCTTATAATAACGCAGAGAGAGACAACGCAGAGAGAGGAGTCTGAAGAAGAGGAGTCAGAGGAGGAAGGTGACTTTGAGGAGGTGGATGACCAAACACAGTAGGCGTCCCAGGGGGCTTGTTGTCATCTTTCGGGGACCCTTGGTGTTGTATTTGGCTGGGTGGAGGAAGAGACCTTCAATGACATCAGTGAGGACAAGGAACGGGACATGGCTAGCTTGGTATCCAACCTTGTGCAAATGGACTGTTTGCGGTTGTTTGCGGTGCGTTAAACGGGAAGTTTGGTCTGTCACTGTGAAGCGGGCATAACCCTTACACTACCTGATCGATACAACATCATACAGTAGGTCCCCCCCTCATTATTTTTATGGCCCCCACCCACCGCTCTCGGGTGGAGGTGGGGGGGAGGACAGTAGGTCCCCCTCATTGTGATTTATGCCCCCCACCCACCGCGCAGGGGTGGGTGCCGGGGGGGGTGGAGGACAGTAGGTCCCCCACCTTATCCTTATTTACTGAATATTCCCCTGTATAACAATGTTTGGCATTTAGTGAATATTACCCATTCTGCTCTGTGTCAGTGTGTATCAGGGATCCTTAGGATAGGTGTCAATCCATATCTGCCAAGTGACCCTATGTAGGGGGAACAGTCCCTATTCTGCTCTGTGTCAGTGTGTATCAGGGGCTTTGAGGACCGGTGTCAATCCATACCTGCCAAGTGACCATATGTAAGGGGAACAGTCCCTATTCTGCTCTGTGTCCGTGTGCATCAGGGGCTCTGAGGACAGGTGTCAATCCATATGTCAAGGTGTCAATATGTCATATGTCAGGTGTCAATCCATATTCATTGCGATTTAGGAATGTTAGGTGATGTCTGCCCTTTATGGATTAAAACCAGACTCTGCATCAACTGTGTAATTTTCCATGGGAGTTTTGCCATGGATCCCCCTCCGGCATGCCACAGTCAAGGTGTTAGTCCCCTTGAAACAACTTTTCCATCACTTTTGTGGCCAGAAACAGTCCCTGTGGGTTTTAAAATTCGCCTGCCCATTGAAGTCAATGGCGGTTCGCCCGGTTCGCGAACGTTTGCGGAAGTTCCCGTTCGCCGTTCGGGTTCGCGACATCACTATTAATAAAACCTGGCTATTAATAAAACAGGCTGCACACTGATATGTGTGCATTACTCATCAAATCCTGTGAATTTTTCTTCTTGGTATTCAAGTACACATTACCAGGAAAAAACTTGTTGGACATCACAACTCAAACAAGACATAAATATAGTCATTAAGACTCTAACCTGAGAGGGAGGTTGTCTCTCTCACACCCGCTAGATATGGCCGTTTAATTCCCTAAACTGAAAGATTAGTAAATTACCCAGTGGAACTGATGAATGCCACTCGCCTTTTTCTTTATTTAATGATCAGAGTTACCAAAGCCCATACTGTACCCTGTAAAATGCAGCTATTTTATTTATTTAAATGTGAAAAAACAACAGGTGATAAATGGTGCCAAACAAAACAGAAAACCACATGGGTGAAATACTAACAATGACCCAGTGGTATCGTTCTCAAAAGAGAACAGAAATAAACAGACAATGGTGTAGTATGTCTATTCAATTATACAGATCATTAACTATAGAGAGAACTAACTCACACTCACACTTATTCACATTTTCATGAGCTACTAAGAGCTATGCTGTATAGCACTTGGATGGAGCAATCCCCATCTCAGGATGTGTGTGAATTGCCAGTCTTGTATATCCAATATAGTTTGTTTAACATTTTTATTAATAACTTCATCTTTTTAACGAATGAATGAAGAGATGAAATTCCCGACCGAATGCCCAAGTGTTCAACTAAGCATGTGCAGGAATTTCATAGCGCTATCTAGTGTGGGCAGGTGACGTATCCCACAGGGCCTTCATCTACCCACATAAAGATGGCGGCGCTCAGGACCCAAGACCAGGCATAAAATAAAGTTAATAAAAAAGGTAAAATGGGGGGCTAGGTGCATTTGAGGGGGACTAAGGGGACAATGAAATGTATTTCTGTTGGGAGGGGGCTCGAAAAAAAAAAGTGATGCGGACATGACAGTGATGCTTTAATACTGTGCATTGCCCTCTTTAGCATTAATGACAGTGTGCAGTCTTTTATAATATATATATATATATATATATATATATATATATATATATATATATATATATATTATATTCATATATTATATTAGGCTGGGTGGGTAGAGCAGAGTCAAATTAAATGGCCTTCTTGTTGCAGGGATGGATGTGGGTTGGGGCCTAAGGAAGAGAGATAAGACACTTACTTGAAAAGAATTTACAGCCGGTCAGCATGTATAATATGCTGTGAAGTGAAGGTGAAGCGCTGAATATTTGTAACCCGTGATAACATGTGCAATAGTGCAAACATATGGATAACTGTACCATAATAAATTAAATTCCAATGGTGGTATGCAGTACCTCAAAGATATAAACAAACACAACCAAACATAGTGTATACCGTAGTACAGTTTGAATATATTATAAAAAGAGGGAAATATGCCCACTCACACTCTTAGGAGCTAAGTATGTATAGCTCACTATAATCGCTTAAGGGGTCCGTAAAGGCGACCCTATCCCTTCTTTAATGCGTGTTCTTTGCTGTCTTGATTTTCTAAAGCAGAGAAAAACACATATGGTGCAATATCGTAGGTCTCAGATATTCGTATAAGAAGTCAAATGTGTACTTACAAGCCCAGAGCCATCCACATTGGCTCTGGTCTAAAGGTGTATGTGGTTAAGGACCACAATCCTTTATGAAAATTTCAGGAACAAATGCCAATAGTGATATAAAAGTAAGTACCGATTTATTTTAACATAAATAAAAAATATATATAAAATACCACTATCTAGGCATAAAAAGTCCAATTCATCAAAGGCTGTTCCTCACAAGGTTCCCGGTTGTGCCATTCTGTTATAACCTACAGTTGAATATGAATCATATAAGAAATAAAAGAAATGTGTATTGAATGCCCACTGATGTTTTCTTTAAAAATGGTACATATACTACCAATTCTCCAAGGATATGCAAACATTTGAGCACAACTGTAAGTATATTTCTTCCTATTTCTTTTACTTAAAGATTATGCCAAATGCATGTTTTTAAATATATATTTCTGTAATAAATGATGTTTCATATATATGCTAATAAATACTGCTGTGCCCTTTCTTCACTATGTTTGTGCTATACAAATAAGAATTATATGCCGATATGAGATGCATTCACGGACACCCCCCAACACGTCACTTCCGATGATGTGAGCGGAACACACATCACTTCCCAAAACCCAAATGGACCATAAAGATACTCGTGAGTAGGAAGACTACATACCCCATAATACCATGATGAAACTGCAAGAGAGTTGCGGCGCATCACTATCGGGTGACGCGCGCAGCTTGGCAAAAAAAACAGGAAGTCAAACAGATATTGGATATACAAAACTGGCCATCTAAACATATCCTGAGATTGGGATTGTACCATCCAAGTGCTATACAGCAGAGCTCTTAGTAGCTCATGAAAGTGTGAGGCAGTTCTCTGTATGTTTAATTATCTGTATAATTGAATAGACAGTCTGTTTATTTCTGTTCTCTTTTGAGGTTTCCCTTTTTGAAAATGTTAAAGTTTTCTTCTTTTTGAAAATCAAAAGTAAGTATATATATATATATATATATATATATATATATATATATATATATACATATACACACACACAATACGACTGGGTCATTGTGTTAATTTCACCTGTGTGGTTTTCTGTTTTGTTTGGCAAAGTTTGTCCCCTATTGTTTTGTCACATTTCTGTAAGCTACACATGGTTTGGGAATCCTTGTAGATTCACTGCTGCCTATTCATATTGTAGTGAGTGCCTATATTTGCTTTTTTTGTATATTCATTTTTTTGGTCATACCACCTATCCAACACATATTTACAGTGACACAAGGAAGGTAATAGAATGTTGCATTTTCTCTTGAGGGAGCTGGGTGGCAAGTGAGGTGATTAAATATTGAATTCATGCTTCCACATTTAAGGACAGTTGGAAGTGATGATGAATTTTGGATGCACAATTTGGTCACGTGAAATGGGATTGGATATTTCTTGATATGATATTAAGTTAAAACAAACATGGGAATAAATAAACTTAGCAAAACTGTCCAGATGTGCAATGTGGGTAACTGATTAATTGAGTAATTCTGCAGTATACTTTCATGTAAGAAACAAGCCAAGAACCATAACTACTACATTTCACTGTAGTGTTTATGTTGCCAGAAGTGCCCTGACACCACCCCATTGTGATTAGTCAATCCTTTTTAGAGCACTTGCCAACTCCTCTACTAACAATAGAGAGCCATAAGCTTCTAAGCAGGAGCAATGGCTCTACTGAAGGAGGCCTTTTAGTGCATGGCTAGCTCATTGGCTGAGAGCATTAGCAGGGCTTATGCTTAGACAAAGATAGAAAATAAGTGGAGCACTGAGATACCTGTAAGAATGTATAAACTATATATATGGATGACACTGTATTATAGCCTGCAAATGACAGATAACCAAATCATAGTGCAGACATATGTGATACAAAAGAACAATGGAGTACAGAACACATATCAATTTTGAACTCACAAATATAGAGCCAAAGGGTCACCTGGCTCTAGTGGTATACGCCTCGGGATCTTTAAAGGGAATCCACTACCCTTTCCTTGTATCCTCCTGGTATCTTCCACTCCCAAAGGATAGGTAAAGATGCAAAAGAATCAGTATCCAATGAATCAGGAAGAAATTTATTAGATAAAATAAAATAATAAATAACATAAAAATAATAACAAAGATTCAAATGAATCAAAATGGTAAAACAGGTAGTCCTATAAACCAAAACGTGTTTCGCCAGGGGCTGGCTTCCTCAGTTGGTGTAGATTCTCAAATGGCACTTTTCCCGCTTTTATGTGGTGTAAATTGCTTAATTTCCGACATCTGTGTCGGACGGGCGTGTTAATCCATAGGACGTATACTTCATTAATGCGTCCATGCCGGCATCCGTAGACCCGGAAGTTCTGTTTGTGGAACGCACATGTGACCGGTCCGTGAGGCGCACACGTGACCGGCTGCCGTGTGCGTTTGCATGTCACTTACTGCTTGTCTTCCTATTGGTTCTTCGTGGAACGCATATCTGCGTTCCACTTGGTTCTTTCACGGAAATGTTCACAGAACGTCCTTATTAATAATAAGTCCCATCTCGCATATGTAATTCATATAAAACAGGTGAAGAAAAATAGACAAAAGAAGGAGAGCGTCAGGAAAGATTACATAAGAACATCATTATATATCATGAAATTGATTGATGACTAAAATAGCTCCTAATTAAAATACTTAATATCAAGGTAAATAAAATCCTACTGAATGATAAAAGTGGACTGGATAAAAAATAGTAAACAAGGACATCCACAATATAAATACAAAAGTGGTAGATATAAAGTGCAATAAATTAGAAATGTGGAATCCTACCCATTATACATAGAAATACTTACAAGAAATATATGAGGGAGGTGGGAGATACTAAAGGTGGAGGTATTGCAGAAGGAATACTTATAAAAAATGACATAATTTGAAATCTAAATTCAATCCAAATGGAACTAAAGTATTAAAATTATAAATAAATGACATTTCCTCCTTTCCAATTTGTTGAAGAAAATCTCCACCTCTCCACTTCCTCTTAATTATTATTTTTTTTTTTTTTTTCAATTTGACAATTTTTATTTTCAAATAGGTGGGATCAGGGTTAGGGTTACAGAAAGGAAAAAGGGGAGTGGGGGGAAGGATTTGCAAGGGTATCACATTAGAGACATTAGAAACATTTCACTGAAGACGTCACATTAAATATACATTGCAGCATTGTATAATAGCATAGTCTAATCATAGTACAGAGGCCCATTATCTTATTACATATTTATCTCTAGGGTTCGGTACACAAGACAGGCTACCAGAGCCTGCAAAGTGTGGGGGGGGGAGGGGTCGGCTTCTTCCTGGTTAGTGCTGCAGCGGCTTAGGGTGGTGGAGTCATGGCCAAGTCGGCCCTGAAGGCTAGCCATGATGCCCAGTCTTCCTGGAAAATTTTTTGCTGAGCAGCAGACTTGGTTGACATACTTTCATATGTGTAGTACTGGTGAATTTTGTCTATTAGTTGTGTTCGGGAGGGACATTGGGGTTGTTTCCAATGAGTCGCTATCAAATTTCTCACTACCATAGCAGCAATAGCCATTACTTTTTTTACATGCTTTGGAGTTGAGTGTGGGTATGCGAGGAACAAGCCAGTACGGACATCTATAGGTGGCGAGGGGATACCCAGAGATTGTATGATAGCCTGTGCTTCCATCCACAGGGGCCGTATTTGCGGGCACGCCCACCAAATGTGGAGCATCGTGCCTTGTTCAGTCCCACATCTCCAGCAATAGGGAGGCACCTTGTTAAACATCGAGTGGAGTCTGTGGGGGGTTAAGTACCACCTATATACCAGTTTTTTGTGAGCCTCCACATGGGAGTAGCATCGTGTAAGGCCAGTGAGAGCCCGTGGGGATGCCAGCACTTCAGCTTCAGTTAAGAAATCGTCACTCTCTTTGAGCCATTGGGTCACAAAATTTGGGGTAGCCACGGTAGTGGCCTCTAGGGTCAGCTGGTAGCAGAGGGATAGAGATTTGTGTTTGTTTGGGGCTTGCCAGCATCTGTCATGCAGTGCGGCCATGTCATTGGAACCCGGGGATGAGGGCGCCAGATCTCGCATTACATGAAATGAAATTATGCCCTTAAGTTGCAAGTAGGCAAACACTGACGAATTAGCGAGCTTGAATTCCCTCTGCAGGTCTGGGAAGGGTTTAATGAGGTTGCCCTGCATAACTTGATTCACATGGGTAATTCCCAGTTTGGCCCAGGAGCCAAGTGAGAGCCAGGGTGAGATTGTCTGAAATGCCGATAATGGCGTGCGAGGGTGAAATTTGTGGGTAGGATTGTGTTTGCGATGTAGTGCATCCCAGTGACGTAGGGTCAGTAAAGTGGTCGGGAGTAGGGATCTGATTTTAGGTCGGTAGGGTGAGGGGGTCCACAAAATGTCAACCAGAGGCATCTGAGCGGAGTATGCCACCTCCATATCTACCCATTGGTGTGTTCCTTTGTGGGTGTGCAGCTTTACCGCCGCTTCTAGAATAGCTGCTTTGTAGTAGGCGTGTACGTCCGGCAGACCAACTCCACCTTTTGCCGTGGCTAATTGTAGGGTGCGGTGTGATAGTCTGGGTCTCCGGGAATCCCAGATAAATTTGGAGATTATCTGCTGAAGGATTTTAAAAAAGGAAGGTGGGGCTGGTATGTGCAATAGGCGGAATACGTATAGTAGTTTTGGGATTAGGACCATTTTGATGGTGTTAATCCTGCCTAACCAAGAGAGTCTCACTGGTTTCCATTTGTTGCATTCCGCTTTGCACTTTAGGATTAGTGGTCTATAATTATAATGAAATATTTGGTCCACAGTGGGCGCTATTTTTACCCCCAAATATGTGATGTGGTCTTTTCGCCAGTCGAATCTGTAGTCCCTAACCAACCCTGTAATCGTGGCTCTTTGTAGTCCAACAGGTAGGGCTTGGGTTTTGGCCTGGTTTAATTTATAGTACGATAATACCCCATAGTCGCCTAAAAGTCGTAGTAACGTCGGCAGGGACGTCTCTACATTGCTTAGTGTCAAGAAAATGTCGTCCGCGAACATAGACAGTTTATACTCGTGTGTGCCCATCGACATGCCTGTAATATCAGGGTGGTGTCTGATAACATAGGCTAGCGGTTCCAGGCAGAGAACACATAGCAGTGGTGAGAGAGGGCAACCTTGCCTGGTACCATTAGAAATATTGAAGGGGGTAGACAGGAAACCTGCATTTCCTACTTGTGCCGATGGTTCATTATATAAAGCCATAATTCCAGAAAGTAGTGGGGGCGTAAATCCAAAAGCTTGTAGGACCATTCTCATATAATCCCAATTAAGCCTGTCGAAGGCCTTCTCCGCGTCTAATGCTAGGAGGAGGCCTTCTCCACGACTGGCATTGGTATGTGCTAGAATATTCAGGATTTTCCTGGTATTGTCCGAGCCCTGTCTGGTCTTCACAAAGCCAGATTGATCATTGTGTGTAAGTTTTGGAAGTATGCTGGAGAGGCGGTTGGCCAGGAGCTTAGCATATAATTTGACGTCTCCGTTAAGCAAGGAGATGGGCCTGAAGTTAGGGCAATGCGTTGGAGATTTCCCTGGTTTCGGGAGGGTAGAAATGTGGGCTCTCAGCATCTCAGGGGGCAGGGCGCCCTGAGCAAAACAGTGGTTAAATAGTGTAGAGTGAGGTGATAGAGTGGGTGCAAATGTTTGATAGTAAAAGTTTGTGTATCCGTCAGGGCCAGGCGCCTTGTGCTTGGGGAGGTGCCGAATTGTTCGTTCTATTTCTTTTATGGTGAATGGTGCAGAAAGGGAGGTTACATCATCTGGTGTCAATTTGGGGAGGTTCGCCTTGGCCAGGAAGTCCTCTATGGCCGATTTAGGTGGAGGAGTGGTGTCAGGGTCGTCTTTGAGATTATATAACGTGCCATAGTAGTTTGCAAACGCCTCCACTATGTCTTGAGGGTTCGTAAGTTTGCGTTTCGACTTGTCAGTTAAATAAGCTATTTTTGAATTGGCTGTACGTGCTTTGAGTCGTGTTGCCAGCAACGCCCCGGCCCTGTTTCCTTTTGTGAAAAAGTTATATTTAAAGCGCTGAAGCATATGAGTCGTTTTCCTAAGTTCTATGTCCCTGAGTTTGGATTGTAATGTTAACAATTGGCGTTGTAGGGATTGTGTTGGGGCTGATTTGTTTTTGTGCGTGAGGTTTGTAATCTCTGAGATTAGTGTAGTATATTCTTTGAGTCTCTGTTTTTTGGCATAGCTACCTGCCCTGATTAGGAGTATAACTGCTTTGTGTGCCTGCCAGATGGTCGTTATGTCTACGTCGGGGGTCGAATTTGTATAGAAATAGGAGGTGATGTCCGCTGTAAGTTGTTCTGTGAGTGTCGGGTCTGTCAATAGGGAATCGTTCAGTCTCCAAGATCCTTTGCCTGTTGCAGGGAAGTGTTCCGTTATGGTCAGCATTACAGGGGCATGATCTGACCAGGTTATCAAACCGATTTGGGTCTTAGCTACTCTGTGTATTGTCGTGGAAGGTATAAGGAACCTGTCTATCCTCGTATAGGTATTATGCACCGGGGAGTGGAACGTGTAATCCCGTTCCAGGGGATGGAGAACCCTCCACGGGTCAAGGAAGTTATTATTTAAGATTAGGTGACAAAGCGAGGAGGTAGTCTTGTTAAGTGTGCGTGCCGATGATGCGGCAATTTTGTGCGATGAGGTTGTATCTAGGGAGCAATCTAGGAGGAAATTAGTATCTCCTCCCAGTATGAGTTCCCCGAGTCTATGGATGGTGGCTAGGGCAAACATTGTTTCTAAAAATTCCGTCTGGTTTGTGTGCGGGCCATATATATTGAGAAATGTATAGGGCTCATTGTTAATGAGGCACTGGAGTAGGAGGTATCGCCCCTGTTTGTCACTTATTTTTTTAATAAGGGAAAATGCCACCGAATTGCTTATTAGTATGGATACTCCTCTCTTTTTTGTTTTGAAGCATGAGTGATAGTCGTGGGGGTGTAATTTAGAGCTGAACTTGGGACGGTGTCCCCATTTGAAGTGTGTTTCTTGAAGAAACACTATGTGGGCCTTGTTCTTTTTTGCTTCATCTAGTGTTAATCGCCGTTTATGCGGTGTATTTAGTCCTTTAACATTTAAGGACAAGATATTGAGTGTCATTAATGCGTATGAAGGCGGGCAGCTGTGGTAAGCTCTTTGTGGGGCGAGTGGTTATCGTAATTTAGAGGTAAAAAGGTATTGTAGTTGGTATGTCGTGAAACTCGTTGCGGGGGTAGCATTAGTGTGGTGCAATGCAGGTCGCAGGGGCGAAGTGGTGAGAGGCTAAATTTCCTTCCTAACAGGAAAGTGACAGGCAGCGAAGTTGTGCGCTCAGTGTAATATGACCCCGACAGAATTATAGCGTGGTCAAGTTGTGTATAGAGCATTATTTGTAGTTTGGCGGGTGCCTTGCGTCTCCTGAGATACCATATTGGGGTAGGAGAGTTGGGATAGTGGGGTGAGTACCAGAGGGGGGACTTCTGGTATGCGAACTGGGTGATATAAACTATGTACAAAGGGCCGTCAGAGAGAATGCCTTGCGGCTGAGACGGCAAAAACATGGCTCCTCTGAGCCTGGTGGGGGGGAAATGTGGCAAACCACACCGTGGTCGGCCCTCGTAGCCATCAGAACTGAACTTCTGCTCTAAGGCGTGGTGTTTTTCGGCACTGGCCTCTAATCTTGCGGGTTGGTGCTACAACTAGATCAGGCCGCGGGGGGGGGGACCGCATGGAATTTCAGGAACCCTGCCTTATTGGCAGGTAACAGTCCGTGCGGTATGGGCATTCCACAGAGGTGGCCGGGGGTGTGTGGGTGCTATAGGACGAACTTCAAACACTTTGCATCACCGCCGCGAGAGGACCCGAGTTAGAGTCCCGCCGCGGCTGCGAGGCCCAATATATACATCATTTGCTAACCACCCCAGCCCCGTAACACTACTAAGTCAGTAGCCCAAGTATAAAACATTCTAGCGTAGCCTGCCAGTAGCCCTTAAGAAAAGTGTGGGAAAACCACAGATAAAAATAGAGCAAATCTGCGAGGCTAGTACTGATGATTGAGAAGGTGATAAATAACTAGAAAAGAAAAAATAAGTATAACAAATTAAGTCCTGTAACAGGGAAGGTGTCGGGCTAATATGCCCTCATGTATGGAAGGAAAGGCAGCGTAAATGTTGGTATGGGAGAGTCACTTAGCTGAAGCTGCTACATTCCAGTCTTGCGGCACTTTCCACGTGGGTCTTCTGCGTTCAGGTGGGGTGTCTCTGTCAGGTTGCGGTGGTAAGGCGATATTCCACTCCGCTAGGGATCTTCTTCCTTCTTCGATGGTGGTAATATGGCGGTCCACGCCATTGCGCCTGACAATCAGGCGGGCCGGGAATCCCCAGCGGTATAGGACGTTTGCATCTCGTAGGGCTTTGGTAATGCTGTTCAGTTCTCTCCGTTTAGACAGCGTGGATGCGGAGAGATCTGTGTAAAGCTGGACTGCCGCGAATTGCTCTGGTAAATCTTGCGTGCGTCTGGAGGCTCTCATAATGCAATCTTTGGTGGTAAAGTAGTGCAGCTTCACTATAGTGTCCCTTGGGACTGTCACAGGCAGAGACTTCGGCTTAGGCAGCCTGTGTATGCGGTCAATGAGGAAGTCCCGTGGTGTAAGGTCTAGAACTAGGAGTTGGAAGAGGCTTATGGCATAGGCCTGGAGATCTTGTGGTAGAACGGCCTCAGGTATGCCGCGAAGGCGGATATTACTGCGCCGATCCCTATCTTCATGGTCCGCTACCTTTTCTGTAAGGCGATGTAGTTGCTCTTTGAGTTCTGTGTAAGCATCTGCCAGGGTATTATGTGCAGATATTATTTCTTCCGATTTGTCCTCTAGACGGGACGTCCTGTCTCCCAAGGCTTGTATGTCCGATCTGATGTCCCGCGCCATTTTGGACATTTCAGATTGCAATGATGTCTGCATTGCCTGTAGCATTTTGTGGATCGAAAGATCCGTGGCTGGTGCATCCGCCGGCTCCGAGACCGAGGTGAGGTCGCTGGCATCAGAGCACGCCGCTGGGGATCTCGGCATTCCGGCGCCATTTTGGGCCTGTAAATGCGGCGAGGATAGCTCCTGGACGTGTAGCACGGTTTGTTTGTGCCTGGTTTTTTTGGCGGATTTCATTGTCATACTGTTGTCTTCTTCCTCCTGTCCGTTTCAGTGGGTAAAATAGGCAGATTATCGCTATGAAAGTCGCTGTGGAGGGTCGTTTCACGGAGGAGCTAACAGCTCATGCGACCGTTCAGTTGAGCTGTCAGGCCACGCCCCCCCCTCTTAATTAATTTTAACGCACAAAATTTGAGTCCCTGTGGATTCTGACTGTGGTGTTGCTTAAAATGCTGGGGGACACTGTGAGTTTCTATACCCTTCTTAATGTTCCTTATGTGTTCGGAAACCCTAATATGCAGACATCTATTTGTTCTCCCTATGTACATTTTATTACAGGGGCATATTAGTAGGTAGATAATGTTTTTAGAATAGCAGGTCAGCTGATCTCTTATGGCATATTCCTTATCCCTAATTTCTTTAGTATTTTTTATATTAATTTTTTTACTATTAGTTTCCCTGCATGCTAGGCATGTCCCACATCCATAAAAACCTTTGCTTTTTGTTAAAAAATTATCATTTTTACTACCCCCCCCACCCCCCCTTATCCGCTGGCTTGATGATAAGGTCTTCGTTCTGTTGTATATTTTTTTAAGTTTTTGTTCCAATGGAGGAAAGATTTTTTTGATATTTATTCGTGTGTTTAATCTTGCTAACTTTCTTCATCACCATCGTCTCAAAAGTCTGTATCTTGCTAGAGATCATATTTTTGGGAAAGAATTTTGATTTCTCTTTGAGATTGCTATGTATGAATGGGGAGATGGTGGTTTGTTCTATTGTATTGCTCCTATTGTGAAAAAACTTTTTTAAACATAGTTGTCTAATAAAACGATTAAGATCTATAAAAAATTCAAAAGGTTTAAAATCGGACGTTGGTGCAAATTTAAGTCCTTTATTTAAAATCTCTAACTCATTTTTGTTGAGCTCTTTTCCTGAAAGGTTAAAAATCCCTTTACCTTCTACATCCTTCCTCTTTTCTCCCTGTTGTGTTTCCTTTCCTCCTCGTCTTCTATTTCTCCTTCTTCCCACGATCTTCTCCTTTTGCCCGGTGAGTCCCATTCCCGTGACTCTTGTATTTGTTTGAATCTGGGTTGTATGGGGCTCTTGTGAAAAGGAGAAGTTCTGGGGGAAGTGTTGTGTTCTAAAATCTGAAGGTGATTGTAGGTGGAATGAATGAATGAATTCTGTTGTCTCCTAGGGGACCTCTGTATATTTCTTGTGGGATCACGGCGGTTCCCTGGGGCATTTGCAACTACCTCACTATAACTTCTAACATGATCATTTTTTCTTAGTTCTTGCCTGAAAATGTTAGTATTGTTAGAAGAATTAGTTCCATATTGCTCTCCTATTCTTTTATCTTGTCTTTTAAATTCTTGGTTTACTATATGTTCACTTCTTCCCTCCATTCTCTTGTGGGTATAATGATACCTATCATTCCTTTGGAATTGTGGGTACCTCTGACTTGTATTTATCTGTGAGTAATAGTTCTGTTGGTGATATCTTTCTTGGCTAGGGGATCTCTTCCTTCTGTTTTGTCTCTGACGACTTTGTGTTCTCCCCCTATATTGTTTGTTCCAACTATCTGGTTTCTTATTATTTCTTACGTTTCCTGTTTTATAATCTTCTAAATCTCTCAGATATTTACGTCTCTTAGTATCTATCACTTCTTTCTCTGTTTTGTCTATTTTTCTTTTTATCTCTACAATGGTCTCATTAAATGTTTCTGGACTAGTCGTGGCCTTTTTTGGAATTTTTTATGTCCTCAACCAGCTTAATCATATTCTCTTCTCTCCTTGCCTTGCACTCAAATTTTGTGCGTTAAAATTAATTAAGAGGAAGTGGAGAGGTGGAGATTTTCTTCAACAAATTGGAAAGGAGGAAATGTCATTTATTTATAATTTTTCTTTCCTCCATTGGAACAAAAACTTAAAAAAATATACAACAGAACGAAGACCTTATCATCAAGCCAGCGGATAAGGTGGGGTGGGGGGGAGGTAGTAGTCTTATCGAAAGACAAATACATAGGTGAGGCAGAGAGACTACTATCGGCTGTCCAAACATATAGGAAATTACCATCGAATCCAAGCCGGGAAGTTGCAATTAAATTTGAGGAATTTATTAAAGAAGGATTAGATAATCTCATCTTATCTGATTCAGCAAAATACTTGCATATAAGCAAATACTTGAATATTCAGAATCCACAAATCCCAGTGTTTTACTGTTTACCAAAAATGCACAAGCACTTAACAGACCCACCAGGGAGACCCATAATTTCTGGAGTAGATAGTATATCGTCAAGAACATCAGAATACATTGATGTCCTTCTCCAACCAATAGTTGTGAAAAATGTCACATACTTGAAGGACACAATACATATCCTCCAGATTTTAAGCAATATTAAATGGGAAGAGAATTACATATTAGTAACTTGTGACGTGAGCGCCCTTTATAGTATTATTCCACACAGTAAAGGAATTGAAGCAGTGCAATATTTTTTAGAACGGTCTGATTTTAAACAGGAACAGATAGATTTTATCAAAGAAGGGATATTCCTCATTCTAACCAATAACTTCTTTTGGTTTAAAGACATTTTTTATCTCCAAATCAATGGAACGGCGATGGGGACCAAGTTCGCATGAGGTTACGCCAATTTATTTATGGCATACTGGGAAGAAACATTCATTTTGCACAGTCACTTTGCAGCGAACTTGGTCACCTATCGCCGCTACATTGACGATATATTTTTTTATTTGGAGAGGAGATGATATTAGTCTGGAACTTTTTTTAACCTTTTTAAATAACAATGATTGGGGGATTAGACTCACCTCCACCCATAGCAACTCAGATATCAACTTTTTAGACTTGAATATTTTTATAGAAGAAGGAACACTCCACACCAAAAATTATTTTAAAGAAGTGGATTGTAATGGATATATTGACTTAACAAGCTGTCATCACACCCCATGGCTTACGAATGCACCAAAGAGCCAATTCATGAGACTAAGAAGAAATTGTACGCAAGAAAGATATTTTTTAATACAAACACAAGTCATAAAGGGTCAATTTTTAGAAAAGGGGTATAATGAAAAGAGTCTACAATCAAGTATTGAGGAAATCAAAAGATTGAAAAGAAGTGACCTACTTTCTTACAACAAAAAGAAAACACAAGATGTAGGAAGAAATAAATTTAAGATCCCGTTTGTTTGTGACTATTCAGCAAGGAACAAAAAAGTAAGATATGCCATTAATAAATATTGGCATCTGCTACAAGATGACCCAATCCTAAAGGAAATTCTGCCATCTAAACCTCAGATAGTACATAGGGGGTGCAAAAATATTAAACAGATTTTAGTCAATAGTGTCTTAAAAAACCCTTCCAGTAAAAATGATAATTTTTTAACAAAAAGCAAAGGTTTTTATGGATGTGGGACATGCCTAGCATGCAGGGAAACTAATAGTAAAAAAAGAAATATAAAAAATACTGAAGAAATTAGGGATAAGGAATATGCCATAAGAGATCAGCTGACCTGCTATTCTAAAAACATTATCTACCTACTAATATGCCCCTGTAATAAAATGTACATAGGGAGAACAATTAGATGTCTGCATATTAGGGTTTCCGAACACATAAGGAACATTAAGAAGGGTATAGAAACTCACAGTGTCCCCCAGCATTTTAAGCAACACCACAGTCAGAATCCACAGGGACTCAAATTTTGTGCGTTAAAATTAATTAAGAGGAAGTGGAGAGGTGGAGATTTTCTTCAACAAATTGGAAAGGAGGAAATGTCATTTATTTATAATTTTAATACTTTAGTTCCATTTGGATTGAATTTAGATTTCGAATTATGTCATTTTTTATAAGTATTCCTTCTGCAATACCTCCACCTTTAGTATCTCCCACCTCCCTCATATATTTCTTTTAAGTATTTCTATGTATAATGGGTAGGATTCCACATTTCTAATTTATTGCACTTTATATCTACCCCTTTTGTATTTATATTGTGGATGTCCTTGTTTACTATTTTTTATCCAGTCCACTTTTATCATTCAGTAGGATTTTATTTACCTTGATATTAAGTATTTTAATTAGGAGCTATTTTAGTCATCAATCAATTTCATGATATATAATGATATTCTTATGTAATCTTTCCTGACGCTCTCCTTCTTTTGTCTATTTTTCTTCACCTGTTTTATATGAATTACATATGCGAGATGGGACTTATTATTAATAAGGACGTTCTGTGAACATTTCCGTGAAAGAACCAAGTGGTTATATGCGTTCCACGAAGAACCAATAGGAAGACAAGCAGTAAGTGACATGCAAACGCACACGGCAGCCGGTCACGTGTGCGCCTCACGGACCGGTCACATGTGCGTTCCACAAACAGAACTTCCGGGTCTACGGATGCCGGCATGGACGCATTAATGAAGTATACGTCCTATGGATTAACATGCCCGTCCGACACAGATGTCGGAAATTAAGCAATTTACACCACATAAAAGCAGGAAAAGCCATTTGCCATTTGAGAATCTACACCAACTGAGGAAGCCAGCCCCTGGCGAAACGCGTTTTGGTTTATAGGACTACCTGTTTTACCATTTTGATTCATTTGAATCTTTGTTATTATTTTTATGTTATTTATTATTTTATTTTATCTAATACATTTCTTCCTGATTCATTGGATACTGATCCTTTTGCATCTTTACCTATCCTTTGGGAGTGCAAGATACCAGGAGGATACAAGGAAAGGGTAGTGGATCCCCTTTAAAGATCCCGAGGCGTATACCACTAGAGCCAGGTGACCCTTTGGCTCTATATTTGTGAGTTCAAAATTGATATGTGTTCTGTCTCCATTGTTCTTTTGTATCACATATGTCTGCACTATGATTTGGTTATCTGTCATTTGCAGGCTATAATACAGTGTCATCCATATATATCGTTTATACATTCTTACAGGTATTTCAGTGCTCCACTTATTTTCTATCTTTGTGGTTGTGATTTGTGAAGATTAAGGGAATCCTTTACTTAAGTGTAGCGCCTGATCTCACCTTTCTGGTGGAGTGTGCACTTTTTTGTTTGCATATAGTGTACTTATGCTTAGACAGAATGTTCTGGCTCTCTTTAATTAGTAGTGAAGGCATAGAGCAGAACCCAGAAGATCCCAGGTAAGAAGTAAATCTGTTATAAAACTGTTTGACTAATTACAAAGAGGGGGAGCCAAAGCACTCTTTGCACCATTACGTCTATAGCAAGTTGCAGTTTATATGGTGGTTGGCAAGATTATTTGATTTAATAAACACGTCTGAGTCTATCTAACCATTTCATCCACATCAATTGGTATTAGTAAGATGGATGAAGTAGAAAACTTCAAACATAAAAAGATAACTTAAGAACTTAAGACTGAAGACAGTTGTCCACATTCTAAACTAAAACAAAGCCTAAAATGTGTGCCATGTGTTTTTAATGCATGAGTTTCTTTTTAAGGATACCTAATACATATTTTATAGGGGGGGTGAAGGGGGATAGATTATGTTATTAACACTATAGGGTCAGGAATACATGTTTGTGTTCCTGATGTCATGGAGTAACACTTCCGGGTTCGGCACTCAGCAGTGAGGAGCCGGACCCCGCCCCCCTCTGACACAGCTCTGACGGTATTTAGTAACAGGCTCAGCTACTGGGAGCTACTTCAACCAGACTTACCTCTCCACAAGCTCAGACAAGCCGTTCCTGCCTTTGAGCAAATTAAAGGATTGCTGCGTGCCATAAAGGATTACTGGAGAACGGATACTTTGCTACTTTACAAGTGGACCATATCTCTGAACTATTGGAGGACTACCCATATTAACCTTAAGTATATCTTTCAGCTATTTGTCTGCAATATCATTTATTAATGAACTAATGCTTGCTTACTCAAATCTTCATTGCTACAACTTACTAATCACATGAAGGACAACTCCCATCATGCTTATTCACTATGAACTGTTTCTTGCTTTGCAATTACATTCAGTGCTTCAAGTTACTAATCTCATGAAGGACAATTCCCATGATGCTTATACACTATGAACTGTTTCTTGCTTTGCAATTACATTCAGTGCTTCAAGTTACTAATCTCATGAAGGACAACTCCCATCATGCTTATTAACTATGAACTGTTCTTGCTTTGCAAATATTCTTAGCTACTTGATTATTGTTCCTATTGAAGATTATTTTCATGAACGGATGTTACTTAATGCATCTCTGAAGAAATACTTAATAATGAACTTTGTGTTGTTGATTACTTGCACTGCTTCTTATTGGATTATTGCCTAAATGCAATTCATTTAAGTTTAACACGTATTAAAACTTCGGTTGAATCAAGTTACCAGTGATTCTCTCTTTTCTTAAAGCTACAGTAGTGATACTTAAGGATTCTCCATTTCTTCACTATTGTAATTAGGGAGATTACAAGCTGCAGTTGAGTTCCAATCCAAATCACCCCTAGTAGCGTAACACCTGATCCTACAATGTTCCATTAACAAAAAAAAAACAACAACAAAAAAATCATACTTTTGCTTATTATAATATTTACACATAAAGCATAAATAAGCAGAACTCAAAATTATTCATGTATACACTGATAAGCCACAACAGTAATTGTCTAAACATATCTAATCATTTAAGTCCTGCAAGTTGTGATGTGGGGCCTCCAAATATCATATTTGTTTTTCCTGCACATTGCACAGGTGGTAATTTGGAATATGATCTGAGGAATTTGGAGGCCAAAGCAACACTTTCTACCTCTTTGACATGTTCCTCAAACCATTCCTGAACAATTTTTGCAATGTTGCATTGTGAATTATCCTGCTTCAAAAGGTCACTGCAATCAATAAATGCAATTGTCAAATTGTCATGAAGGAGTGTATGAGGGAACAATCTCTATGTTGGAAGTATATGTCAAACTACCATCCACATGAATAGGACCCAATGTTTCCCAGCAAATCATTGCCAAAAGCATAACACTGCCTCCACTGTCTTTCCATAGTGCATCCTGCTGCCATCTCTTCTCTTTTAGATCATCTTTTAGATCAGGTGAATGTCCATTCACCTGATTTAAAAGATTACAGGCAACCTTCTTCCACTGCTCCATAGTCCATTTCTGACACTCACATCCCCTCTGAAGGCACTGGGCATGGGTCATCATGGGCACTATGACCAGTCTGTGGCTAATCAGCCCCATAAGCAGCAAACTGTGATTGACTCGGTGTTCTGACACCTTTCTATTATGGCCCTAACAACGGTTCACCAGTTGTTGTCATTGTCCTTCCTTGCACCACTTGTAGTAAATACTAACCACTGCATATTGGAAACATCCCACAAGACTTGTCGTTTTGGACATTCTCTAACCCGATCATCTAGTCATCAGTATTTGGCCCATGTCAAAGTTACTAAGATCTTTTTGCTTGCTCATTTTTCCTGCTTCCAAAACATGAATTTCACACCCTAAAAGCCTCAGGTTTTGAATGAAGTAATGGAATATACTAATATTGTTAAAGGATTGAGCTTAACCATGGAGGAGATTTAAATAAATAGTTTTATTTATTTATTTTAGAACAGTATTAATATAAACTCAAACTAATGGCCTCTTAGCAGGCTATATTTTAACATAAGTGATAAATTAGTTTTACCTGAAATCACTATATGTATGCAGGGTTCTCATTATTTTTGTTAGAAATAACCTATATTTATGAAAAATGTATAGAATTTTGTTTTATTATGCCTGTCACGTATTAAATTGAAGATTATAAATATACATAGTGAACTCCTGAGTGGAATTTTAATATGCACTTCTGAACCATAAATCTTGGGAACTCAGGAGAAAACCAACTTGAAAGCTTTATAAGGTGATTTACATCTCTGTGTCAGGTGTTCATGTCCCTTGCAATGTGCTCTCAGCAGTTTGTGATTATGAATTACATCCATAATGGACCTAGCTTTGATCAGTTGACTTTGATATTTTGAAATATTTTGCTTTTTATCTCGTGCTCACATAGTATTGCAAAATTCTTTGAATTACAGACAATTTATACCTATGTTATTGCAGGTGTAGTTATTAATTTTATTCTGTATTGGATTTTACAATTACTTTCATAATAGAGTACATATTCTCTATTCTTTAATATGTATGTTGAATATTTGTTTTAACAATGAATTTCAGCTTTATGGTTACAGAAACACTCGAAGCACCATAACTATTAGATCATATTGTAGCGTGCTCTAGTGGCTATGGTGTTCTGAAGCCCTCCCTGCAAGCTTATTTTGAATGGAAATGATATCTTTAAATTTGAAAACAATGGGAATGGAAATATTTTAAACACCACAATATAAGAAGAAAATAATACATTTTGATGGACAGATTCTTAGTACTTTGTGGTGATTATTGTTAATGAATTATCCAATTAACCTAGAAGACATATAATGGACTAGACAATTTATAAAGTAATTGTTGTGTCATAGTAAGGAAAATAAACATTTAGCAAGCACTTAGCACGTGACACATGTAATCCCCTGGAATTTTCATTGATCACATGTTATATTTAACAACTCTATGCAGCCTAACTGTTGTTCATTCATCAAAATATGTGTTCCCAATGAAAATTACTCTCAGCAAGCATCAATTAATGCATACTGCATATGGAAATGTTACACTTGGTGCTTCATTGTTCCTACTCAGAAATACTATCATAAATTTCCTTAGTCTGAAAGGAGAGGAAGAAAAAAAAAACAAATGGCAAAATGTAGGCAAAAACAAATGGTCTGTTAAAAATAATTAACCTATCTATTTTAGGCTGAAGTTTGCTACTCAGATTTTAATTTACTAAAAATCAGGGTTTAGTAAAAAATCCTGTTAGGATATCAAGGTCCATTTACACTATGGCTGGAGTTACTGGAGTTAGCAGTAAGATGAAACAACATGAGCAAGTTGGGGGAACTTAGTAAACTATTGACTATATAAATTTACAACACAAATATAGTTATTTAGTGGGTACACTGATTCATCTGCTCTTCTATATTACAGAATTAAAGACTCTTGATTTTCCTTTTTATTTTATGGGGTGACAAAACTCTGATGAGTTGCTCTAAAAATAGAAGCAATAATTAATGGAAAAGTAGACTTGGTTAATAGGAATTGCTGAACACATACTTACAGTATGTTTGAGGATGGACTTGTACAATGGGTATAATATAATAATAAATCAAAAAGTGCTGGCATATTATTTGTGAACATCCTAATCTTAAATTGTTTTCTAAACATGAACATTCTTAACAATCATGCTTTGGGGAATAATTAGCCATTATCTAAGGAAGATAATGTAGCAATAAGCTGGTTTCTGAAATCTAAGTTGGATTGCACAGCTAACAGATTGTGCTAATATGGAAGCACCAACTTTCGTCATTGATGAGACACAGTTTTGCGAGAACATTAGAAGCAATAAAATCAGCACAGTGTATTTGTGAGAACCTGAGATGTCCCTTTCTTATCTGCCTAATGTGCCGTGAAGAAATCACTGTATCCACTGGAGACTGCAACTAATAGAACATTTTTCATGCCTGATATAATACAATATACTTTTAAAAGTCTGTTGACTCAATGCATATTTTGATGTTTTAAAGCAGCAGGGGAACTGACAGTGATTCATTTTAAAAGCATTTCATGCAAAATAAATTATCTGAAAAATGTACAAGTGTAATTGGAATGTAAAATGAATGTATCTATATGAATGTAAAATTTATATATATATATATATATATATATATATATATATATATATATATATATATATATATATATATATATATGGAAGACTGGGCCTGTAGTTGTGGGAGGGGATAAATCAACACAAACTGCTTAAACTCCAAACAAGCTGGTCTTGACTTTCTGTGGCCCACGCAAGTATTATTTTTACCTCACTCTAGCTCATGGGGCACTGCAGCGTCTGGCCCTGCCACGGCTTCTATAACTATTTTTTTTTTTTTTTTTTTTTAAACCATAAGTTTGTTTGTTCAGCCATTCGGATATGGCGAATTTCACTATTAATGCAAATTCAGCCTTTTTCAATTGTACATAGCATCACAGCGATGCCTCATTCTGCTTACTGTCCCTCACTAGGCCATATCGACTTTTATAATTTCAGTTCGGTATCCTATAAATTCACATTTTATTTGTCTACCCTCTGGGTATTCAGGCACTCATTGGGCCTACATTGTTTAATAATAATATGGCTAGGTGTTGCAACTGACTGTATACATTTATGTCAGGCCCAAACTTGGGCCTATACATGTGGTCAAGAAAATATTCTCTGTACACATAAAATGTAAAAATTCCTTACCCTCTATAAAAGGGAATATCTTCTAAATGTCTAAAATATTCTAAATGTCTAAAATATTCTTACTAAACAAACTCATAAAATGTATCATATGCATTTGTCAGTCACCCTACAATTTCATGGTTTTTTTTTTTATGGTTGCCCTCTGGGTATTTGGGCACTCTTTATGTCTGCATTGTTTAGTAATCATGTGCCTAGGTGTTGCAACTGACTGTCTAAATTTATGTTAGGCCCAAACTTGGGCCTATACATGTGGTTGAGGAAATAGTAATATACACTTGTAAATACATTCTCTGTACACATAAACGTAACATTCCTTATTCTCTGTAAAGGGGAATATCTTCTAAATCTCTACAAACTTCTAACTAAATGACCTAAAATTCATAAAACGGTATCATGCATTTCAGTAAGTTACCCTACATTTTAATGTTTATCCGTCTGCCCTTTGGGTATTCAGGTACTCAGGGCCGCCATCAGGGGGTGACAACCATAACGGTTGTCACGGGCCCGGCGGCCCTGGGGGCAGTGGCGGCTCTAGACTTGGTGAGGCCTTAGGCGAAACTCATCCATGAGGCCCCCACTAACACCATTATTGGAAAAAAATTGCAGTTAACTTGTGTGTGTATAAGAAGCTGTAGATATTTTGAAGGGAGAGCATGCAGCACTGGATATAGAGAACTAGTCTTTGTATACATCGTTGCATTGTCTACCAGTGTGTGTCTGGCAGTGAGTATCTTTGTACATGTATGTATGTTTCTCTGAGCATGTGTATGTTTGTGTACTGCCTGTGGCCTTTGGCATTAAGTTCATGGCGAAGCTGTGTTTTATGACAGTAAAGGAGTAACTGTGGCAGGGTGAGTGTAAAAGAGCAGGAGGGTGCCAGAGTGCGGAGAGTGGTGCCTGTTTGTTTAGAGGGAGAGATAGAGTGTATGGAGGTAGGTAACAGTGTGTGTGGAGAGAGGTGACAGAGTGTGTGGGGAAAATGACATAGTGTAGGGAGGTGGCATAGTGTGAGGGGGGGACAGAGTAAGAAGGGGGTGACATTAGTGTGAGAGGGTTACATTCGTGTAAGGGGTGTGACAGAGTAAGAGGGAAGAGACAGAGAGGGGTGACAGAGTGAGAGGGGGTGACAGCGTGAGAGGGAGAGTGACAGCATGAGAGGGAGGGTGACAGAGAGAGGGGGGATGACAGAGTAAGAGGGGGCAACAGGGTGAGAAGGGGGAGACCTAATGTGTGAGGGGGGAGACCTAGAGGGAGGGGAAAACCTTGTGTGAGGGGTAGAGACCTAGTGTGAGGGGGGGGAGACTTAGTGTGAGAGGGGGGAGACCTAGTGTGAGGAGGGAGGGTGACATAGTGTGAGAGGGGGGGTGACATAGTGTGAGAGGGGGGGTGACAGTGTGAGGTGGGGTGACAGTGTGAGGTGGGGTGACAAGGTAAGTTGACAGAGTAGTGTGGGGGGTCACAGAGTAAGAGGTGGGGTAACAGGGTGAGAGGAGGTGACAGGTGAGGTGGCAGGGTGAGAGGGGGTGACAGGTGAGGTGGCAGGGTGAGAGGGGGTGAGAGGTGGGGTGACAGGGTCAGATGTGGTGTGAGAGGGGAGGCAGGGTGAGGGGGGTGACAGGTGGGGTGGCAGGGTGAGAGTGGGTGACAGTATTAGGGGGTGACAGGTGGGGTGGCAGGGTGACAGGTTGGGTGGCAAGGTGACAGGGTGAGAGGGGGGTGACAGGTGGGGTGGCAGGGTGAGATGGGGGTGACGAGGTGATAGGTGGGGTGGCAGTGTGAGAGAGGGGTGACAGGTTGAAGTGGCAGGGTGAGGGGGGTGACAGGGTGAAGTGGCAGGGTGAGGGGGTGACAGGTGGGGTGGCAGGTGGGGTGGCAGGGTGAGATGGTGGTGACAAGAGGGGTGGCAGGGTGAGGGGGGGTGACAGGTGGGGTGGCAGGGTGAGAGGGTGAAAGGGGGTGACAGGTGGGGTGGCAGATTGAGAGGGGTTGACAGGGTGAGATAGGGTGAGGAGGGGGTGACCGGGTGAAGTGGCAGGAAGAGGGGGAGTAACCGGGTGAAGGGGGGTGACAGGGTGTGATAGGGGGAGGAGGGGGTGGCAGGGTGAGGGGGGTGACAGGGTGAAGTGGCAGGGTGAGGGGGGTGACAGGGTAAGATAGGGTGAGGGGTGACAGGGTGAAGTGGCATGGTGGGGGGGGTGACAGGGTGAAGTGGCAGTGTGAGGGGGAGTGACAGGGTGAAGTGGCAGGGTGAAGGGGGTGACAGGGTGAGGTAGGGTGAGGAGGGGGTGACAGGGTGAAGGGGGTGACAGGGTGAGGTAGGGTGATGAGGGGGTGACAGGGTGAAGTGGCAGGGTGAGGGGGGGTGACAGGGTGAAGTGGCAGGGTGAGGGGGTGACAGGGTGAAGGGGGTGACAGGGTGAAGGGGGTGACAGGGTGAGATAGGGTGAGGAGGGGGTGACAGGGTGAAGTGGCATGGTGAGGGGGGGTGACAGGGTGAAGTGGCAGGGTGAGGGGGGTGACAGGGTGAAGGGGGGTGACAGGGTGAAGGGGGTGACAGGGTGAGATAGGGTGAGGGGGTGACACGGTGAGGGGGTGACAGGGTGAGATAGGGTGAAGGGGGTGACTGGGTGAGGTAGGGTGAAGGGGGTGAGATAGGGTGAGGGGGTGACAGGGTGAAGGGGGTGACTGGGTGAGATAGGGTGAGGGGGTGACAGGGTGAGATAGGGTGAGGGGGTGACAGGGTGAAGTGGCAGGGGGTGACAGGGTGAGATAGGGTGAGGGGGTGACAGGGTGAGATAGGGTGAAGTGACAGGGGGTGACAGGGTGAAGTGACAGGGGGTGACAGGGTGAAGTGGCAGGGGGTGACAGGGTGAAGTGGCAGGGGGTGACAGGGTGAGATAGGGTGAGGGGGTGACAGGGTGAGATAGGGTGAGGGGGTGACAGGGTGAGATAGGGTGAGGGGGTGACAGGGTGAGATAGGGTGAGGGGGTGACAGGGTGAGATAGGGTGAAGGGGGTGACTGGGTGAGATAGGGTGAGGGGGTGACAGGGTGAGGGGGTGACAGGGGGAGATAGGGTGAAGTGACAGGGGGTAACAGGGTGAAGTTACAGGGGGTGACAGGGTGAGATAGGGTGAAGTGACAGGGGGTGACAGGGTGAAGTGGCAGGGGGTGACAGGTGGGGTGGCAGGGTGAGGGGGGTCAAAATGTACCTTTATCCCTGGTGGTCCTGTGGGGTCAATCTGTCCCTGGTGGTCCAGTGTCCTGGATGGCTCCCTGGTGGTCCAGTGGGCTTTCCGGTCTGCAGCTCCGCCGGATGCAGAGCTGCAGACCACATGGGCAAAGTCTCGCGATCTCCATTCAGAGCGTTGCCGTGGTAACCCGCGGCAACGCTCTGATTGGCTGGAGATCGCGAGACCTCAGTCTGCAGCTCACACCCGGCGGAGCTGCAGACTGAGGCTGGCTCTCTCCCCGGGCGGACTGACAGGAGGGGCCTCGCACCCGGCGGCACAAAGGGCAAGCCGCCGGGCCCCCTCCTGTGTCGGGTCCTCGGTCATAGACCGAGAACCCGACATGTCAGTCTGCCCTCAGGCGATTTAGGCGGCCGCGAGGCCCCTGACTGCGCGAGGCCTTAGGCGGCCGCCTAAATCGCCTAATTAGAGAGCCGCCTCTGCCTGGGGGGCCCGGCCGCCCGGGCCCCACGTGTAGCGCATGCTGATGGGGCCCATCGGGTGGCCCACTCACTTAAGGCCACCTGATGGGCCCTGTATCTTCAGGGGCCCGGTCAGCGCTGCGGCCGTGCAATAGAGCGACCGGGCCCCTTTAAAAAAAATCCCAATCGCAAAGTACTGCTGGGAGGAAGTGGCCGTCACTTCCTCCCAGCTCCCTCCCCTCCGTGCCGCGCGGGAGGGAAGAAAGACAGCCCGCAGCCCGCAGGAGCCACGCCGACTCCCATCAGCCACAGCCTTCCACCTGCAAAAAAAGGTAAGAAGAATTAGCTGTATTTGTGTATGTATGTCTGTATGTATGTCAGTATGTCTGTATGTATGTTAGTATGTCTGTGTGTATGTCAGTATGTCTGTGTGTATGTCAGTATGCCTGTATGTATGTCAGTATGTATGTTAGAATGTCTGTGTGTATGTTAGAATGTCTGTATGTCTGTATGTATGTCTGTGTGTATGTCTGTGTGTATGTCAGTATGTCTGTATGTATGTCAGTATGTATGTTAGAATGTCTGTATGTGTGTGTATGTCAGTATGTCTGTGTGTATGTCAGTATGTCTGTGTGTATGTCAGTATGTCTGTATGTATGTTAGAATGCCTGTGTGTATGTTAGAATGTCTGTGTGTATGTTAGAATGTCTGTGTGTATGTTAGAATATCTGTATGTCTGTATGTTAGAATGTCTGTGTGTATGTTAGTATGTCTGTGTGTATGTCAGCATGTCTGTATGTATGTCAGTATGTATGTGTGTATGTCAGTATGTCTGTATGTATGTTAGAATGTCTGTGTGTATGTTAGAATGTCTGTGTGTATGTTAGAATGTCTGTGTGTGTATGTCAGAATGTCTGTGTGTGTATGTCAGAATGTCTGTGTGTATGTCAGAATGTCTGTGTGTGTATGTCAGAATGTCTGTGTGTATGTCAGAATGTCTGTGTGTATGTCAGTATGTATGTTAGAATGTCTGTGTGTATGTCAGAATGTCTGTATGTATGTCAGTATGTATGTTAGAATGTCTGTGTGTATGTTAGAATGTCTGTGTGTATGTTAGAATGTCTGTCTGTATGTTAGAATGGCTGTGTGTATGTTCGACTGTCTGTATGTATGTTAGAATGTCTGTATGTATGTCAGAATGTCTGTATCATGTATGTATGTATGTATGTCAGAATGTCTCTATGTATGTCAGAATGTCTGTATGCATGTCAGAATGTCTGTATGCATGTCAGTATGTCTGTATGCATGTCAGTATGTCTGTGTGTATGTTAGTATGTCTGTGTGTATGTCAGTATGTCTGTGTGTATGTCAATATGTCTGTGTGTATGTTAGAATGTCTGTGTATGTTAGAATGTCTGTGTGTATGTCAGAATGTCTGTGTGTATGTCAGAATGTCTGTGTGTATGTCAGAATGTCTGTGACTGTCTGTGTGTGTATGTCAGTATGTCTGTATATATGTATGTATGCCAGTATGAATTAATGTATGTATGTAATGTCGGTATATGTATGTGTAAGTCCTCATGCATGTGTGTCTGTATGTATGTTAGTATGTGTCTATCTGTCACTATGTATGCCTGTGTGTCTGTATATGTGTGTATGTCTCAGTATGTGTGTGTCAGTACGTATGCCTATATGCGTGTATTTCTGTTTCAGTATGTGTGTCTGTTAGTATGTATTTTTGTGTGTGTGTGTGTCTGTGTCCTTTTGTATCAGTGTGTGTTTTTGTGTCTGTGTGTATTCCTGTGGGCGGGATTTGGAGGCGGACCATGTGGGCGGGATTGGAGGCGGGCCCCAGGGGGCCCAGACCCTGAGCTGAGTTAGGGGCCCCAAAATTTCTGGTGGCGGCCCTGCAGGTACTCATTGGGCCTACATTGTTTAGTAATTTAATGTTTAATAGATATGCCCCAAATGACAGCATGTATGCAATTTAATTATGTAATTTTCATTGGGGTATAATCTAAAACAAGCTTGCTAAACCTACAGTTCTCTTGTCTGCTGCTTTTGCATTCCCTCCCTTTCTAACTCCACCCAGACTTTGTACGGTCTACATGCATTAGGAACATCATTTAGTCATGTTCAGTTTAAGCAATGAAGTTATATCTGATGCCAATATTACTGAGATATTCTACCATTATTCTAGCATTTGCTGTTGCTTTCAACCCTAATCGTCCATGCCAGTTGTGTATGCATAAGTGTTTATCATCCTCCTAATATTCAGCACGTAGGTCTTTTTAACATATATCTTTTATCTCCTGTCTCTTCCTATGTATTATGTATAGCCATCACGGCCGCTAGCCTGTTCAGCATCTGTGGCATTCTAGAGGTATTCTAGAGGCCTCTGTTCCCGTTTTGATTCTGTCTTCTGACACCTCTTTTTATTTGTTCAGTGGGTCTAATGCCTTCACATATGGAGGTACTAGACCTTCACTACATTCCCATGATATGGCCCTCTGTGGGCAGCCCAATATGACCAATTCAGCTCCTCGTTTGGGCTTTGCATAAGTATCTTCCTGCATTGTGGGGTTTATACAGTTGCAAGAAAAAGTATGTGAACCCTTTGGAATGATATAGATTTCTGCACAAATTGGTCATAAAATGTGATCTGATCATCATCTAAGTCACAACAATAGACAATCACAGTCTGCTTAAACTAATAACACACAAAGAATGAAATGTTGCCATGTTTTTATTGAACACACCATGTAAACATTCACAGTGCAGGTGGAAAAAGTATGTGAACCCTTGGATTTAATAACTGGTTGAATCTCCTTTGGCAGCAATAACCTCAACCAAACGTTTCCTGTAGTTGCAAATCAGAGGTGCACAATGGTCAGGAGTAATTCTTGACCATTCCTCTTTACAGAACTGTTTCAGTTCTTGGGATGTCTGATGTGAATTACTATCTTGAGGTCATGCCACAGCATCTCAATCGGGTTGAGGTCAGGACTCTGACTGGGCCACTTCAGAAGGCGTATTTTCTTCTGTTTAAGCCATTATGTTGTTAATTTACTTCTATGCTTTGGGTCATTGTCCTGTTGCAACACCCATCTTCTGTTGAGCTTCAGCTGGTAGACAGATGGCCTTAAGTTGGCCTGCAAAATGTCTTGATAAACTTGGGAATTCATTTTTCCTTTGATGATAGCAATCTGTCCAGGCCCTGACGCAGCAAAGCAGCCCCAAACCATGATGCCCCCACCACCATACTTTACAGTTGGGGTGAGGTTTTGATGTTGGTGTGCTGTGCCTCTTTTTCGCCACACATAGTGTTGTGTGTTTCTTCCAAACAACTCAAATTTGGTTTCATCTGTCCACAGAATATTTTGCCAGTAATGCTGTGGAACTGTAGTGTTACTTACCTTGTCCGGGAGCCGGCCGAGGTCCTCTGTTCCCGGCGCGCACAGAACCCGATGACGGCGGGCGCTGACCACGGAATGCGGTCACGTGTCCCGTCTAGCTTGGAGAGCGCGCCGCGCGTCACGCGCACACTCTTATAGGGAAAGTGGGAGCCGAAAATCAAAACGGTCTCCCATTGGCCCCTGTCACCCCACAATCCCCATAAACTCACATATTGGGGGTGTGGATATGACAGGGGCCAATCAAGAATAAGTTGAAGGTATTTAAACTTACCTCTCCCTTTACTCCCTGCCCTATAGTGGTTTCTATTTCAGTTCCCTTTAGCACTTGTGTTCAGTTGTGTTCCTTCGTATTGACCTTGGCTTTGTTTCTGACTACGTTATCTCTTTATCCTTATCTGTTCTGTTTGCCGGCTTGCTGTTTACTGTGTACCAGACCCCGGCTAGTCCTAGTTTACGCTGTCTCTCTGTGCCCTTGACCTCGGATCGTTCCTGACTCTGTCTCCTCTCATATACGTCGAGTCCGGCCATTCTAAGGTCCGGTAGACGTATCTCTCCTCTGTGTCTTTTGTCGAGTTGAATCCTGCGAGTTGGGGTATATTTGCGTTACAGGAACATCCAGGTGCTCTTGTGCAAACTGTAAACGTGCAGCAATGTTTTGTTTGGACAGCAGTGGCTTCCTCTGTGGTATCCTCCCATGAAATCCATTCTTGTTTAGTGTTTTACGTATTGTAGATTCGCTAACAGGGATGTTAGCATTTGCCAGTGACTTTTGTAAGTCTTTAGCTGACACTCAGGATTCTTCTTCACCTCATTGAGCAGTCTGCGCTGTGCTCTTGCAGTCATCTTTACAGGACGGCCACTCCTAGGGAGAGTAGCAGCAGTTCTGAACTTTCTCCATTTATAGACAATTTGTCTTACCATGGACTGATAAACAGCAAAGCTTTTGGAGATACTTTTATAACCCTTTCCAGCTTTATGCAAGTCAACAAATCTTAATCGTAGGTCTTCTGAGAGCTCTTTTGTGCGAGGCATCATTCACATCAGGCAGTGCTTCTTGTGAAAAGCAAACCCAGAACTGGTGTGTGTTTTTTATAGGGCAGGGCAGCTGTAACCAACACCTCCAATCTCATCTCATTGATTGGACTCCAGTTGGCTGACATCTCACTCCAATTAGCTTTGGAGATGTCAGTAGTCTAGGGGTTCACATACTTTTTCCACCTGCACTGTGAATGTTTACATGGTGTGTTCAATAAAAACATGGCAACATTTCATTATTTGTGTGTTATTAATTTAAGCAGACTGTGATTGTCTATTGTTGTGACTTAGATGATGATCAGATCACATTTTATGACCAATTTGTGCAGAAATCATTCCAAAGGGTTCACATACTTTTTCTTGCAACTGTATATATAACACTTTTTCTTGTAACATTACAGTATACCACTTAGTCTTGCCAGGCCTAAACCAACCGTCCTATACAGCCCTAACTCAGCCTGCAAAACTCTGTTATAGTTCTGACATTATATAATTATTTCTCATATCGTGGCACTTCATCCTTGCACAGTATTAGCAATGTTATATGTCTCAAGTAACCTACATCGATACCATATAATCTATTGTGTTCGTTGTATACTGGTCATCCTTTGGCATGGGTCCTATAGTCTGCCCTCTACTGCATGCCATGTTACTACCATTCTAGCCTTGTATGTACGTAGCGGGGAATCGCGATGCAGCCTAGAACAAAAATTAACCCTTATTCAACCCCCCAATAACGACAGACCACTTAGAATGGATGAAACAGGCCACAGAATTTATTATCACAAACTAAATTACTGCATAACACATCCATAACTTTATTTATTAAATCTCTTCTTTTTCTGTAACCAAAAACGTTAGACATAAATAAACATATATTAACATATATACATATATAACTCCACACATAGTGTTATACAGTGACCCAACCATCCTTGCCAATAAACATACAGTGGTTCCTAATCACCACTTCCTCTCACCTCCCCCTTGTCATAAAAATCATATCTTTGCAATGCCCGCCATCAGCCGATCTTATCCACGCTCGATGGGCACAACACCTCAGGCAACCTAATGTTAACTGTTTGAAGCAGGGGAGGTTGAGACCTTAAAAACTTGTTCATCTAATTCCATATACTTAAACGTAACCCCTCAAACTCAATTGCCAATGACATACCCCCGGCTAGCTGTGACTAAATATACTAATAGGGCGGGCGGGAGGGAAGCTGTTTGCTGGCCCGAATCCCAATTGGCACTGAGGTAAGACCTCCCCCACACTAACGTACACAGAACATAATCCCACCCACACACTCTTTCCCAACCAATCCCATGCATCTATCCCCACACTCCTACATGTGCCCTTGTCTGCTTAGCTGCGCTATCTCCCCAGGGCCTAAATACTCTTCCTACCTTTCCAATTGGACATTACTTTGTATGCTTATCCTTTTGTTCATTCCATACATCCATAGCCCTCATACAGCCCTATTTCTCCAACCAGCAGCTCAGGACTGACATTGAGCAATCTGTCTTCTGCTACAATTCCTCTACACAGGGCTCTCACTCCATATGATTACACATGGCCCTCCAGGGGCAATGACTATAGAATTTCGGCCCCTCATTTGGGCAATAAAACACAAATGTACAACCTTTTATCCTACATTCCATTATTCCATTATTACACTCGGGCTTTGTTAGGCCGACAAGGTTTCTCATAGAGCCCTCTCTCGACACACTCCCAAGAACCTAGAACCAATCACTACACATTTAACATATCCAGGCCTCTTTGTTCTGTCACTGTTTTAACTGTTTTAGTTTTAACCTCACCTCTACTTTGCGTCACTTGCTAGTTCTGGTATATTGCTTCATCCAGTATGCTATGGGATTCTATTATGTGATGGTAGTCTATTTCTCAGGGTGTTCTTTCTCATATATACTTCAGGCCCTTCTAGTAGAAGGATGCACAGTGGGAACTCATTCCTAGATTCAGTACATCAGGTATTCAGCATTCAAGGTAATCCTTTAATTTTGAGTTATTCCGCTTGTTCGCAATGTAATGTTTTGATAGGCCTTTCACAAGACCCTACTTGCTCTAAACTTGCCGCTCTTTATCCTCAACTCAATTTGTAAGTTGTACTCTTGCCTTGAGAAATACAGGGGTCATGTTGTACAATTATTCCATCCACCTCTTTTTATGGCATTTCTTACATATAGAAACACGCTAGGAGCATATCAGTATGCTCTCACCAGGTTTACTTCATACCGACCATTGCATGTGTAGTCAACTGGGTCACTTATTATACAGTTCAATTTCCTTTGGTTAGTTGGTATCAGATATCAAGAGTATTTTGTGGCACTTAATTTACCTACCTTACTGGCAATCTTACGTTGCATTTTCAGTGTTGCCGTAGTTCTAAATTATGAAATCCCTAGTATTTTAGTTTTGGACCTCTGTACACTTTCTTTTGCCCATAACCTTTCTATTCACTTATTCTTGCCATCAACTCTGCCAAGGTATGCCTAATCATGCCATGGTTTTTTGCATTTACGTTTTTCAAGTCACCATGCAAGTGACTTGCTATATGATACTACCTCCCTTCTTACAACAGCCATTCTCTACACATTCTCTTATGTTTAGCTTGGTCTAACTGTTAGGGTTCCTTTAGTTTTTGGTTTTCTTGTGCCATTATTTAGCAGTCCCATGAGGCCAACTACGACCCTCAACCATGGAGGTATTCACTCGGACCAAGTAATAGTTACTGCCTTGCATTTCTGCCCTCTTGGCAAAAACAGTTAGGGACTCACCTGTCACAGCCAACTTATTTTAAATCTCTTTAATCCTCACCTAGAGGCCAACACCCTGTCACAATGCACGGTGGCAGACGTACCTAACGGGCCAAATCATAAGTAGAGCCTCTCATCGCCACTTGACAACTAGTAAGGTTCCCAAGTCACCAAATTAATGTAATTGTTTCGCCACTTGGCATAACATAGGTCAGCCAGTATATTAGTGTTATACAATATCTCCCACTAACAAATTTTCTCTTTCAGGTATGGTTATAAATACAAAAAAACAAGTCCTGCACTCAAACTCCCATCACTCCTGGGCGGCAGCAACGACCATAGTACACATCAGCCCCAATACATACAGTAAAAACCAAAGAAAAAAAAGTTACCTGCGCTCTTTTCCAAATCCGTATGTATATTTGAACAAATGGAGGTTATTTAGTTACTCCAATGGCCATTGGAGGGAATGCCCACCTGCCACGTCAAGTCAAACCTCTCAGGTGGATTCTACACTAAACTTTCATCTTGTTTCCTTGAGCTTCTGGCAAAGACAACTCTTATGAGACAGAGAGGGGTATTTTTTTTTATATACCCCCTGCATACGGAACACATGGGATGGGGGGCAGCATTGTAGCATAGCTGTGTGATACAAAAAGTGAATACAAATGCAAAAAAAGTCCTGAGCTCAAACTCCCATTACTCCTGGGCAGCAGCAACGACCATAGTACACATAAGTTATAAATGCTGATAACATTTAAAGTATTGATTGTGTAATGTCGACACATATTAAAGTGTTAAACTATTAACTTTTTGCCATCTTTTTACAGGCCTACCTGAACATCGGTTTCGGCACACAGCAAATAACGTATGCACCACTAATATAACTAGGCTTATTGTCCCCGTCCACACCTGTCTCCTCACAAGTTAATGAGTGCTGGCAGTCCTCCTATACTGGATATATTGTTTTTCCCCATGACTTTAAGCACCCGGCTACTTTATCTAATAGCCTGAGTGCAAGCACTCTTTGGAATATATATATTGTAGCGGACCGTTTCAGCAGACAAGGGGTTAAAATCCGTTTAGGCGATAATCCCCTTTTCACAGACAGGCACAGCTACTGTAAAATCACGAATTGGATATAGGTGAATGCACCAAACTCCCTAACTGCATACAAGGGAATAAGGTAGCACTCCAAACTCCCGAACTGGAACCTCACGAATAGCTGCTAGCAGACGAACAGGAAAAGCTCCCAAGCGGCTTACACTCCTGGCAGTCAGTCCCTATCAGCATACAGTGAATCCCCCCAAGGACGAGACAAGGCTCCGTGTTGAGGGTCAAGCAGTGGTCTGTTTATTGAGGGCTAACTGCCCCTGTATTTATGCAGGTCTCCCACCTGGTGGACACTTCCCCAGGGGACCAGATGGAAGACTGTGACAAAAGACAGACAAGTACCAATTACAGACATACAGCAGTAAAACATCCCCACAATGCATCCTGGCTTCCTCCCCTCTGCCCTGGAGAAGTAATTCAATTATCTCCCAGGACAAAGGAAAAACTCCATTACACACGTGGGGACACAAAGACAGACTATCACTTTAAAATACATAAAGACACATTTTATACATAAAACACAGACATGTAACATATCCCCAGATAGCTCAGGTCTGAGTGCACATTATTAGGTGAATGGCACTCAGACCACACGAATACAGTTTAATTGCCATGGAGCCAATGTCTTTAATTACATGAACAGGCTCCATGGCATGGCTATCTGGGTTACAACATTCACATGAAATAAACTACCGAATTTACATGCATTCGTTAAATCCGTACGAATTAGAACCAGGGGCTGGAGGTTCAGCGGTGCCTGCACGTAAAAGTGTCCGGGTTTGGTGCATGAAAGCCGGACAGAAAAGCGCTGGCTGCCCGGGGAGCTCCAGAACACCGCCATCTAGCGGCCGCTAAGTGTAACCGCGGCCACCCAGTAACAATCAATTAAGCTGCGGTTAACCGCAGCTTCAGGGAGGTAAATGGAGGGCACACTCCAGCTTCTGGGTGGCCAATTAACAGCGCCGGCCGGCTTCCCACGGCTCTGGGGAGGCTGAAAAACGGCTGTTTGTTCGGTAGATAGCATCTGCCGAACGGCTGTGCAGAAAGGGAGAAATAAATCTTTCTGCACAGTAAAATTAACCCTTTAGCTGCCGGTCCATAATCCAAAGGCAGCAGGCGGGCAACCAGGCTCCTCCAATGCAATGTGGCGAGATTGGTCTCGTCACACATATATATATATATATATATATTCATATGCTGTAACACCCATTATTTTTGCCTAGATGTTTTTAAATAAAACTATTACATTTTGTGAGACTTAAACTGATGTTTAGTGAATGAGTGAGTATGCTAGATCTTGTATGTTATGTCAAATGGCCCCAGCAGCACCCTCATAATGTATGCATGCATAGGCAAATCCAGTCCTTTGGTTTCATATATAAATATATTTGGAAATTTGCACCACTCCCTGTTATCAATGCTTCATTCCAGGCCATTATATAACCTTGTACTGCAGAGAGTCCCAGAAGGAAGGAATTCCCAAGTAAGTGGATCAATCTCATAAGAGCAGGCATTTAATTGCTAGAGTAGAACCTGCAAAAAATTAGGTACATTGGCATTTTGGCAGTTTTATGCAATGTATGGCCATATACATTGCCTTGGTTTGGTGATTTAAAAAAAATATATTTTGTGAGCATTGAAATTGCTGCTGTTTAGTGAAGAAAATTCTAGAGGAAGGAATGAAATTTCAACTTTTTGTATGCTTATTACCTATCTTGAAGCAATATATATATATATATATATTAATATATATTTTTTTGTGGTCTGAACTTAATTTGTATATGAAAAGAGTGAAGAAGGGGAAAGTTGGTAGTGGTGTGCCATAACCAACGTACGGGTAGGCCTGTAATAAAGAGGGCATAAGATATTGCAGAAAACACACTTTATTTCGTAATTTACAACGCTAGTCATTTAAAGGCTTTTCTGGCACACTTGACATTTAAGACATTTAATATACATTTAAGCACTAATTAGCTCTTGCTTCTACAAAAAACTTCACCAAGTGATTTTTTTCCATGATCTCTCAAACTATAGCAATATGTAATAAAGGTAGTCCACTCTACCTTGCAAAAATAATCCCGAAAAAAAATAAAAAAAAATAAAATATATATATATATATATATATATATATATATATATAATGTGATAAATAAATATCTGAACTTGAGTCTGTATTCACATTGTACCACACTGATTCTAATTTCTAACCCAATCTATTTTATTAGACATGTCTTTAATAAAATAAATGTAGTAGAAAATGAGTATTTAATAGGATTAGTTTGATTGAATGCAATGGGATGCCTGTTGGCAGGGTCTTTTTTTAATCCAGTACTGCACATGAGTTTGTGCTTGGGATGGCATACCATAATATCACTGCTCTCCTCACCTGGCCTGGTGAAAAAAAATATTTATTGGGAGTCTGCTATATCTGTGGCAGACTATATGTTAGATATATAAAATGTAGAGGGGTTTGCAAGTGGCTTAGGGATGAGATATTGTTATGAATGGAGTGACAGGAACTCACTTTGGTATGCACAAGTGTATGATTCCTCATGCCACATATACTATGCTGATGGAGGTTGCTGGACTATATTATGTCACACTTCATTACTTCAGCAACTTTCATCTTTTAAAACCATATATTGTCTGCACAGTATAAGCATGATCCAGACATTGGTGAGTTTCATACAGGAAAAAAAAAAAAAACGGGGCATGGCCAGGACTCCGATGTGAACAGACGTATCTGTACGGCAGATAATAAAAAAAACGGCAAACTTAACTGCTACTTCTGTGATTAAGAGAGGGCCCTGAGCCTCGAGGAAGAAGACAGCATGTCGGTGCCATCTTTGTCACATGCTTCCCCTCCAGGCAGACCTGCTCTCTTGGAGCCCTCCATGGGAGCAAAAGACACTGACTTGCATGTTCTGCTTCAGCAACTTCCTTCAGAAACTGACATTGAACTAATGTTGGCAAGACTAGAGAACTTGTTCCAAAGCAAAATAACATCACTCACCTAAGATATTAAACAGGTGAACGACCAGGTGGAGGATCTGGAGGAGGACAGGGAAACCATCCACATGCACCTACATAATCTGGAACAGAACCAGTTAACAGCCAATGACCATGCAATCTCCATGCTACGGCAACTAGACGATCTGGATAATCGAGGCCGGAGGAAAAACCTTTGTATTAGGGGCCTACCAGAATTGTCTGAATCCAAGGAGAACCTCTTTCAAACCTTAACAGTCCTGTTTAATAATATTCTGCCACGGCCTCCGGACTCCCCAGTGATTCTAGATAGGGCACATTGTGCACTCAAACCAAAGAATCTAACTGACAATCACACAAGAGACATTATCTGCCGAATGCATTACTACTGTCTCAAAGAAGAGATAATGCGCAAAGCACGTTTGGCGTCACTACTTCGCGAAGAAAACAGCCAACTGCTAATTCTTCCAGACCATTCATGGCTAACGCTGCAGGGGAGATGAGCCTTTCAACCATTAACGCAGCTCCTACAAAGGTATCGCATGAAGGGACACAAGCTTCCATTTCCACCCTATCGGATATTCCCATCTTCCTCAATAAGCTGGGCCTGCCAGCCATGGATATCCAGGATTGGTACAGTGCACCAGATCAGAACAGCGGCTGCTCACAGCAGCCCCAGAGAACCAGATGGAAGGTCGCCCGGGGAAAGAAAATACCGCAAGGAACCGGGAATCCTGATTTAAGATGATCCACCCGAGGAGACAGATAAGGGACTAACTGAGGCTAGGATCAGGTCGCATATTTGCTACACACCCGAGACTTAATTCTCAGAAATGCATCACCCCACTTATCACTAGCCAATCCATAGACCATTTCCAAATCCAGGGAACATTAATTTAGCTTGGGCGCAGGCCCTGTCACGTCCCACTAGTTACCCTTAAGAACATCCAGAGAGCATGCTTTATTTGATCTGTAGTCCCTAAGCTATGGTAATAAGCTCCAGGCCTAAAATTCACACTGGTCGAGCAGCGTGATTGACAGTGCTATGAAGTAACTTTCCCATTTCTCTACTACACTCCCTGAACATCTCTTGTAGGCCACATCAAATAAGATGTATAATGAGATTAGATCCAGCTCCACCGGGGGCCTCTTAGAGAACCTCCGACCGACTGCCTATAGGTCGGCGGACACTCTCTGACCACGGAAAATGAGCAACCCCTCATACAGAGCTCGCAGGAGACCACACACACCGGTGCAAATTCCTGATAAGCAAACTTTTGCAATAGGGATAAACCTGCCCCCGTTGTTAAGTAGCACCAGATACATGCGCGTAAGCACCGACTCCCCAAGTTAGCGCATATGCACTTTTATGATCATCCAATGTTTATAACGTTTCACATTACTGTTATTATTGCTGTTTTTCTTTTTTAATTTATTTATTTATATTTCAGAATTATTTCACATATAGTACAGAACATATCACAGAAAATGGCAAAATCCATATACCGGTATATCAAATGCAAGTGTAAGCGTATTTCACATACACAATGGATAGCCATAATAACTCCATCACATACACATACCACCAATAAAACAGACACAAGGATATTCACTGCGACTGCGGAATCTATTTCCACGTTATCTTCTATTGTTCCTAAACTAGTAGATATGGGTCAACGCTATCGGAATACATGCTAACAATCGTGTCTATTAATTCTTTATATATAGTTAGGGAACTGTAACCCCTATGGTAATTGAATAGAAGCATATTTCTTTCCAGCTCCAATTGGAAAAGTAGATGTTATATAAATAGATCTTTCGTTGGAATTATTACTTGCTCCCAGTGCCCAGCAATCAGTAATTCTGCTGCCATTAAGCAGTGTGTAATCAGAATATCATATTTCCTAACACCTACCGTACTGTTTATATTTAACAAAACAAATTCTGTTTTTTAGTCAGTGCTGTACCATTACTATCCTTTATGATTTTGAATACTAAGTCCCAAAATTGAACTATTCTAGGGCAATTCCACCATATGTGGTACATAGTTTCTTCTAGTTGTAAACATCTCCAACAAACTGAAGAGTTGGAAGGAGAAATCCTGGAGTCTCTCACAGGGACCATGTACCAGCTATACATGACTTTCACTTGTGTCTCAATTATGTTAAGACAATGAATATGTTTTTTAAGTTTTCAGAGCATTATAGCCATATATCTTTCCCACTGCTTCACACCTGAAATTTTCGGTGTAGGAGTTTTCACATCTATAAACTCCATTCCCCTAGTGATTTGGTTTGTACCATTGCATGTTTTATTAAGTAGGACAATTATATCCTTATTATTAGAGTTGAGCGGACACCTGGATGTTCGGGTCCAGCGGGTTCGGCCGAACTTTGAAAAAAAGTCTGGGTTCGGGCTCGAACTTGACCCCGAACTTTACCCCTGAACCCCATTGAAGTCAATGGGGACCCAAACTTTTGGCCACAAACATGCCTCTAAAAAAACTCCTGGAAAGGGCTAGAGAGCTTCAAAATTAAGTAAAATGGGGGTAAGAGTAGGACAAGTGCCCTGCAAACAAATGTGGATAGGGAAATCACTTAAAATAACATAAAATACCTAAAATTTTACAAATACAGCTGAGCCATAACATAGCACTAGATGGAATCTTTGATTTTAGCTTTGGAAGAACATAAAGCAAAATCTAGAGAGGGTTGGAGTGCAGGGTATTATCTTTCATTGTTCAAACTGAGCTCAACTCCTGATGCATGGAGAAAAGGCCTTCACAAGCCTCTGCTAATGTGTACCTAGTTTATACTAAGTGACCCGTAGATTGAGGAGGCAGTGACCGTGGCGGTGGAAGAGGAGGAGGATGAGGTAACCAACACTGTTAGTTATGTTTGGGTTTTTTTGTTTTGTTTTTTAATTGTGGTAGCCCACAAAATATTGGGACATACAAAAAAATAAACATTTGCGGCCTGCGGTGCATTTCTTGCAGTCCTGATTCATGGAGAAATGCTCAACTCATGATGCATGGAGAAAAGGCCTTCACAAGCCTCTGCTAATGTGTACCTAGTTTATACTAAGTGACCCATAGGTTGAGGAGGCGATGACCGTGGCGATGTAGGTGGAAGCAGCCGAGGAGGAGGAGGAGGTAGCAACACTGTTTTTTATATATATTTTTTTTATTTTAATTGGGGTAGCCCTCAAAATATTGGGACATATAAAAAAAAAGACAACTCTGTTCCGCAGAGTAGCTGTTGACATTATAGTTGCGCAGGAACTTTGTTGACTCTAGAGAACCTCGGTCAAATCACACATCCCCGTGGCGGCGACTTTGCATGCGGATGTCATCCATATCAACTTTCAATGCCAGTTTCTGTGCCTACCATGGTCATTATGGGTAATGGTGAATCAGGGTTCCATTCCATACAGGGACCCTGAGAAACGGCTACCACATGCAAGGAAGGCAGCAGGCGCGCAAATGACCAATTTTAGAATTTCCTCCAGGCAACAGTTTTCTTTATAAACTGACCTCTCAGTTCGACTTGTGAGGGTATTGCCCCAGAATTACAATATTGTTGAAGTACATCTTAGCTATTTTCTAGTGTAGAAAATATCTGAAAATATCTGTTTTCTATCACATAGATCTGTGTAACAAGTGTTGTAGGTGTGAAACAATATTACAAGTGACCGATGTAGTAAATTCGAATCAAAGTTACGCTTCGATTTGACTCTCAGATATGAAGTGAACACCCCAAATATACTATTTAGCGCCAATTTTTTTTTGACTTTTTAAAACTCCAATGTAAACAGCAGATTAGCAGCAAAACAATTAGAATGTTTACAACTGCGCAGTAAGCGCACTATTTGATGCTTCTATTTGACTCTCAGATATAAAATACACTGCAGGCCGCAAATGTACTATTTAGCAGATTAGCAGCAAAACAATTAGAATGTTTATAACTGCGCAGTAAGCACACTATTAGACGTTTCTATTTGAATCTCAGATTTGAAGAACAGGCCCCAAAATGTACTATTTAGCAGATTAGCACCCAGAAAATAAGAAAGCTTACCACTGCGCTGTAAGCGCACTATTAGACGCTTCGATTTTACTCTCAGATATGAAGTGCAGTCCGCAAATGTACTAATTAGCAGATTAGCACCAAAACAATTAGTCTGTTTACAATTGCGCTGTAACCGCAGTATTAGACGCTTCTATTTCACTCTCGGATATGAAGAACAGGCCCCAAAATGTACTATTTAGCAGATTAGCACCCAGAAAATAAGAAAGTTTACCACTGCGCTGTAAGCGCACTATTAGATGCTTTGATTTGACTCTCATATATGAAGTGCACGCCTCAAAATGTACTATTTAGCAGATTAGCAGCAAAACAATTAGAATGTTTACCCCTGCGCTGTAAGCACACTATTAGAAGCTTCGATTTGACTCTCAGATATGAAGTTTACCCCACTAAAATACTATTTAGCAGTTTAGAACCCCAAAATGTTTTACGGTTTAAAACTGCAATGTGACAGCAGTATTTGACGATTCTATTTGACTCTCAGATATGAAGTGCACCCCACCCTGCTAATGTACTAGTTTGCAGAATTCTTTCCTAAGCTGTCTCTATCAGTGGCAGCATCCTCTCCCTACACTAATAAGACCGCATGTGCGTGTGGAGCTACGCGACTCCAGCTTATATATAGAGCCTGGGTCACATGCTGCGCACTGGCCAATCACAGCCATGCCATTAGTAGGCATGGCTGTGATGGCTTCTAAGGGCACATGAGTCAAACGCTTGTTGATTGGCTGCCCTGCAACCTTTCAAAACGTGCCATTAAATCACCAAACACCGAATTCCAACTCGAACATATAGTGATAGGTCCGTGTTCAGGTCCGGGGTCCAAAAAAACTAATGTTCGATACGAACCCGAACTTTTCAGTTCGGGTTCGCTCAACTCTACTTATTATTCTTTGATAAATGTTCTCTAAGAAACCCTTGGACTCGAAGATAGTTAAGTAATTCTCGCGGGAGAAGGTTAATTTTCAGTTTCAATTTATCAAAAGAAAGAAGTTGGTAATTATCACATATTTCACTTATTGTTTAATCTCTTTGTTTAATCCAACTTCTTAGATCAATGTTAGGCATAATTGTCTCCAATATTCTAACATTAGACCCTTTGTAGATCTTATTATTAATTTTGAAATCTTTCTTTATACCTTGCCATTCTTTCAAAGTTTGTGAAATGATTTTTCTGCTTGTATTTTTGTTTCTTACTATATCATTCCACAATATATAAGCAAGGTTGTCAGAGCCTACTATGCTTGCTTCCAATTTATACCACGCCTGATCCTTTGAATCGATAGTGTGTTATTTGTGGATGTGTATAATCATATTCGCCAGATATATATATTTCTAATTACTGGGTATCCTATTCCTCCCTGAATTAGTTTTTTGGACAGAATCCTAGTATTTATTTGCGGTCTTTTGCCTCTCCAAATGTAACTGGTAAAACTAAATTGAACAGAATCAAGCCATTGTTTTGGAATTGCTAGAGGGAGCATCCAAAATAAAGAAAAAAAGAGAGGATGGGTAGTATACCAGTATGGGGTATAGGGAATGTATGGGTGGTATTTGAATATTAATACCAACAGAGGCTGAGAATATCAATCAGGGAAAATGATTGAGGAAAATAAAAAAGAATTTATTGAAAAATAATATATATGTATATATTAAAAATTGCCTATAAACATGGCAATCACCCAGAGTGTCACACACTAATAAATAAAGTGAGAGAACCTAGAAAACAAATGTAAATAAAATAATAGAAACATAAAAGAAATGGCTTGATAGCTGAAGATTCTGGAGTTCCAAAGTTGCACCCCAATTAGTATCTGTAAAACACACGTCTGTGTTACAGAGAGGTTATGATAAACGAGAAATGTTAGGGGGGAAAGAAAAAGGGATAAGATGCTTGAAAAAGTGTGGAAGCCTGGCAGAACCAAGGTGGATATAGTTTGAGAAATTGTTACAGTTGACACAGAAGCCTTGATACAAAGTTAGCAAACAGCAGGCTCAGTAGATTGGCATGTATGTTAGAATGTGATAATTCATCAAAAGATATAGCCAATATTGCGCACTGTCTGTTCGCTGTATGTGTGAACTGGCAAAAAAATCATCAGTGAAGGATGCCAGATTCTGCAAACAGAGGGCTCAGTGAATAGTATGTGTATTGCTGGTGTAACAATTCGTTAAACAGTGTTACCAATTTGTGCCCTATCTGTTTGCAATGTGTATGGGCTGGCAGTACTTTTCGGAAGACCGCTGAGTGCTATGAAACTGTCATAATTCCCAATGGTTATACACAGAGACACAACATAAGTTTGTGCTGTAGGTTATGCTGTCCGTTCGTAATGTGTACAGACAAGTAATAGGTAACTATAAGCAGCAGGTACTCTCTGGTAGACGTGGAGAATTAGATCGATAATCAAAGTACACAGTATAGCTGAATGTCGGACTGAGAAGGTTACCGCCAGAACGCTGGGTTCAAGGAGAATCCACACTTATATAGGATGTTCATAGGAAGGCAGGGGGAGGTAAAGAGAGAGAGGTGACGAGAGAGCCAAAATAGCTAGACAAATTATCCGTAGATAGTCCCCCCGAATCTTTTGATTAAGCGGATGCATTTTCTAAAGGCTCTTAGCTGTCTAGGCAGCTAAAGGTTAGCAAAGGTGAACAGAGGTGTGTTGGCCTATTTGTCCTTTAACCATGACCAATTGACCAGCACCGTCTGATTCATGAGCTTTATATATAAATGGAACCTGGTTCGCAATTAGTATGGCCACCCTGCGTGCCTTTGCCTTTGCATAATTACTAAAGTAGCCAATAGGATATTGCCAATTGTGAAATGTGGGCACTGTATCAGCCTGAAAATGAGGTTATTGGATAAATGCAATATTGGCATGTAGATTGTGAAGTTTATTTAACGCCATAGAACATTTATCTGGTAAATGATCACCCCTTGCATTCAAGGTGACCACACAAAGGGTAGCCATAGTGATATAGTGTTAGTGATAGGAAATTCTAATCAGTTCCACTTTAAATTGAAATCTAAATTATAAGAAAACTAACTTAACAATAAAACCAAGTAAAACAGTACATAAGTTGAAGTAGTATTTATTAACATGAAATAACAATCTATACTGACAGTGACCATCATGAGATGCTGCTCAATAGTTGAATGAAAGGTTTCAGTGGGGAGTGACAATGTCACTGCAAAAGAGACCATTGTGACCAAGGTGTATTTTACATTAGAATGGAGTTGGAGGATGTATGGGGGGGAGGCTAGCTTAAGGCAGGAGGGATGGCTGGTGGGAGTTAGTGGTTTCGGTCTCCTGGATTGGAGAAGCTGCGGTATGAACACCCTCCAACCGCTGCATATATGAATCCACAGAGTGTGTGAAAGAGCATAGTGGGCACATTTTCTTTGAATGGAGATAATAACGTATTTGTGAAAGAGCTTGGAAAATAAAATTCTTACTGTCCCTTGATAGGAGTATCTTGATGAGCATCTGGGTAGGGTATGCAATGGACGAGTTTCCATATTGAAGAGGGTGAAAGTACAGCGAGAGGATAATCAGTGAGTGTCACTTCTGGCTATTTAATGCAGACATAAAGAGGTCCCAGTTTATAAAGTCAGGGCAGTCCTCTTTGAGCTGTTATGATACAAGTCATAGTAGTGGTAATGGTGCGACATTTGTAGATTCGATCTAAACAAGGAGTCCCCTAGAATCTTGTGTAAGCAGGGTCACGGTGAAGGGAGGTGAAAGATTGGGATCATTTACTAGATGGATGGATAAAAACTTCAATTTTTAGAAGGCAAGACAATAAATCCTGGAAAAATTGTGGAAAAACTTTGTGAGAGCGCCTGATTTTCCGGTCAGGTGCTTGCCTGAGCTGTGCTGAGAAGACAGGGAGCATTTAGGTTGTCCCATGTTAAGTTTGATGCTCGATGTCTGCGGATTCGCTACTGCTGCGGTTGGAGCTGATTCAGAACGTGGACATCAAGCTCTGAGGTTAGCTCCACCCCACACCTTCCTGTGTTATCACACTACCCTATACTGTGAGCGACCATCTTCCACTTTATTATCTTAAAGAAGCGGCTGACTACAGCATCTAGGCCAGCGCTTGACACCTTGTGCTTATCACTGCTGCTCAATGTCTCTCCATGGGGTGAACTCCCTGATTGGTACTCACTTTATCTATACAGTATTATTTGCTTGAAACTATATATCTGATTTGTTGTCACACTCACCGTGCCTAAATAAAATCACTACATATTTACTAAAGTAAAACAGGGGGATTTCTGATGCTTTTTGGTATGAGTGTGGCAGCTTGTACTTCCCAAGCAAGAGTCTCTTCTTTACTGGCAGTGAATAACTACTATAAAAAAGGTGGTGCAGGGAAGCAGTGCCTTCAAAGTGTCCTCAAATCCATGTAGCGTTAAAATTATATCAAAAATGAGATTGTAAAAACTGAATATAGTGCAGTATATATTGAAATTGGTTAATTAAATAAACAGAGTAACTTACAAATTTCTGGAGCTTAAGATCAGCACCAGATGTGTGCGATTGAGAGGTATAACTAACTAACACATTTCACCAGAATTGGCCTTCTCAAAGTGTTGCAGCAACAATGGACCTGTCCTGTTCAAAAAGTAAAAAAAAAAAAAACGGTCAGATGATGTCGTAGATCATGTGATTAATACCTCACAACCTGGTTTTCGTTTCGACCATGGTTTGCTGGGTTAATTGGTTGTTGTCAATTGCGGTTATTTCTTCTGTTTCTGGAGCCCATTCTGTTAGAATTGCAGTGGCTTTGTCTGCATTTTTGGCTTGGGGCTTTGTTTCAAAACATTACGCAATCTGTGGATTGGTCTTGAGAGGATACTTTGCAATGTTTATAGTTTTGCCACTCTATTAATGCCTTGTTGCCTTATGCACTTGCTTGTCATTTGGTAAAATTGTGGATTATTCTATCTTTCATAAAAAAAAATCTTATTTTTAATAATGACAGGAGACAAATACTTTACTGCCTTTTTCCCCACCCTTGTGGGAAAGCTTGACAAAGAGTGTGGATCAAAACGTTGCTGTGTTTGTCGTGTTCTCCAATAAAACTGCTGTTTGAAAAAGACCCTGAGTGCCTGGACTACAGTATCTTCACTTTAAACATTTACAAAGACACTCAGACTCACTATCACAGTCCATACAACCTAACATTACATTAAGACAAATAAAATTTTACCTGTACATGATAATTTCTGACACCAATATGTTGATGTCTTTGGGGAGGTGTCCCTATTTAAGAAAAATGTCTCAGGTTTGGTAGGTAAAGCAGGATTACATATATTAATGTATGTAGTATGCTAACATAACAAAAAGTCAGCATGGTATTGCCAGTGCTATAAAGTAATCCATCTTAATACGCCAATAATATCTAATTTAAGGATAACACAATGAGCAGCTTATTACAAAGGGCCCACTAGTGAAACACACATTAATTGACAAGCATGTTTCTGGGCTTTTGTCCCCTTTTCAATGTATGAATGGCCTCTGCTGGTGGAACTATAGCAGTTTATACATCACATATACTAATCTAGGTGAACTAAATTTTTATTGTTTTGGCACTGCAGTGGCCACACTCCCAAAACACAATTGTTTGCTTAATATCCATTTTATCACTATGAAAACACATATTTTCTTTGTGAAAGAAGATATTATTATTGCTTAAGGTGAACATGTCATGAAATGTTCAGTTTAAAATAATAGTAAAAAGTGTCTTTGAGAGTGACCTACTACATTATAAGTGGATTTTTTTTAATAAAGAAAGCATTTTTATAAGGTTTCAAACCTGACAATAATTAAGCAATGGGTATGGGACCATATGAGGGGGTCAACATGCACATAAGCACCTTAATGCCAGTGGTTGGTATGGAAAGGATTGACATGAAAAGAAAACAAGTACAGTTCGTGTAACTCAGTGAAGTGGTCACTTTATGGCCTGCAGAAAAGTAGATTAGCACTAAAATTGAGAAAGTGGGGAGCACTTTATATGTGCATCTGCCAGCATGGTGGTTTAGCTGTTATGTCTTCCCTTTTCAGCTTTTAAACCATGCTTTGTAACTGCAATTAATTAGTATCAATGTACACGATATGTATATCTAGAATAAAGTAGTTATTTCACATCTGTTGTCTTTTTAAAATGCAGACTAGAGAGAATTACGTTTCATTATATATTCCAGTTATCTGCATATAGATGGAGCTACATAAATAAATAAATATATATATATATATAGTTAACTGACTTTTTTCAGTATTTTAACACTTAATAATAAATGAATAAAATAATAAATTAATGCATTGATTAAACTATATATATATGCAAAGGATCAGAAAATATGAAAAGTATTGTTAGAACTGTGGTCATTTACAATCTTTTCCGATTTGTTTAAAAATATGATAATTGATATTGGCTTTAGTCTCACTGATTTGATTATTGTATCTAGCTGGTGGACTGATATAGAGAGATGGTACTCCCCTGCACATTAATTAGCTCATAATGTCTAATGAGCTGAAGGGAAATGTGGCCCTATCAAGTCTTCAATCAATGACAGGGAGCCTAATTTGAAAAATATTATGTTTGGCAGTCTGAAAAATGAACGACTACATGAAACATGTAGGCAGTGTGTAGGAGGATGGGAATTTAATTGCCATGCTTTGTAGATAGAACTCCTCTCTTCTGTTAGTGAGTAACAGCAGCTTACTGATAATGTTATTTTTGTTTATAATTTCTTTTGAAACATTTTTTTATATTTCCTATTAAATTCTGTGGTTTGTGAGTATTTTTATTTTATGTAAATTAACATTTTTTTAAACTTATTTAGCAAGATTTCCATTGCTCGCATTAAGTTGAATGTTTTTACAGTTAAGACCCACTTAGTGGATGTCATTTTGACCATGCAGGTATTTGGCTGGCTCACTCCAAGTATGACACAGTTTGACTACTAGAAGACACAATTCATGGCTTGTATTACAGCATTCATTCTGTGACTCATGAAACTTTTCTGAAAGCGTATTAGTGTATGAGTAAGTACCCTAATGTTGTGCTATGTGTTAGGCAGCTCTTTTCTAGTGGTGGTATGGTGGTTGGCTCACCCAGGTTGCTGTGTCAGTTTATTTGTGTTTATTTTGTAATTTTGCAATAAACACTACTATTTTATGCCTTAAGTATTAGAGTATTTCCCCAATCTTTGCATGGGTGTCCAACTACTGGTGTGAATTGTTATTGGAGAGTCTAGTCAAAGCCTGATCTTCATCAAACCACATGGATAAGTTGTGATTAACTACTAAGTATACAGTTCTATTTTTTAATATTGGGTGGAAGGATTTTTTTTTCATTATCCTGAGCTTACAATTTTATGTTGTATCTTTCAAGAAATAGGAACATGTATGTATTTTATTTTGTTAAACCATTTTACTCTTAAATTGTGAATCTTTAACAATGATATACCAACTGCAGTTGTAAATAACATGTATACTATTTCTAAATTCTTCTTTAGAGATATGATGTCCACAGCAGAATACAGTTCTACTCATCTATAAAGATCACAGTCGTAGCCATGGTAACTAACAGATAGTGAGAAATAAATATCATGTGGTTGCAATTCAATATATAAAGTAAGCAAGCAAATTGCCTAAAACCAATGTGTTTAGTTGTGCTTAGATCAAACATTAGAATATGCATAGCCTGTGCAATTTATTTTTTGTTTTTTTGTGCCATTAGTGGTGGTGTCAGCTGACCCTCTGGGCTTTGAGCATGCTGCAGTCTCTAGAGCAGGGGTAGGCAACGTTTTAGTACTACTGTAAAAACAAAACCAGATTTTGAAGTCCCTTCGTATGTCAATCCTATTTTTTAATTGAGGTGTGTATGTTGCCACATTCAGCTTGTGTTATTTATGCTGCAGTTGCTTTGTAGCATCATATGTTTGTGTATATGGGTTGCTTGGGGTATTGCTTGTGGGGTTATGTGCATGTATGTGGATTGTCAGTGGTGCAGTGGTGACTGTGCGTGTGTCTGTGTGGGCTGTTTGGATTTCTTGTATCGGGGAACATCTTCTTCTGCAGTTAGTTTTATATCGAGCAAAGTGGGTGCTTCCCTGGGATTAAGTGGAGACGGGGCATGTCAGATATACAGTTGCAAGAAAAAGTATGTGAACCCTTTGGAATGATATGGATTTCTGCACAAATTGGTCATAAAATGTGATCTGATCATCATTTAAGTCACAACAATAGACAATCACAGTCTGCTTAAACTAATAACACACAAAGAATTAAATGTTGCCATGTTTTTATTGAACACACCATGTAAACATTCACAGTGCAGGTGGAAAAAGTATGTGAACCCCTAGACTAATGACATCTCCAAGAGCTAATTGGAGTGAGATGTCAGCCAACTGGAGTCCAATCAATGAGATGAGATTGGAGGTGTTGGTTACAGCTGCCCTGCCCTATAAAAAACACACACCAGTTCTGGGTTTGCTTTTCACAAGAAGCATTGCCTGGTGTGAATGATGCCTCGCACAAAAGAGCTCTCTGAAGACCTACGATTAAGAATTGTTGACTTGCATAAAGCTGGAAAGGGTTATAAAATTATCTCCAAAAGCCTTGCTGCTCATCAGTCCACAGTATAACAAATTGTCTATAAATGGAGAAAGTTTAGCACTGCTGCTACTCTCCCTAGGAGTGGCCGTCCTGTAATGGTGACTGCAAGAGCACAGCGCAGACTGCTCAATGAGGTGAAGAAGAATCCTAGAGTGTCAGCTAAAGACTTACAAAAGTCACTGGCAAATGCTAACATCCCTGTAAGCGAATCTACAATACGTAAAACACTAAACAAGAATGGATTTCATGGGAGGATACCACAGAGGAAGCCACTGCTGTCCAAACAAAACATTGCTGCACGTTTACAGTTTGCACAAGAGCACTTGGATGTTCCACAGCAGTACTGGCAAAATATTCTGTGGACAGATGAAACCAAAGTTGAGTTGTTTTGAAGAAACACACAACACTATGTGTGGCGAAAAAGAGGCACAGCACACCAACATCAAAACCTCATCCCAACTGTGTAGTATGGTGGTGGGGGCATCATGGTTTGGGGCTGCTTTGCTGCGTCAGGGCCTGAACGGATTGCTATCATTGAAGGAAAAAAGAATTCCCAAGTTTATCAAGATATTTGCAGGAGAACTTAAGGCCATCTGTCTACCAGCTGAAGCCCAACAGAAGATGGGTGTTGCAACAGGACAATGACCCAAAGCATAGAAATAAATCAACAACATAATGGCTTAAACAGAAGAAAATACGCCTTCTGAAGTGGCCCAGTCAGAGTCCTGACCTCAACCCGATTGAGATGCTGTGGCTGTCAGGGACCAGGAACCAGACAGAGATAGAACTAGATGCAAGCACACCTTTATTAATAAATAACAAATAAATAACAAAAGCAAAGTCCAGGAATCAAGCAGGGGTCAGTCACCAGAGCGGGTAGTCAGACAAGCCAGGATCAGGAGCACGGAGAGCAGCGGAGTCAGGAACAAGGCCGGAACCAGGAACAAACAGGAAACACAGGAACAAGGAGACTTCTGGGAAACAGGAAACCACGCAAGGGCAAGGAGGTTCTGGGATTTGTTGCTTAAATAGGCAGAACTGATTAGCAGCAGGGTTGATTACTACTCCCAGGTGAGTAACCGTGGCAACAAGCAGAAGGAGCTCATAGTAATTGCAGCTGAAAACTCATTCACTGAAATAGAAAGGGTTGCTGTTTAAAACAGCAAAGAAACCCTGACAGTACCTCCCCCTCAACGACTCCCCCCATCTCTGCTGGTGGGTCCGGGCTTCATGGGGAAGCGGGCGTGATAGGAACGAAGGAGGGAAGGTGCATGGACATCAGAGGCTGGAACCCAGGAGCGTTCCTCTGGACCGTATCCTTTCCAGTGCACCAAGTATTGGATCTGTCCTCTGAAGACCCGTGAGTTAATGATGCTGCGTATTTCATATTCCTCATGATTGTCAACCAGAACAGGACGTGGACGTGGCACTGAGGTGGTGTAGCGATTACAAACCAACGGTTTCAAGAGGGAAACATGGAAAACATTTGAGATGCGCATGTTAGCAGGAAGGTCAAGTGCATAAGCTACAGGGTTAACCCTTCGAAGTATACAAAATGGCCCAATGTATCGGGGTGCCAGTTTTTGTGAGGGAACACGGAGGCATAGGTTGCGGGAAGACAGCCAGACCCTCTCTCCGACCTGATAGGTAGGTGCAGGAAGGCAACATGGACGGTTGAAACCCATAGTTTGCCAAGAATGGGGATAGCCGGGAGGAGGCATTAATCGCACTATTGTGGGCAAACTCCACCCAGGGTAGCAGATCAGACCAGTTGTTCTGGTGGTCAGAAATGTAGCAACGCAGAAACTGTTCCAGTGTTTGGTTAGCTCGTTCCGCTGCACCATTGGATTGCGGGTGGTAGGCCGAGGAGAAGGAAAGCTGAATTCCCATTTGTGTACAAAAGGCTCTCCAAAATCTGGACACGAACTGGCTACCCCTATCTGAGACTATCACTTTGGGTAACCCGTGCAAACGAAAGACCTCCCGAGCAAAAATTGTTGCATGTTCCTGGGAAGTTGGTAGTTTTTTCAAGGGAATGCAATGCGACATCTTCGAGAATCGGTCAACCATGAGAACGACTGTATTGCCACAGGAGACCGGAAGATCTACGATAAAATCCATGGACAAGTGGGTCCAGGGTCGTTCACCATTAGGTATAGTTTGCAGCAGACCCACTGGAGGGCATCGTGGGGTTTTATTTTGAGCGCACACAGGACAGGCAGCTACAAAAGCGGTGACATCCGAACGGAGACTAGGCCACCAAAATTGCCGGGAGACAGGCCAGATTAACTGTTTTTTGCCTGGATGTCAAGTTGCTTTGAGGTCGTGGTATGTACTCAATAGTTTTGTACGGAGGTTAATAGGTACAAAACAACGGCCATTAGGTTTCTCTGGAGGAGCATTAAAGGATCACTCTAGTGCCAGGAAAACATACTCGTTTTCCTGGCACTAGAGTGCCCTGAGGGTGCCCCCACCCTCAGGGACCCCCTCCTGCCCGGCTCTGGAAAGGGGAAAGGGGTTAAATCTTACCTTTTTCCAGCGCTGGACGGAGAGATCTCCTCCTGCTCTCCTCCTCCGATCCTCCTCTTCTCCTCCCCGTCGGCTGAATGCGCACGCGCGGCAAGAGCTGTGCGCGCATTCAGCCGGTCACATAGGAAAGCATTCATAATGCTTTCCTATGGACGCTTGCGTGCTCTCACTGCGATTTTCACAGTGAGAATCACGCAAGCGCCTCTAGCGGCTGTCAGTGAGACAGCCACTAGAGGACATAGGGGGAAGGCTTAACTAATTGATAAACATAGCAGTTTCTCTGAAACTGCTATGTTTATAAAACAATTAGTTAACCCTAGCTGGACCTGGCACCTGGGTGCCTAGAGTGGTCCTTTAAATTGTGCAGCCAGAATCTCCTCGCCTAGGGGTGAGGTGAGGTTAGTACGGATGGTTGCCAGTATATGGTCCGGAGGAATCACAGGAGTAGGGGTTATCTCCTCTCTAGATGGAGGGGAGAACTGTCGAGACAAGGCATCAGCCCGAATGTTTTTAGTACCGGGCAAGTAAGAAACCACATAATTGAATCTTGATTGGAAGAGAGCCCATCTAGCTTGCCGGGGGGGAAAGTCGCTTAGCTTCAGAAAGATATGTAAGATTCTTGTGGTCTGTGAGAATGAGGATTGGCACTGAAGTACCCTCAAGAAGGTGCCTCCATTCTTTGAGAGCTAAAATTATGGCTAGAAGTTCTCTATCACCAATCTGGTAATTGCATTCCGCTGGGTTCAATTTCCTCGAGAACTACCCACATGGATGCCTGGAGCTCTCAGGGTTAGGACGTTGAGACACGACGGCGCCTACTCCTGTCTCAGACGCATCGACTTCAAGAATAAATGGTAAGGCAGGGTTAGGGTGTGCCAGTATAGGAGCAGCAGCAAAGGCAACTTTGAGAGACTCAAAGGCAGTAATGGCTTCTTGTGACCAATGCTGTGGATCAGCATCTCTCCTGGTCATGTCCGTGAGAGGTTTAACCAAGGAAGAAAAGTTGCGTATGAACTTCTGATAATAATTGGCGAAGCCCAGAAAACGTTGTATAGAGCGAAGACCCGTAGGTCGAGGCCGTTTTAGTACAGCCGAAAGTTTCTCAGGATCCATAGAGAATCCAGCATCTGAGATAACATATCCCAAGAATGTGACCTGTTTGCAGTTAAATTCACATTTCTCCAATTTGCAGAACAGATTATTTTCTCTAAGTCTCTGTAGAACACGAGAAATGTCTGCGTGATGGTTCTCGAGAGATGTGGAATGGATAAGAATATCATCAAGATAAACCACCACACATTGCTGCAGCATATCTCGCAGGACGTCATTTATAAATTCTTGGAAAACCGCCGGAGCATTGCAAAGACCAAAGGGCATTACTAGGTATTCGTAATGGCCGCTCCTGGTGTTAAATGCGGTTTTCCATTCGTGGTCCTCTTTTATCCGGACGAGATTATATGCCCCTCTCAGATCAAGTTTGGTGAAGACCGTTGCTCCCTTGAGGCGGTCAAATAACTCCGTGATTAATGGAATGGGGTAGGCATTCTTAATAGTAATGCGATTGAGACCCCTATAGTCGATACAGGGTCTCAACTCGCCATCTTTTTTTTTTTACAAAGAAAAAGCCGGCCCCGGCAGGAGAAGATGACTTCCAAATAAAACCCTTAGACAGTGCATCGGTAACATACTCCTCCATGGCTCGATTCTCTGCTACAGACAGTGGGTAAATCCGGCCATGGGGAGGATTGGCACCAGGTTGGAGTTCGATACCACAGTCATACGGACGGTGTGGTGGCAGAACGCTGGCTTGACCTTTGTCAAATACATCTTGGAATTCTTGGTACTCAGCGGGTAAGGAAGAGGCAGAACATGTGCCCAAAACTTTGACCGGTTTCTGGAGACAGGAAAATGTGCATTGCTGGGACCATGATAATATCTCAGCTTTGCGCCAATCAATTGTGGGGTTATGCTTCTGTAACCAAGGGTATCCCAAAACAACCTGGTAATATTGAGAGGAAATGACCTGGAATCGTCTCATGATGTAGAGCCCCTACAGCCAGAGATATGGGCACGGTTTCTTGGGTCACGTGGGTTGGCTGTATTGGTCTGCCATCGATGGCTTCGAAGGCTAGTGGAAATTTGCGAGACTGTAAGGGTATAGAGTGCTTTGATGCAAATGCACAATCTATAAACAAGCCTGCGGCCCCAGAATCAAGAAATGCCCGGCTTTTAATGGATGAATCAGGCCAGGAGAGGATAATAGGCACCAAGGGTTTGCCCACACATATCTCTGGGTCTGCAGAAAGACCACCCAAGATCTGCCCCTGACAGTATCTTGGGTGCGGGCCCTTTGCCGGACGAATCGGGCAAAACTTTAACATGTGACCGTGGTGTCCGCAGTATAGGCACAGACCCCCCCTCCTCCTAAAGGCTCTCTCCTCGACCGAGAGGCGTGAGAAGTCTAACCGCCTTGGCTCCACACAGACAGAGGACTCAGGACCAGGAGGCATGGGAGGTGAGGGAGGTTTGGGTGGGCAAGAAAAGCTTGGTGCCAAATCTACAAGAGGCCTCCGCAGGCGCTCCCTGGATGAGGATCTCTCTCAGAGTCTGATGTCAATGAGGGTGACAAATGATATCAGTTCCTCGAGATCTTTAGGTAATTCTCTGGCTGCAATCTCATTTTTAAACACATCGGAGAGACCCTGTGCAAAGGCAGCCACGAGAGTCTCGTTGTTCCAGCCACCTTCTGCTGCCATGGTACGGAATTCACTGGCATACTCGACAATAGTTTTTGTGCCCTGAGCCTTAGACATGAGTAGTTCGGCAGTAGGGGTGGAGCGAGCTGGAATATCAAAAACCCTTTTGAAGGACGCAACAAATTCAGGGTAATTGTAAATAATAGGCTTCTCTGCCTCCCAGAGAGGTTTTGCCCAAGCTAGGGCCTTTTCAGACAGCAAAGAAATCATGAAGTGAACTTTGTCACTGTCTGTAGGAAATGCCTAGGGCAGGATTTCAAGGTATCCTTTAACCTGTTCTATAAATTCTCTGCACTGAGCTGGGTTGCCCCCAAAATACTGAGGGAGTGGGACAGACCCAGTCATTCCTCTAGCCGCTACAGGTTTGGAGGCTACAACCGGTGCTAGAACAGGAAGTGAGGCAGAGGCGGCCGCAATCGCAGGCTGGCCGGGTACTGGATCCAGATGGGCATACTGGACCAAATGGTGGTTCTGCTGGGTAAGTAGGTTAGGTATAGGTGTCTTGCCTGTACCATCTGTATTCATGGCCCTTGCGTAATGTCAGGGACCACCGGGTAAGTAGGTTAGGTATAGGTGTCTTGCCTGTACCATCTGTATTCATGGCCCTTGCGTAATGTCAGGGACCAGGAACCAGACAGAGACAGAACTAGATGCAAACACACCTTTATTAATAAATAACAAATAAATAACAAAAGCAAAGTCCAGGAATCAAGCAGGGGTCAGTCACCAGAGTGGGTAGTCAGACAAGCCAGGATCAGGAGCACGGAGAGCAGCGGAGTCAGGAAGAAGGCCGGAGTCAGGAACCAGGAACAAACAGGAAACACAGGAACAAGTAGACTTCTGGGAAAAAGGAAACCACGCAAGGGCAAGGAGGTTCTGGGATTTGCTGCTTAAATAGGCAGAACTGATTAGCAGCAGGGTTGATTACTACTCTCAGGTGAGTAACCGTGGCAACAAGCAGAAGGAAACTCATTCACTGAAATAGAACGGGTTGCTGTTTAAAACAGCAAAGAAACCCTGACAGTGGCATGACCTCAAGAAAGTGATTCACACCAGACATCCCAAGAATATTGCTAAACTGAAACAGTTCTGTAAAGAGGAATGGTCAAGAATTACTCCTGACTGTTGTGCACGTCTGATCAGCAACTACAGGAAACGTTTGGTTGAAGTTATTGCTGCCAAAGGAGGTTCAACCAGTTATTAAATCCAAGGGTTCACATACTTTTTCCACCTGAACTGTGAATGTTTACATGGTGTGTTCAATACATGGCAACATTTCATTCTTTGTGTGTTATTAGTTTAAGCAGACTGTGATTGTCTATTGTTGTGACTTAGATGATGATCAGATCACATTTTATGACCAATTTGTGCAGAAATCCATATCATTCCAAAGGGTTCATATACTTTTTCTTGCAACTGTAGGTCAAGGACAGGAGCTGTGATAACTGCTGGTGGGCTGCTATACTCCAGGGCGGATTCCCACTCACAAGTGCTGGGATGAAGTGATCTGAGATCACTTCCTTTAAGTGCTGCAATGTGTAAATTGAGGATTGTCCCTCACTACCTGCAATCACTGCTCAGTTTGCATTAGCAGATATCTGAAGTCTTTACTAGGACTACTGATAGGCCAGAGCCTGCTTGGCTCTGCCAGCCTTAAATGCTGTGCAAAGGCACCATGAGGGACATGTGCCATATGATGCTGACCCTGTTTCAAGAGTTTACAGAAATTGACACTATAACTCAAAAGAGTAAAAAATGAAGTGCATGTGCAAACAAAAGTCATGTTTTTTTTCTTCATGTGTAAGGGAGTGAAATAAAAGGACTTGCACTATAGTGTATTTGTTTATCATAAGCCTAAACACAGCATAGTACCGGATACATCTGTAGACCAGAACTCACAAATTGCTAAACTTTTTTTCTGAACTAGAAAAGTTAAAATCTGCTATAAAAGATAATTCCGTCAATCCTCAATGAATATATATCCTGGAACTGATAGTAATTTAAGATATCCAAGCTGTATGTATTTATTGCTAGCCATATAGTCATAGAACTGATATAATGGATACCAGGAAGCATGACAAGGGATTCACAAATTCCAGTTATAGAGATAGAAACAAATATAAACTGTTTCTTATTAAAGACAGATAGTTACAGTTATCTATGTACATAATAAGATTCTCTATAAGACAATGAGTCAGATGCAAGAAATGGTATATGGTGTATAAAAAGAGAAAGCAAGACACTGAATTCAGAGGCTGCCTGCCATTATATAAAGTAAATTGACAAGAGCACACCCTAACATAAAAAATAAATGAAAAACAAAAACATAAAAATATAATAATGTATCTACAGAAATCAATATATATATATAAAATATGTACAAAATATGGCCAAGTGACTAGATACCAGAGATCAATATAGGAGGGAAATTCTCACTGTACAGTCAGGCTGAGGACACTGTCAGGGAAAAGACCTGTATAATATACTTCAAGGTTTCCAGATTAGAGAATATCGAGCGCTCAGGAAATCAGACACGCAGACACAGGTTGTCAGTGTAAGTTGATTTCTACAGTTTAATGGGAGAGCAAAGGTTTTAATGCAAAAACAGAAAAGTGTCTACGTAATTAATAACTGGTGATCGAGATCATGGGGCGTTGTGGTCAGAGTGTTCTTAACCCCTTAAGGACCAAACTTCTGGAATAAAAGGGAATCATGACATGTCACACATGTCATGTGTCCTTAAGGGGTTAAACACAAGACACTTGGTACGTAACAATTCCACAAATAGTATGTTAAAAGTACATTCCACGAGTAATGAATTGCAGTTTAGCTAAAAGTTCTAAAACTATATACAGTGATCATCAGAAAAATATGTTTCAGTAAGTAGTCCTTCACAATTCCCCTCTTTTTGTTCAAAGGCTGAGGAAGTTATCCAGGGTATTTCCAGGTATGCTACTCGAGGCTGTGGGACTTTAGTTAGATCTTCACCACGGTTCCCCTGGATTGCCTCAGTCCATGAACATAACAAAAACTTTTAGAAGGCAGGAAACAGGGAAAAGATATCTGGGGTGATGATGGTATGTGAAGGAAGATATCATGAAAGTATCAGCAAAATCAAACAGGTTTTCTAGTATCCTTAGTGATTTCAGAAACAAAGCATCTTTTTTCTTCAATAATCTTTATTAATTTCCTTTGCAGGAGCATAAGCCACAACAGCAAAAAAAAAAAAAAAAAAAACATACCAACATACATCAATAACCACAGGAGCATGCCATTACTCCTAAAAGGAAGCCCAAACAAACTCCTGTACATAAAACATATCCTCTAAAACTAATTGTCTGCCAGCCACGTACAAGGATTAATTCCACTTCATTATGTTTTTATAAAAAAATACAAATAAAAAAGGCACTACTGCAGTGTTTTTTGTGCTAATTCTAAAGTTTTGATATGCTATTGGCTTTTTTCACAGCCCCCATAAACCAAATTATACTATTTTCAATGCTGGCTTTGAAAAAGCATGATTCTGCTTTCAGCCTCTTGCAATCAAAATTTTCACCTCTGCACAGGTATGAGATATTAAATATGCTTGCACTTTTGAGCATTCGGACAGATTCATATTCAATAAAGCGATATTTGGAGTGAATTTAATATTTGTCTTTAATGCTTTTTTAAGAAACTCAAAAGCCCTCGACCATAACATGCATAGTTTTTTTTTTTGCAATGCCCAAAAATATGCATATAAGAGCCAATTTCTTCCTCGCATCTCCAGCATTTGTTATTACTGTCTGGAAGCATTTCTGCCATCCTAGTCAGAACAAAGTACCATCTGTTAATACACTTTGTGAGAGAAAATGTGGAATGGTTGTTGAGGGAAGATACATTAGGCCTGATTTACTAAACGGCAGCCTGAGGTTTCTCAATTAAAACATTTTAGTTTTGCAAGATACATTGTTGGTACTCTGCAAACCATAGTAAGGGTCCCTGAGGCAGAGCATTTGGAGAGCAGGGTGGGGCAGTGCTCCAATAGCACTAGTTGCTATATAACAGCCAGACCAGGACTTGTATGTGAACTCATTGATACTCACCTGTAGCTGGTCAATTAGCAGGCAGGCTTTTAAAAGAAGGGATAAGCCTGCTGCAGAGTGAGGGAGAAAGAGCCAGAGGAATGGTGTGTTTTGCAGCTATATTGTGTTATTGTCAATTGGTAAGTGGGAAAGCCACCTAATTCCAGATAGTAATTACTCTGTTTAGTAAGTGCTCAAATAAGAGCAAGGAATTTTGTTTTGTTTATTTTATTTTGGAGCACCTGTATATTTTGCACCAAATAAATCAGAAAAACTAAGTTGACTGTGTCCTGGACTTTGATTACCCTAGAAGGCTGTGGTTACCATAAGATCCGTGACAAAATCCTACCTGTAAAAGAGGTGGTTTGTTAAAACTTGAAATGTGTTTCTATTAATGAGAGATCATGGATATTCTTGGAGAAACTAGTAAATGCTGAATTCCATGACTGCTCATCCAGAAGCTGGTGCAAATCAATTACCCATTTAGTAATATTACTTTTTTTTTCTTCTGCTTTTTATTATTCAATATTTTAATTATTTTTACACATTTGGCCAACATTTTTATTTTATTTTTCAGGTGAAATTTGTTTTCCAACATCATTACAACTTTATTTTCCATCAGGGCATATTTGTTCAGAAAACTTTTCACTCTAATATACGGTAGTTTTTTTTTTTTATATATTCTTTATTTGTTTTTTCTTAAAAATGGACAACATTGAAAAGACAGTGCTTACATAAATTTGCTGTTAATTGTAACCAGATGTGGCAAACATTACTATTGCATCAAAAGTTAAGTTATTAGCATTAGAAACTCTACACAAGATCGACTAATCTGTTAAGTTACAATCAAGTAATCCAGATATAAACATGGTTCTAATACATATAGAATTAGCTTATATCATAGGTCAATAAACAATAATCATATATTTTCTAACATCTCAATCCATTTAATAAAATGTTGATGTCTATCCATGAAATGGAACAAAACTGTTTAGAGAGCGCGATATATACAGATGTAATAAGTGACTAATTAGTAGAAAGCTGCTATAACATACACATGAAAATTCTCAGATATTTTCAGATATAAACAACACAAAAAAAACCAAAAAGAAAAACAAGATGTTAAGCGCTAAGTGAATAAACCCCTTATATGGCAAGCAGGTTTCACTATGGTCAAATGGTGAAGGAAGTCCATATAATATTGTATGGCAATTACTGATGTAAATTAACCAGCATAATAGGTGAAAAAAACACGCAAGGGGGGGGGGGGGGGGGGAGGGAAGAGACAATGCCTGCGACAAAATCCTCCTTCAGGTGGTGTACCTTTAAATATAGAAAGAAAAATACATAGCATGATACCGTAAAATATATATTGGTTTATTAACAATCTGTGGCCCCCAAATTAAAAACTCTTACAAGAGATATATGTGGTTCTTGTCTCCAAGTCCCACACAACAGCTTGTCTGTTTTAGCCCAGCGGCTCTTTAAAACACGTTACCGATCCCAGTCGTCTGCAGTTGATGTTTAAAGTCCTGTGCACTCGGACAAGTTGTTTATCAATGCAGGTAAATGCTGGAATCTCGGTTTAAATGTTCGGCTTACTGGTGTCTTTAGTAAGTTGATTTCATCAATTTCATCTACGCGTTCCGCCTGCTAGAACCCAGGCTTTTTCAAGATGTAAAGTTGAATGAGACTTTCCTTCCTTATGAACCAGTTCAGTTAGCCACTCCCGACAGTCAATTAAGGAAGGGAGTTTCTCTTAATTTGTGAATACACAGTATACATTCCCAATAGTAGCAATTTAACATGTTATTTGTTGCTAAGTAGTTTTACAGGTACAAATGTTGTACATACAGCGGGAATATTGAGTGGTATCCAGAAGATGATGAAAAAAACATTAAAAATGGTGATGTAAAATAAAATACAAAATGTATAAAAATTGCATAAAACAATAATAAAAATACACGCCACTACATAAGTTTAAACATGCAGCAATTCCAGTACATTTTTATATATGCATTGCAACTAGAGTAACAGTTTATATACAATGCATATAGCTCAACATTTAGTAGGAAAACCATTATTAGATCTCTGAAATGTTACTGCAATATACGACTATATTGGTATGATTATGTCTAGAACTGCCAAAATGTTTTACTTACTTATAGAATAGGGGCCAATTCTAGTTCTGCGTTTAAGCCTGAAGGGGCAAGTGTTTTCAAGTTAAAGATCCAAAACATTTCTCTATATGTTAAAATTTTGGCTAAATCTCCCCCACTCCAAGGAATAGTGATTTTTTGAATACCACAACATTTTAATAAAGTTGGATCTCCCCCATGATGTAGCTTAAAATGATAGGATACTGAATGATTTTCGAATTGCCTCTTGATGTTATATACATGTTCCCTTAGTCTGGTTTTTAATAAACGTTTCGTTTGACCAATATATTGAAGTCCACATGGACAGGATAACATGTATATAACTTGCTTTGTATTGCATGTGATGCACTCTTTAATTTGAAAATCCTGCTTAGTTATGAAGGATTGAATAGAGCTAATTCATTTTAGTTGTTTTACATATATTACAATCACCACATCTAAAGAAGCCCGTCTCCTGATTAAGAAAATGATTTCTCTTTGAATTGTTTCTATAACTCTGCACCAATTTATTTCTAATAGTTGGAGCTCCTCAAAAGATAAATTTAGGAGTAGAAGGTAAGAAAGGAGCTAAAATAGGATCTTGTAGTAATAAGTGCCAATGGCGTTTGATACTTCTCTTTAAATTTGCCGTTTGGGCACTATAATTAAAAATTAGAGGTTGAGTAGATAATGCATTGGTGTTATCTTTGTTCTGTTTCAATTTTTCCACTAGGAGTGAGTTTCTGTCTACTTTTTTCGTTTTTTCTAATGCTTGTGATAATAACAAAGGGTCATATTCTTTATCCTTAAATTGCTGAATGACTTTATTCATCTGCTGGTGACATGTGGCTTCATCTGAACAGTTCTTTTTTACCCTTAAAAGTTGACCATAGGGTACATTTGTCAACCATGGTGAATGGTGACAACTTGACATCCAAATGAAGCTATTAATCGTCCACGCTTTTAAAGAACGTTTTGGACTTTAGTGTATTCTGCTCCACATAAAATGTCAAATCCAAAATTTCTATATTTTCAGTACTGTACTGGTAAGTAAATGATATATTATAATCATTGGAGTTGATATATGCTAGAAACTTCAATAGCTCTTCCTCACTGCACTTCCATACGAAGAAGCAGTCATCGATAAAGCGCTTTTAGAGGACCAGGTTTGCTCCCCAGGGATGACCTTGCCAAATATGGATATTTTCCCAATAGGTCATAAAGATATTAGCATAACTGGGAGCAAACCTGGTCCCCATGGCTGTTCCTGTGGTTTGGAGGTATATGTGTTCTCCATACCAAAAAAAAATATTTACCAAAATGAAATGGATACATTCAATAAGGAATTCTATTTGTTCCATATGCATCTTAGAACTTTTATATAAAATACTCCAAACGGCCTGTAGGCCCTTATCATGCTTAATTACAGTGTACAGAGATGTAACGTCACATGTCACCAACAGGTAATTGTCATTCCATTCCAGATTCTCAAGCAATCTTAGTAAACTGGTGCTGTCCTTAAGGTATGATTTTGATTCTTTAACATAAGGTTGGAGGGTAACATCAATGTACTGAGACAAATTACTCGTAATCGAGTCGATGCCGGAAATAATTGGCCTCCCTGGTGGTTGTAATGGGTTTTTATAGACTTTTGGAAGGTAATAAAAGAGGGGCTTCCTTGGATGTGGTACTGTGACAAAGTTAAGCTCCTTTTTGTTTAATATTCCCATGTAGTGTCCCTTTTCTAATAAAATGAGAAGTTGTCGTCTCTTTTCTTTAGTGGGGTCTCCCTTTAGGATAGTGTAGGGTTCTTTATCATCTAATATATGTTTACATTCTATATCGTAGTCTATGGTATTCAAGACTACTATCCCCCCTCCCTTATCTGCTGGTTTTATTGTTATACTTAAATCTTGGCTCAAGTCTTTCAGTGCTGCTCGTTCTTTAAAAGTTAAATTCTGAATCCTCTGTGGTATTCTTTTGGGCATGTGGTCAATATCTCTACTTACTGCTAAATTGAATGCTGACATTTGAGCACTATGTTGATTGGGAGGAAAGAAGGTAGATTTAGGTTTTAAGCAAGTATGTATAAATGGGGTATTTTCCCTCGATGTCGTTAAGTTAGGGTATGGATTATTCAAGAAGAATTTCTTGAGATTCAAATGCCTCATACATTTTTGGAGGTCTATAAACGAAGAGAAGGGATCAGCTTTAATAGTGGGCGCGTATTTTAACCCTTTGTTTAACACTCTAATTTGATCGTTAGTTAAAGATTTATTAGATAAGTTGAAAATTCATTGAGTGTCTATTTCCTGTATCTCTTTTCTTTTTGTAATCTCCATCCTCCTCTACATCCTCTATATGGGATCTTTTCCGTGTTTTCCGTAGATCTGTATCTCTCAAGTTGTAATTGGTATGGAGGCTCCTTCGTTCTAAAAAATTGTAGTGATTAGTCGTGTCTCTTTTTGGTGAATTAAAGTTCTCTCTTCCTGGGGAGTTATCCCTAATTAGTGCTGAATACCTATTGGTATTTCTCCATGATTTTATTTGTTCTGTGCGTTCAGGTGCGGTATTGGTCCTAAGTGTCTGAATTTTTTGGCCCTTTAAATTTTCCCTAGGTTTCGGGATATATGGCTTTTTCTTATGAGATACCACTTTCCACTCATTGTCTTTCTCCTTATGTGAGATATGACGGTGTTGGGGTGGGGAGTGATTATAATGATTGTGGGATTTAAATTCCCTTTGATGTCTATTTTTACACAAAAAACACACAAAACAAAACTGTTTAGAGAGCGCGATATATACAGATGTAATAAGTGACTAATTAGTAGAAAGCTGCTATAACATACACATGAAAATTCTCAGATATTTTTAGATATAAACAACACGAAAAAATAAAAAAGATGTTAAGCGCTAAGTGAATAAACCCCTTATATGGCAAGCAGGTTTCACTATGGACAAATGGTGAAGGAAGTCCATTTAATATTGTATGACAATTACTGATGTAAATTAACCAGCATAATAGGTGAAAAAAACACGCAGGGGGGGGGGGGGGGGGGGGAAGACAATGCCTGCGACAAAATCCTCCTTCAGGTGATGTACCTTTAAATATAGAAAGAAAAATACATAGCGTGATACCGTAAAATATATATTGGTTTATTAACAATCTGTGGCCCCCAAATTAAAAACTCTTAAAAGAGATATATGTGGTTCTTGTCTCCAAGTCCCACACAACAGCTTGTCTGTTTTAGCCCAGCGGCTCTTTAAAACACGTTACCGATCCCAGTCGTCTGCAGTTGATGTTTAAAGTCCTGTGCACTCGGACAAGTTGTTTATCAATGCAGGTAAATGCTGGAATCTCGGTTTAAATGTTCGGCTTACTGGTGTCTTTAGTAAGTTGATTTCATCAATTTCATCTACGCGTTACGCCTGCTAGAACCCAGGCTTTTTCAAGATGTAAAGTTATTGTTATTTGTTGCTAAGTAGTTTTACAGGTACAAATGTTGTACATACAGCGGGGATATTGAGTGGTATCCAGAAGATGATGAAAAAAACATTAAAAATGGTGATGTAAAATAAAATAAAAAATGTATAAAAATTGCATAAAACAATAATAAAAATACACAACACTACATAAGTTTAAACATGCAGCAATTCCGGTACATTTTTATATATGCATTGCAACTAGAGTAACAGTTTATATACAATGCATATAGCTCAACATTTAGTAGGAAAACCATTATTAGATCTCGGAAATGTTACTGCAATATACGACTATATTGGTATGATTATGTCTAGAACAGCGTGGACGTTAATAGCTTCATTTGGATGTCAAGTTGTCACCATTCACCATGGTTGACGAATGTACCCTACAGGGAGTGCAGAATTATTAGGCAAGTTGTATTTTTGAGGATTAATTTTATTATTGAACAACAACCATGTTCTCAATGAACCCAAAAAACTAATTAATATCAAAGCTGAATATTTTTGGAAGTAGTTTTTAGTTTTTTTTTAGTTACAGCTATTCATATCTGTGTGTGCAGGTGACTATTACTGTGCATACTTATTAGGCAACTTAACAAAAAACAAATATATACCCATTTCAATTATTTATTTTTACCAGTGAAACCAATATAACAGCTCAACATTCACAAATATACATTTCTGACATTCAAAAACATAACAAAAACAAATCAGTGACCAATATAGCCACCTTTCTTTGCAAGGACACTCAAAAGCCTGCCATCCATGGATTCTGTCAGTGTTTTGATCTGTTCACCATCAACATTGTGTGCAGCAGCAACCACAGCCTCCCAGACACTGTTCAGAGAGGTGTACTGTTTTCCCTCCTTGTAAATCTCACATTTGATGATGGACCACAGGTTCTCAATGGGGTTCAGATCAGGTGAACAAGGAGGCCATGTCATTAGATTTTCTTCTTGTATACCCTTTCTTGCCAGCCACGCTGTGGAGTACTTGGACGCGTGATGGAGCATTGTCCTGCATGAAAATCATGTTTTTCTTGAAGGATGCAGACTTCTTCCCGTACCACTGCTTGAAGAAGGTGTCTTCCAGAAACTGGCAGTAGGACTGGGAGTTGAGCTTGACTCCATCCTCAACCCGAAAAGGCCCCACAAGCTCATCTTTGATGATACCAGCCCAAACCAGTACTCCACCTCCACCTTGCTGGCGTCTGAGTCGGACTGGAGCTCTCTGCCCTTTACCAATCCAGCCACGGGCCCATCCATCTGGCCCATCAAGACTCACTCTCATTTCATCAGTCCATAAAACCTTAGAAAAATCAGTCTTGAGATATTTCTTGGCCCAGTCTTGATGTTTCAGCTTGTGTGTCTTGTTCAGTGGTGGTCGTCTTTCAGCCTTTCTTACCTTGGCCATGGCTCTGAGTATTGCACACATTGTGCTTTTGGGCACTCCAGTGATGTTGCAGCTCTGAAATATGGCCAAACTGGTGGCAAGTGGCATCTTGGCAGCTGCACGCTTGACTTTTCTCCGTTCATGGGCAGTTATTTTGCGCCTTGGTTTCTCCACACGCTTCTTGCGACCCTGTTGAGTATTTTGAATGAAACGCTTGATTGTTCGATGATCACGCTTCAGAAGCTTTGCAATTTTAAGAGTGCTGCATCCCTCTGCAAGATATCTCACTATTTTTGACTTTTCTGAGCCTGTCAAGTCCTTCTTTTGACCCATTTTGCCAAAGGAAAGGAAGTTGCCTAATAATTATGCACACCTGATATAGTATCTCGTTACAGAGATGCACATCACCTAATATGCTTAATTGGTAGTAGGCTTTCGAGCCTATACAGCTTGGAGTAAGACAACATGCATAAAGAGGATGATGTGGTCAAAATACTCATTTGCCTGATAATTCTGCACTCCCTGTATGGTCAACTTTTAAGGGTAAAAAAGAACTGTTCAGATGAAGCCACATGTCACCAGCAGATGAATAAAGTCATTCAGCAATTTAAGGATAAAGAATATGACCCTTTGTTATTATCACAAGCATTAGAAAAAACGAAAAAAGTAGACAGAAACTCACTCCTAGTGGAAAAATTGAAAAAGAACAAAACAAAGATAACACCAATGCATTATCTACTCAACCTCTAATTTTGAATTATAGTGCCCAAACGGCAAATTTAAAGAGATGTATCAAACGCCATTGGCACTTATTACTACAAGATCCTATTTTAGCTCCTTTCTTACCTTCTACTCCTAAATTTATCTTTTGAGGAGCTCCAACTATTAGAAATAAATTGGTGCAGAGTTATAGAAACAATTCAAAGAGAAATCATTTTCTTAATCAGGAGACGGACTTCTTTAGATGTGGTGATTGTAATATATGTAAAACAACTAAAATGAATCACGGAAAAGTTAGCTCTATTCAATCCTTCATAACTAAGCAGGATTTTCAAATTAAAGAGTGCATCACATGCAATACAAAGCAAGTTATATACATGTTATCCTGTCCATGTGGACTTCAATATATTGGTCAAACGAAACGTTTATTAAAAACCAGACTAAGGGAACATGTATATAACATCAAGAGGCAATTCGAAAATCATTCAGTATCCTATCATTTTAAGCTACATCATGGGGGAGATCCGACTTTATTCAAATTTTGTGGTATTCAAAAAATCACTATTCCTTGGAGGGGGGGAGATTTAGCCAAAATGTTAACATATAGAGAAATGTTTTGGATCTTTAACTTGAAAACACTTGCCCCTTCAGGCTTAAACGCAGAACTAGAATTGGCCCCTATTCTATAAGTAGGTAAAACATTTTGGCAGTTCTAGACATAATCATACCAATATAGTCGTATATTGCAGTAACATTTCCGAGATCTAATAATGGTTTTCCTACTAAATGTTGAGCTATATGCATTGTATATAAACTGTTACTCTAGTTGCAATGCATATATAAAAATGTAACGGAATTGCTGCATGTTTAAACTTATGTAGTGTCGTGTATTTTTATTATTGTTTTATGCAATTTTTATACATTTTGTATTTTATTTTACATCACCATTTTTAATGTTTTTTTCATCATCTTCTGGATACCACTCAATATTCCCGCTGTATGTACAACATTTGTACCTGTAAAACTACTTAGCAACAAATAACATGTTAAATTGCTACTATTGGGAATGTATACTGTGTATTCACAAATTAAGAGAAACTCCCTTCCTTAATTGACTGTCGGGAGTGGCTAACTGAACTGGTTCATAAGGAAGGAAAGTCTCATTCAACTTTACATCTTGAAAAAGCCTGGGTTCTAGCAGGCGGAACGCGTAGATGAAATTGATGAAATCAACTTACTAAAGACACCAGTAAGCCGAACATTTAAACCGAGATTCCAGCATTTACCTGCATTGATAAACAACTTGTCCGAGTGCACGGAACTTTAAACATCAACTGCAGACGACTGGGATCGGTAACGTGTTTTAAAGAGCCGCTGGGATAAAACAGACAAGCTGTTGTGTGGGACTTGGAGACAAGAACCACATATATCTCTTGTAAGAGTTTTTAATTTGGGGGCCACAGATTGTTAATAAACCAATATATATTTTACGGTATCACGCTATGTATTTTTCTTTCTATATATAAAGGTACATCACCTGAAGGAGGATTTTGTCGCAGGCATTGTCTCTTCCCCCCCCCCCCCCTGCGTGTTTTTTTCACCTATTATGCTGGTTAATTTACATCAGTAATTGTCATACAATATTATATGGACTTCCTTCACCATTTGTCCATAATGAAACCTGCTTGCCATATAAGGGGTTTATTCACTTAGCGCTTAACATCTTGTTTTTTTTTTTTTTCTATGAAATGGGATGGGGAACCCATCAGATCTTTCTCCATTCGTAGCTGAAATAATAATTGATCATTAAATTGTCTCCTTTGAAATAGTGAGCGGGACTTCCATTGTCTTGCAATTTTAATTTTAACTGCTAGAAAGCAGTGGATTATTAGACATTTAGATACAGGAGAGGAAACATTCCAATTTAGATGCAAAAGAGCAATTTCTGGGCCCTTTCCAATTGAAATATTAAACAAGGAATTCAGCACATCAAAACACCAATTCCAGAGGCATTTAACTAAGTTACAATACCACCATATATGAATGAGAGACCCATCTAGACTTCCACAGCGCCAACAATGTGGTAGTGGGTCAGGATACATCTTACTTATTTTATCTCGGGTCATATACCATCTATACATTATCTTATATTGGCATTCTATTATGTTCAGGCAGTGAATGTTTTTTCGAATATCTATAAGAGTAGCACACCAATCGTTATCAGTAAAATCAATCTCTAATTCCTTTTTCCATTTGTTTGTCTTATTTAATGGAGCTTGATCTAAACTATGAATCAATTTTGTAGATTTTGGTAGAACCTTTTTAACTCGAATAATTGAAAATCTTCTGAATAAAAAGACAAATTTCTGAGGAAGATTTCAATAATGTAAACCAAGAAAACTCTTTATCCTAAGATAGGTAAAAAAGTTATTTATTAGGGAGAGAAAATTTAACTTGTATCTCTTGAAAAGACATTATTGAGTCATTCTGTAAAATTTCTTTAATAAATCTACTGGACCTAGGCCAATTTTGAAGTGATATACCCAGCATATTATCTTCCAAAACCTCCAAATGAGAGGTATTAATAACTCTATTAGAGATTTTCAAGCGTTTCTTTACCAGATCCCAAGCCCCAACCATTTGTGAGAGAACCAATGATTTTTGATTGAGGTCGTTTCATTTTTTTTCCCGCTGTTGAGCCATAGGAAAAATTCAAGTCTATCCTTACTTGCAACCTCTGACTCAATTTTATACCAAACGTCCTCTCTAAAAGATTCAACTTTAAATTTATATATATGAGTGATATTTGAAAAATAGCATGTTCTAATATCTGGATAGTTCAAACCTCCTTGATTGTATTTTCTCAATAATACCTTCCTACTAATTCTTGTTTTTTTTTACCTTGCCAAATATATAGTTGAATACTAGACTGAATCATTGTTAGCCAACTATCTGGAACAGCCAAAGGTATCATTCTAAATAAGTATGTCCATTTAGGAATGATATATGAATTGATTATGTTTATTCTACCAGACCAAGACATTTCTAAGTTCTGCCACTCTTTCAACTTTATATTTGTATATTTTAAAAGATTTAGGACATTTATTTCCATAATTTTGCTAACCTGAGGGGAAATTATAATGCCAAGATAGATAAACTTTCATCAGACCATCTAAAGTCAAAACGGTCCTTTAGTTCATCCAATCTATTTTTATCGATGTTCATAGTTATAGCAGTTGACTTAGATTGAATTTGTAATTAGAAACTTTAGAATAATCATCAATCATTTGCATAAGAAAACCTAATGAAACTTTAGGTCCCCCCCTCATTATTTTTATGGCCCCCACCCACCGCGCAGGGGTGGGGGCCGGGAGGAGGACAGTAGGTCCCCCCCTCATTATTTTTATGGCACCCACCCACCGCGCAGGGGTGGGGGTCAGGGGTAGGACAGTAGGTCCCCCCCCATATCATTGAGTTAACTTTGACACCCCCCCCCCCTCACCCCTGAGCTGCGGGTGGGGGGTTGTCAAAGTTTACTCAATGATATGGAATATGGGCGGACCGAACATCGCATATGTTCGCCCGCCGTGGCGAACGCGAACAAGCGATGTTCCCCGGGAACTATTCGCCAGCAAACTGTTCGGGACATCTCTACATCTGACTATTTTTTTCATCAAAACCATTTAACTGGAGACCTAAGGCTAAAATATTCCTTTAAGACTTCTTGCAAATTTTCTTGATTCTTAATTTCCGTAAAATTGCGAAATCTGAGATTATTTCTTCTCGAGCGGTCTTCTAGTTCTCTATTTTATTCTGTTGATTTTGAATATTTACAGCCATAGCTTTAACTTCATCATTTAAAGTTGCCATCTGAAAATCTGTGTTTGTTAATCTTTCCTCCATAGCCTGAAATTTATCTGATGGCTTATTTAATTCGCTTTTAATTTCAGCATGTATTGCTGCAGAGTTTGAGGAAATTTCCTTCTTAATTTCCTCCAATACTGCTTAAAGACTTGAGTTTAAGGTTTTAATAGTCATTTCTTCATCATCTTTATTTATATCTGTAACAGAGGATTCCAAAACAGATGTGGAGAAATTTAAAGATTCTCTATTTTCTTTGGTTTGCTGAGAGACATACCCATCCAGGTTCTTATCCTGTTTTGGATCCCTCCTATCTATTTTTGTTGAGACATTTGAGGCCAAAGCTGCGTTTTTAGTAGCCATTTAAAAATGTGTCTTATTTATAATGGAGGAATTATTTAAGTGGAATTTTTGGCTATTGCTCTTGCGCTGCTCTTCTACCAATAGGCAGTATTATCAATTATCAGATTTTTTTTAACAAAGCAAGAATTAATCTTGTGTGATAATACTCAGCTTGCAAAAAAAGAGAGGAGAGAAAAAATAAAAAGTAAAAAAAATAAATAGTGAAGGAATTTACTTAGACCATCTGGATACCAAGTCCAGAGGTCTATAGTAAGTGCTGGAGTAGGAAAGATGGGATTACCAAATTAATAAATGATATGACCGTAAAGAGTCTTTAAGCAAAAATGACAAAATAGGTGGTCAAATACCCGAATTGGGTAAAGAAAATCTAGCCACAGTGTATATGTAGAGTACATATTACGGGATTTTGTTAAGACTCTGCCTTCCCACTTAGAGAGACACAAAACAGACTTTGAACATCTTGAAAGACATGACACTACCTCCTGACGCCAAACTATGTAGCCTTGATGTAGAAGGACTATATAGTTCCATCCCTCACAACATAGGCATCAAGAACGTGCAGTGGTTCCTCCAATCTAGAGATAGGTCATTTACCAACCACAATGACCTAGTGGTGGAACTACGGTTCATACTTACGCACAACTACTTTTTGTTTGAGGGGACCTACTACCACCAGGTGAGAGGGACAGCTATGGGGACAACTTGTGCCCCCTCTTATGCGAACCTCCACCTAGGTTGGTGGGAACACAACATTGTCTTCAATGCAGGGCTTTCCCAGTACCACAAGTACATAAAATTGTGGAAACGTTACATTGATGACGTGTTGATTGTATGGACTGGATCATCTGAATTGTTTAACAGCTTCGTCGAAGCCTTAAACACCAATAACATAAATCTCAGACTTACTCATGAAATAGGAGGACATAAACTACACTTTCTTGATGTCACATTAGAAATTACACATGATAATTATGTATCCACCACCCTGTTCAGAAAACCTACGGCCACTAATAATTTGTTGAATTGGGAGAGCTGCAATCCTACCTCTCTAAAGAGAGGAATACCCACGGGTCAGTATCTTCGGGTTAGAAGAAACTGCTTCACATTAGAAGAGTTTAAACTGAAAGCCCAAACCTTGAGGTTGCAATTTAAAACGAAACGGTATTCTAATAGATGCCTTAAGTCAGCATACCAGAGGGCACTACTAACTGAAAGGGAGTCCCTCCTTACTGAGAATCCCACCAAGGACACAACCCAGAACCTGATCAGGTGTATTGGCACCTTTGATTCTGGATGGGACCCTGTGAAACAAACCCTTGAAAGATACTGGCCATTATTATACCAAGATCAACATCTAAAAGAAGTCCTTACTCCCCATGTCTCACTCACAGCCAGAAGAGGCCGTAACCTTAAAGACATTCTTGTACCAAGTCATCTCCCACTGAAAACAGGCCCGACCACTTGGCTAAAGTCTCCAACAGTAGGCACCTACCAGTGTGGACGTTGTAAGGCTTGCAAGTTTATCAGAAGGCATTCAAAAACTTTTCCTAACTCAAGCAATATGAAGACATACACAGTTAAAACTTTTTTTAACTGCCAAACAGCTGGAATTTTCTACCTCCTGACATGAAGCTGCGGCCTAAAGTACGTGGGGAAGACATTCAGACCCTTTAAAAATCGTATTCTGGAACACATTAATTCAGTGAATCCTTCCAGACAGACAAACTGATACAGTGATCTCACGTCATCTAAAAATGAAACATGGAGGGTCAGCACAAGACTTACGCTTTAACGGTTTAGAGAAAATCAAACTAGGCCCAAGAAAAGGGGATATAGATATCAAACTTCTACAAAGAGAAAGTTATTGGATATACACA